>NW_022589704.1:35380523-35941146 GCF_004348235.1 Phoca vitulina | reverse complement strand
GGGCCACTGCTCCTCCAGCAGGGACCTAACAAGCGGCAGATCCAGGGAGACTCCCCTTCCTCCCCCGGGAGGAGCGGCGCGGGAGCGCACCACAGGGATCTGCTGGGTTTGGAGACTCCACATGGGGTCGGGTGCCAGAGATAGAAACGTGCGGTCACAGGCCGGGTGAGCACGGAGTGAGGCCGGAGACCGGGGAGACAGGAGTGACTGACGGCTTTTCTCTGGGGGCGCACTGAGGAGTGGGGCCCGAGTTCTCAGCTCCTCCGGGGCGGAGACTGGGAGGCCGCCATTTTCACTCTCCGCCTCCAAAGCTGTACGGAAAGCTTGCAGGGAACAAAAGCTCCCGAGAGCAAACCAGAGCAGATTACTTAGCCCAGACTGGGCAAGGGCGGGGCAATTCCGCCTCCAGCAAAGACATTTGGGAACCATGGCAACAGGCCCCTCCCCCAGAAGATCAGCGAGAACAGCCAGCCAAGACCAAGTTTACCCATCAATGAGAAAGGCAGAACTCCAGCGCTAGGGGAACAATGCACATAGAATCCATGGCTTTTTTACCATGATTCTTTAGTCTTTCAAAGTTAATTTCTTTTTCCTTTTAACTTTTTTTTTTTTAATTTTTCTTTTTCCCTTTTTCAACCAATATTTCATCAATCCCTTTTTTAAAAAACATTTTTATTTTTCATTTTTAGAGTCATATTCTATCCCTTCATAGTAGTTACCTGTATTTTTGGCATATATATATAAGTTGTTCTCTCTTTAAAATTTTGAGATAGTTTCTTCTAACATATCAAAATATACCCTAAATCTCTAATGTATGGTTTTTTTCTACTCTCCTGCCTGATCACATTATCTCCCTTTTTTTCTTTTCTTTTTTTTAAATCCTCTTTTCTTTTTTCAAACTTCTTATCAATTCCTTTTATAAAATTTTTTATGATTTCCATCTTTACAGTCATATTCCATCCCTTCATCATATCAACCCTTATTTTTGTACATATATAAGTTTTTCTTTCTTTAAAATTTTGGGAGGCACTTTCTTCTAACAGACCAAAATACACCCAAAATCTACTGTGTGGCACTGATCTATGTACCAGCCTGATCATATTTGATCATATTCTGGTTTTTTGTTTTGTTCTGTTCTGTTTTTGTTTGTTTTTATCTTTTTCTTTTTCTTTTTTTTTTCTTTTTCTTTTTCCTCTCTTTCCCTTTCTTTTCCCACTGCGTCAGGTCTTTTCTGATTTATTTAGAGTATATTTTCTGGGGACGTTGTTACTCTGTTAGCATTTTGTTCTCTCATTAATCTATTCTCCTCTGGACAAAATGACAAGATGGAAGAAATCACCTCAACAAAAAGAATAAGAGGTACTACCGACTGCCAGGGACCTACTCAATACGGACATTAGTACGATGTCGGATCTAGAGTTCAGAATCATCACTTTAAAGATACTAGCTGGGCTTGAAAAAAGCATGGAAGTTATTAGAGAAACCCTTTCTGGAGAAATAAAAGAACTAAAATCTAACCAAGTTGAAAACAAAAAGGCTATTAATGAGGTGCAATCAAAAATGGGGGCGCTAACTGCTAGGATAAATGAGGCAGAAGAGTGAATCAGTGATATAGAAGACCAAATGATGGAAAATAAAGAAGCTGAGAAAAAGGGAGATAAACAACTACTGGATCACGAGGGCAGAATTCGAGAGAGAAGCGATACCATAAGACGAAACAACATTAGAATAATTGGGATCCCAGAAGAAAAGAAAGAGAGAGAGGGGCAGAAGGTATACTGGAGCAAATTATAGCAGAGAACTTCCCTAATTTGGGGAAGGAAACAGGCATCAAAATCCAGGAAGCACAGAGAACCCCTCTCAAAATCAATAAAAATAGGGCAACACCCCGACATCTAATAGTAAAACTTACGAGTCTCAGAGACAAAGAAAAAATCCTGAAAGCAGCTCGGGAGAAGACATATATAACCTACAATGGTACAAACATTAGATTGGCAACAGACCTATCCACAGAGACCTGGCAGGCCAGAAAAGACTGGTAGAATATATTCAGAGCTCTAAATGAGAAAAATATGCAGCCAAGAATACTATATCCAGCTAGGCTGTCATTGAAAATAAAAGGAGAGATAAAAATCTTCCAGGACAAACAAAAACTAAAGGAATTTGCAAACACAAAACCAGCCCTACAAGAAATATTGAAAGGGGTCCTCTAAGCAAAGAGAGAGCCTAAAAGCAACATAGACCAGAAAGGAACACAGACAATATACAGTAACAGTCACTTTACAGGCAATACAGTGGCACTAAATTCCTATCTTTCAATAGTTACCCTGAATGTAAATGGGCTAAATGCCCCAATCAAAAGACACAGGCTATCAGATTGGATTAAAAAACAAGACCCATCGATATGCTGTCTGCAAGAGATTCATTTTAGAACCAAAGACACCCCCAGATTTAAAGTGAGGGGGTGGAAAACCATTTACCATGCTAATGGACACCAAAAGAAAGCTGGGGTGGCAATCCTTATATCAGACAAATTAGATTTTAAACCAAAGACTGTAATAAGAGATGAGGAAGGACACTACATCCTACTTAAAGGATCTATCCAACAAGAAGATCTAACAATTGTAAATATCTATGCCCCTAACATGGGAGCAGCCAATTATATAAGGCAATTGATAACAAAAGCAAAGAAACACATTGACAACAATACGGTAATAGTGGGGGACTTTAACACCCCCCTCACTGAAATGGACAGATCATCTAAGCAGAAGATCAACAAGGAAATAAAGACTTTAAATGACACACTGGACCAAATGGACTTCACAGACATATTCAGAACATTCCATCCCAAAGCAATGGAATACACGTTCTTCTCTAGTGCTCATGGAACATTCTCCAGAATCAATCACATCCTAGGTCATAAATCAGGTCTCAACCGGTACCAAAAGATTGGGATCATTTCCTGCCTATTTGCAGACCACAATGCTTTGAAACTAGAACTCAATCACAAGAGGAAAGTCAGAAAGAACTCAAATACATGGAGGCTAAAGAGCATACTACTAAAGAATGAATGGGTCAACCAGGAAATTAAAGAAGAATTAAAAAAATTCATGGAAACCAATGAAAATGAAAACACAACTATTCAAAATCTTTGGGATGCAGCAAAGGCAGTCCTAAGAGGAAAGTATATAGCAATACAAGCCTTTCTCAAAACAAGAAAAGTCTCAAGTACACAACCTAACCCTACACCTAAAGGAGCTGGAGAAAGAACAGCAAATAAAGCCTAAACCAGCAGGAGAAGAGAAATAATAAAGATCAGAGCAGAAATCAATGAAATAGAAACTAAAAGAACAGTAGAACAGATCAACGAAACTAGGAGCTGGTTCTTTGAAAGAATTAACAAGATTGATAAACTCCTGGCCAGACTTATCAAAAAGAAAAGAGAAATGACCCAAATCAACAAAATCATGAATGAAAGAGGAGAGATCACAACCAACACCAAAGAAATACAAACAATTATGAGAACATATTATGAGCAACTCTATGCCAGCAAATTAGATAACCTGGAAGAAATGGATGCATTCCTAGAGATGTATCAACTACCAAAACTGAACCAGGAAGAAATAGAAAACCTGAACAGACCTATAACCACTAAGGAAATTGAAGCAGTCATCAAAAATCTCCCAAAAAACAAAAGCCCAGGGCCAGATGGCTTCCCAGGGGAGTTCTACCAAACATTTCAAGAAGAATTAATACCTATTCTTCTGAAACTGTTCCAAAAAATAGAAATGGAAGGAAAACTTCCAAACTCATTTTATGAGGCCACCATTACCTTGATCCCAAAACCAGACAAAGACCCCATCAAAAAGGAGAATTACAGACCAATATCCCTGATGAACATGGATGCAAAAATTCTCACCAAAATACTAGCCAAGAGGATCCAACAGTACATTAAAAGGATTATTCACCACGACCAAGTGGGATTTATCCCTGGGCTGCAAGGTTGGTTCAACATCCGCAAATCAGTCAACGTGATACAATACATTAACAAAAGAAAGAACAAGAATCATATGATCCTCTCAACAGATGCAGAAAAAGCATTTGACAAAGTACAGCACCCTTTCTTGATCAAAACTCTTCAGAGTATAGGGATAGAGGGAACATACCTCAATATCATAAAAGCCATCTATGAAAAACCTACAGCGAATATCATTCTCAATGGGGAAAAACTGAGAGCTTTCCCCCTAAGGTCAGGAACACGGCAGGGATGTCCACTATCACCACTGCTATTCAACATAGTATTAGAAGTCCTAGCCACAGCAATCAGACAACAAAAAGAAATAAAAGGCATCCAAATCGGCAAAGAAGAAGTCAAACTCTCACTTTTGCAGATGATATGATACTTTATGTGGAAAACCCAAAAGACTCCACCCCAAAACTGCTAGAACTCATACAGGAATTCAGTAAAGTGGCAGGATATAAAATCAATGCACAGAAATCAGTGGCATTCCTATACACCAACAACAAGACAGAAGAAAGAGAAATTAAGAAGTCGATCCCATTTACAATTGCACCCAAAACCATAAGATACCTAGGAATAAATCTAACCAAAAAGGCAAAGGATCTCTACTCAGAAAACTATAAAATACTCATGAAAGAAATTGAGGAAGACACAAAGAAATGGAAAAACGTTCCATGTTCATGGATTGGAAGAACAAATATTGTGAAGATGTCAATGCTACCTAGAGCAATCTACACATTCAGTGCAATCCCCATCAAAATACCATCCACTTTTTTCAAAGAAATGGAACAAATAATCCTAAAATTGGTATGGAACCAGAAAAGACCCCGAATAGCCAGAGGAATGTTGAAAAAGAAAAGCAAAGCTGGCGGCATCACAATTCCGGACTTCCAGCTCTATTACAAAGCTGTCATCATCAAGACAGTATGGTACTGGCACAAACACAGACACATAGATCAATGGAACAGAATAGAGAGCCCAGAAATGGACCCTCAACTCTATGGTCAACTCATCTTTGACAAAGCAGGAAAGAATGTCCAATGGAAAAAAGACAGTCTCTTCAACAAATGGTGTTGAGAAAATTGGACAGCCACATGCAGAAGAATGAAACTGGACCATTTCCTTACACCACACACAAAAAAAGACTCAAAATGGATGAAAGACCTAAATGTGAGACAGGAATCCATCAAAATCGTTGAGGAAAACACAGGCAGCAACCTCTTCGACCTCAGCCGCAGCAACTTCTTCCTAAACACATCGCCAAAGGCAAGGGAAGCAAGGGCAAAAATGAACTATTGGGACTTCATCAAGATTTTAAAAAGCTTTTGCACAGCAAAAGAAACAGTCAACAAAACCAAAAGACAACCAACAGAATGGGAGAAGATATTTGCAAATGACATATCAGATAAAGGGCTAGTATCCAAAATCTATAAAGAACTTATCAAACTCAACACCCAAAGAACAAAGAATCCAATCAAGAAATGGGCAGAAGACATGAACAGACATTTTTCCAAAGAAGACATCCAAATGGCCAACAGACACATGAAAAAGTGCTCAACATCGCTCGGCATCAGGGAAATCCAAATCAAAACCTCAATGAGATACCACCTCACACCAGTCAGAATGGCTAAAATTAACAAGTCAGGAAATGACAGATGTTGGCAGGGATGCGGAGAAAGGGGAACCCTCCTACACTGTTGGTGGGAATGCAAGCTGGTGCAGCCACTCTGGAAAACAGTATGGAGGTTCCTCAAAAAGTTGAAAATAGAGCTACCATACGATCCAGCAATTGCACTACTGGGTATTTACCCCAAAGATACAAATGTAGGGATCCGAAGGGGTACATGCACCCCGATGTTTACAGCGGCAATGTCCACAATAGCCAAATGTGGAAAGAGCCAAGATGTCCATCGACAGATGAATAGATAAAGAAGAGGTGGTATATATATACAATGGAATATTATGCAGCCATCAAAAGGAATGAGATCTTGCCATTTGCAATGACATGTATGGAACTGGAGGGTATTATGCTGAGTGAAATAAGTCAATCAGAGAAAGACATGTATCATATGACCTCACTGCTATGACGAATTCTTAATCTCAGGAAACAAACTGAGTGTTGCTGGAGTGGGGGGTGGGGTGGGAGGGATGGGGTGACTGGGTGATAGACACTGGGGAGGGTATGTGCTCTGGTAAGCGCTGTGAATTGTGCAAGACTGTTGAATCTCAGATCTGTACCTCTGAAACAAATAATACATTATATGTTAAGGGAAAAAAAAAGAAGAAAATAGCAGGAAGGGAAGAATGAATGGGGGGAATCAGAGGCGGAGACGTATCATGAGAGACGATGGACTCTGAAAAACAGAGGGTTCTAGAGGGGAGAGGGGTGGGAGGATGGGTTAGCCTGGGGATGGGTATTAAAGAAGGCACGCTCTGCATGGAGCACTGGGTGTTATGCACAAACAATGAATCATGGAACACTACATCTAAAACTAATGATGTAATGTATGGTGATTAACATAACAATTAAAAAATTTAAAAAAATAAATCAGGTATCCACAAGATAAAAAAAAAAAAAAAGCTAATATCATCTCTCAGAGAATTGAGAAATATTCCCTAATGACTGAAAACAGTTTTCTCCATTTAAAAGGGGTTTTTTTAAGTCTGTTTATCATAGAAGGAAATAAATGTAAAATACATTTTCAACCTAGAGTTGTTATTTATTTTTCTAAAGGTATAAATATGATGTTAATGGTAGCATTGGGGCATATTGGAATGGCTTCCAAAGCAAATCAAGCCTATGTCCCAAATAACCACACTTATTGCTGGTTCATTCTTTTCATTCCTGTTTCCTTCCTCCCTTCCAATCTTTTCTTTTCACCTGAAACATGACAACTGCAAAAGAGAATAAGAGAGATGAGAAGTGACCTTAATTTAAGTGCCAACATCACATAAGATCAGCAACCTCTAGGTCTCATTTGCAGTAATTTATTTAAAGATAAAGACTACATAGGAAATACATTTTATAGTGATAATATTAATGATGCAAGAGTAATATGGGCTAAGAGTCACTTTTCTCAAAAGAGAATACTTCAAGTAAAAATCTCTAGATACTAAATTATTCACACACCCCTATTTTATAGATGGCTAACAATGGTGGAAATAGTTTATACAGCAAGGAACTTCTAGAAAAAAACATTTCTAACAGAAACATCCACAGGTAGCTATAATGCCCATCATATTTATTTGTTCTCTTGACTTGCTATCATCTTCTCGGGCCTAACATTCAACTGTTAAGATCATTAAAGTTCATTATAAGAACTCAAAAGACATACATCATGCACTGGGATATGGTTATGTACCATAGCAAATATGTTGCTTTCTGACAAAGAGAACAGTACTATTTGGCAGGTTTCTATATAGTTAAAATGAATGGGAATGTGTGTGTGTGTGTGTGTATGCTAAGAAAGAAGGAGAGAAACAAAATAAAAACCTGATGTAAATAAAATGCTTAAAAAACTCATCTAAAAAAATGAGGAAGAGGGAACACTTCCAAACTCATTTTATGAGACTAGCATTACCCTGATACCAAAACCAGACAAAGATACCACAAGAAAGAGAAAACTACAGGCAAATATCCCTGATGATCATATCAAAAATCCACAACAAAATATTAGCACCAAGTATATTATAAAAGGATCAGACATGATGACTAATGGGATTTATCCTAGGGATGCAAGGATGGTTCAACATACAAAAGTCAATTAATATGATATACCACATTAACAGTATAAAGGACAAATATCACAGGATCATCCCAATAAATGCAGAAAGAGCATTTGACAAAATTCAACACCCTTTCATGATAAAAAAAAAAAAAGAAAGAAAAGAAAAACTCTCAACAAACTAGGTATAGAAGGAATGTACCTCTGCATAATAAAGACCATTAGGACAAACCCATGGCTAACATCAATCTCAATGGTGGAAAAATTGGAAGCTTGTCCTGAAAGATCAGGAAAAAGGCAAAAATACCCACTCTCACCACTTCTAACAGTAATGGATGCCCAAACCAATTAGTAAGTCAAGAATAGAAATAACAGGCATACTAATGATAAAGGGAAAAGTAAAAGTTTCCCTGTTTTCAAATGATATGATCTCATATATAGAAAACTCTAAAGGCTCCATTAAAAAACTGTTAGAACTAATGAACAAATTCAGTAAAACTGCAGGATAAAAAAAATCAACACACAATAATTAGCTGCATTTCTACACACCAAGACAAACTCTCTGAAAAGGAAATTAGAAAACCAATCCCATTTATAAGAGTACCAAAAGGAAAAAATACCTAGACATAAACTTAACCAAGTAGATAAAAGATTTATACACAAAAACTATAGAACACTGATAAAAGAAATTAAAGCAGAGATGGATAAATGGAAAGACATCTCATGTTCATGGATTGGAAAACTTAGTATTGTTAATATTGTTAAAATGTGATACACAAACAATGAATCATGGAACACTACATCAAAACTAAAACTAATGATATAATGTATGGTGATTACATAATTAAAAAAAAATGTCCTTATATCCTAAGTGATAAACATACCCAATTCAATCCCTATCAAAATCCCAATGGCATTTTTTACAGAAATATAAAAACAATTCTAAAATTCATATGGAACCACAAAAGACCACAAATACTAAATCCTCACAAAGAAGAACAAAGCTAGAAGTAGGACATTTCCTGATCTCCAAATATATTACAAAACTAGAGTAATTGAAACAGTATGACATTGTTAAAGAAAGACATACAGACTAACAAAACAGAATTGAGAAACCAGAAATAAATCCACACACATATGGTTATCTAATCTTCAACAAGAGTGCCAAGTAACACAATGGGAAAGGATATCCTCTTCAACAAATGGTGGTGGGAAACTGAATACATACCATATGCAAAAGAATGAAATTGGACCCTAATATCTTACACCATACAAAAAACCCAACTCAAAATGGATTAAAGACTTCAGCATAAGACCTGGAACTATAAAACTCCTAGAAGAAAACATACAGGTACAGTTTGACATTAACCTTGGCATGATTTCTTGAATGATCCCAAAAGCACAGGCAACAAAAACAAAATAAACAAGTGCAAATACACGAAACTAAAAAGTTTCTACATGGCAAGGAAAATAATCAACAGAGTGAAAAGACTATGGAATGGGAGAAAATATTTACAAAGCATATATCTAATAAAGAGTCTTCAGAATATACAAGGAACTCGTACAACTCAATAGTAAAAAAACAAAACAAACAAACAAACAAACAAAACTAATAATCTTATTTAAAAATAGACTAAAAACTGGGGTGCCTGGGTGGCTCAGTCAGTTAAGCATCTGCCTTCAGCTCAGGTCATGATCCCAGGGTCCTGGGATCGAGCCCTGCTCAGCGGGGTGTCTGCTTCTCCCTCTCCCTCTGTCCCTCCCCACTGCTTGTATGCTCTCTTGCTCTCTCTCTCTCTCTCTCCTCTCCCTCTCTCAAATAAATAAAATCTTAAAAAAAACAGACAAAAACTTGAATAGACATTTCTCCAAAGAAGACACACAAATGGCCAAAAGGTGTATGAAAAAGTGTTTAACATCACTAACCATCTGGGAAATGCATCTCAAAACCACAATGAAACATCACCTCATACCTGTCAAGATAGCTAGTCTCAAAAAAGCAAAAGACAGCAAGTGTTGGCTAGGATGTGGGAAGATTGGGACCATTTCACACTACTGGTGGAAATGCAAAATGGTGCAGCCACTATGGAAAACAGTATGGACTTCCCTCAAAAATTTAAACATAGAACTGCTATAAGATCCAGCAATCCCACTTCTGAATATTTATCCAAAAGAACTATAATCAGGATCTTCAAGAGATACTGGCAATCCTCTGTTCATTGCAGCACTATTCACAATAGCCAAGATGTTGAAATAACCTAAATACTCATTGACAGATGAATAAAGAAATTGTGGTATATACATACAATGGAATACTATTCAGCCTTAAAAAGAAAAAAAAAGGAAATTCTGCAATATGCCATAACATGGATGAACCTTGAGGACATTATGCTAAGTGAAATAATAATTCAGAAAGACAAATACTGCATGTTTCCACTTATATAAGTATCTAAAAAGGTCAAATCTATAGAACCAAACAATGAAATGGTAGTTGCTAGGGGCTAGGAGGAAGGGGAAATGGGGAGTTCTAATCAACAAGCATAAAGGTTCAGTCACGCAAGATGAATAAGCCCTAGAAATCTGTTTACAACATTACTGACTATCTATAGTCAATAATAATATAGTGTACACTTAAACAACTGTTACAAAAGTACATCTCCTTTTAAATTTTCTTTCCACAATCATTTTTTAATTTACATTATCAAATCTTAAGATACATGGTGATTTGACAAATATTCTTGGGAAATGTGGAACAGTCACTGAATTTTTATAAAATATTGTCAATTTATTTTTTATTTTTATTTTTTTAAGATTTTATTTATTTGAGAGAGAGCGCGTGCAAGCATGAGCAGGGGGAGGGGCAGAGGGAGAAGCAGACTCCCCGCTGAGCAGGGAGCTCGATCCCAGGCCCCTGAGATCACAATCTGAGCCAAAGGCAGACACTTAACCAACTGAGCCACCCAGGCACCCCTAAAATATTGTTAATTTAATACTTAGAGGCTGAGGTAAGAAATGTATCACTAACTGCTAATAAGACAGGAGTAATTCTTCCCACTATGAATTTCTGTTAGAATTTAAGACAAATGGAAAGAACACAATCCTAATAGATGAAAGTTTCAGAAAGCACAGGAAGGCAATCTATGGAGCCCTACAGGCAATGTCATCTACTGTCAGCCAGAAAGTAAAAAAAGTCAAGTTTACAAAAACCAAATGCACTGACTATTCAATATACCAGTTAGAAAGTACATTCTGATGTTAGTAACAGAAATCCAGGCTTATTTCTCTCTCAAATAAAAGAAGTCCAGAGTTGATAGGCAAAAGCTGGTATGGTGGCTACACAGTCATCATGAATCTAGGATCCTTCAGTCTTTCTGCTCTACTATCTTTAAGGTTGCTTCAAGACCCAAGAGGACTGCTGGAGCTCTAGTCATCACATCCACATTCCAGAAAACAGAAGTGAGGCAGATGGCTAGGGACGGAAGAATGTTTCCAGATATCCAACCTAACAACCTCCACTAACATTTTATTATTCATCCCTACCAACAAGGAAGGGAGTGATGTAGTTTTTCAAATGTCCAAGGTTAGTAAGGAAAAGAGAATGGATACTGGACAGTCCTTTTTATAAAACCAGTGTTGGAAGCAAAGATTAATTATACCCTTTTGCCTAACAGAATATATAACTATAACTGTAGTTGTTTTGCTCATCCATGATAGTAGCAAACAAGTGAATGTTTAGCACACCAGGCAGTGTTCTAATGCCTTACTTGCATTAATTACTTACATTAATGTATGTACTCTTTATAACAAGCCTACAAAATAGATATATTTTATCCCCATTTATAGTCAAGAAACTAAAGCACAGAGTTCACAAAACTTGCTCAAATTAATAGAGCTGTATGTATCAGAGCCAGGACTTGAAATCAAGTAGGCTGCTTAATTCTATAAAACAAAAAGCTGTAAGAGAAACAATATTTTTAAATAAAAAGAGAAAAGGGGCACCTGGGTGGCTCAGTCGTTAAGCGTCTGCCTTCGGCTCAGGTCATGATCCCAGGGTCCTGGGATTGAGCCCCGCATGGGACTCCCTGCTCAGCGGGAAGCCTGCTTCTCCCTCTCCCACTCCCCCTGCTTGTGTTCCCTCTCTCACTGTGTCTCTCTATCAAATAAATAAATAAAATCTTTAAAATAAATAGAGAAAAACAAAAAAGTGATTCAGAAAGGTAAAACTGCCCTAAAAATTACAGTATTTCATTAATATTAGCCATATTTTTTCTAAATGGCAAAAATCTGCTATTTTCTTTTTTGAACTTTTCTAAATCTCCAAAATCCCCATAATGGAGGAGTACTGCTTTTGAAGAAAGAGAAAATATTTCATAAAATAACAATATCACCAGAACCAAAGGAAGAAAACATATTTAATTGCTAAGCTTGGTAAGTACGTAAAACATGAGATTGAGGGGACATGGCATTTTAATCTTCATAAATGCTGACAACACCCAACCATCGATGCTTACAGAGCTATGTCAGTTAATGCACTTAAATGTAAAAACACTGTTGATCAACAAGCTTTCAGTAAATAGTCATCAGCTTAAATGCTGGATGTCTAAAAAATGCACATTAAATTAACCTCAACCAGGCACACATTCTAATAACAATGAAATGAAATACCACATTGTGGTTCAACAGTCCTTAAAGGATATTTCAATTAAACCAAGAGAGAATGACTGGGGGAAAAAAAGGCCAAAAGGTGTGTGGGGAGGAGGGGAGTCTTCTATGGTCAAAAAGACTAAATTTTGGGGGCGCCTGGGTGGCTCAGTCGTTAAGCGTCTGCCTTCGGCTCATGTCATGATCCCAGGACCCTGGGATTGAGCCCCGCATCGGGCTCTCTGTTCCGCGGGAAGCCTGCTTCTCCCTCTCCCACTCCCCCTGCTTGTGTTCCCTCTCTCACTGTCTCTCTCTCTGTCAAATAAATAAAATCTTAAAAAAAAAAAAACTAAATTTTGCTCAACTGCTAACTTTGTACCACTCTCAATGTGATAATGTGATAAAGACAAAATCTTTATTCTAATGGAAAAGAAAAGAAAAAAGATTCTGGTAACTACTAAAAGGGCAGCTGACTAAGCACTGTACAAGAATACGCTGTGTTTTATAGATCTTTTATGCAGAGTCATTACAATAGAATCTGTGACAATTGAACATTATTGAACCTAAATTTGGGGTTTGGGTCTTTTACATTAACAGCAAAACAAGAGCGATTAAACAAGTCATAAAGAAGAAGAAAAAAAAAAAAAACCTTTCCAAGAATTGATTCTATTGCGAGACCTATTCAATTATAGGACTGAGAATGTTTTTAGAAAAAACAAACTATTTTACCTCACTCCCAAATTATAGACCTTCTGAAAAGAGAATTACCAACAACTGGGGAAATGAACAGAAAACATTTCAACACTAGTGGAGCATTCCAAACATGAGTTACAGGGTTCTGTTAGGTCAGATAAATGAAATTAGATGGAGAATGGACTTGGATCAGAGGGTGGGAAGTCAACCAGGACATGAAAAAGCTAATCTCTTCCAAAGACATGCAAATGGTGAAGAGACACAAAAAATTAAGAATGGGTAAATCTCAGGAAGTTGAGAGTTCAGGCTCAGTATGTCGAAGAAATGACGCAAAAGTTTAGGTGCTTATAGGAACACTCTATATAAAACTTAGGTTTGCAAAACTGAGCATGATCATCTGCCAAAAATACTAGCTTTAAGAGGTGGCTGGTTTGTCCGCCTCCCATCCAGGCAGAACTACTCAAATTTGAACTTGTCTGACAGCTTCTGTGGGCTTCCCTCCTCATCAGAAACTAGAAATCAAAGATAGTTCAGTATTTCTCAACTGTAAGAGATACTTGCACAATACTTTGTTTTCTTAAATTGGAAGGTTTTGAAGGGAACTCTTAACTTACTGTATTTCACCCATGCTTATGAAGAAAGAGGAAACTATTTATTTTGTCAGTTATTTTTAATGAATGTCAAAGACCCATACCTTTTGGAAAAGTACTCAGTTGGCACCTAAAATTAATTCCGTAAAATATTCTATATTAATTATGATATGTGGCTTCTATACTCTTTCCATTTTCTTTCTTTAAAAGGGGACATAATGGAAACAAAGAAACAAAATTTTCTTCATTTTGTTCTAAACAAATCCTTTATTGATATACATAACAGAGTTTCACTTACCTTAGAGACTTTTGTGCAATAATCTTTATAAAATGTTAGATAGGAGACACAAGGAGGTGTTTGTCAGTGGCAGAAGAACTGAGTCCATGAATTTAGGCATCACTTGTAAAATCATCCTGTTTTCTAACTTTCATGTACTGTTCCATGTTCCTCACTTTTTTTTTTTTAAGTACTTTTTTTTAAAACAAAAAAGATTTTATTTATTTGATAGAGAGAGACACAGCGAGAGAGGGCACACAAGCAGGGGGAGTGGGAGAGGGAGAAGCAGGCTTCCCGCTGAGCAGGGAGCCCGATGTGGGGCTCGATCCCAGGACCCTGGGATCATGACCGGAGCTGAAGGCAGATGCCCAACGACTGAGCCACTCAGGCGCCCCCCTCACTTTTTTTTGAGGAGGTGATCTTATCTGTTATGTATGTATGCCTTAAAAGCATCATGGGTGCCTTTTGAAGTTCATCATCTTGCCCCTTGTAGTAGGGATGTACAATAGAGGGTATCAGAAGCTGCTAGTTGTCTCCCAATATCTTTTTCCCCTTATTCCACAATAATTGAAGTCTTAGCTATACAAATGGCTTCCCAGAAGAAAAACTATTTTCAAGTCTCCTTTGTAGTAAAGTGAAGCAGGTTACTAAGATTTGGCTCATGGCAGATAAGCTGACATTTGCTTTGGCAGCCTGTGAACTCTCCCTAAGGTACAGCTACTAAGCACACTTTTTTTCCTCCTCCAATTCTTCCACTAAGCCTGCCCTGTAGAATGTAGATCTCAGAGTCTGAGAAAAATGGCCACTGCCTAGGAATGAAGAGCAATGAACTGGAAGAAGGCTGGATCCCTGAGGATTTGTGAAGAAGATCTACCTAGTAAAACTTCCAGACTTTGCAATGAATATCAAAATACCCCCCATGCTGTTTCTTGAACTTGCTAAGCATTCTTCTGTCTCAGAGCTATTATACCTGCACTTCCCCATGCCTACATCTCCTTCCCCCAGTATATCCTAGTGACTTGGTTCTTTCTGAAACATTCCCTCTCAGAGCAGTTCCCCAACCACTCCCATTTAAATCACAAACCAATTTCTGTTTTTCCTCTCCTCCTTCCCTGCTTTATTTCCTTTTTAGAACTACCTCATATGCCGTATGTTTTCCTATCATCTTGTTTACTGTCTCCCTCACTAAAATACATGACTCAGTGAGGACCAAAAATTTTATCTGTTTTGTCTATTCACACCCCCAACACCTAAATCAATGACTCACACAGTCCATTAAATGTTTGCTGAAATGAATGAAACCAAAGAAGTGCAGAGATATCAAAATGAGAGATTGATCATGATGTTATGAATCACATGAACTTTTCTGACTCATGTTACTCGAATGTTTTTTGAGCACTTAATCTGTGCCAAGCATTAACATGTTAGCTTCCCATGTAACATCTCATATAATCCCAGCAAGAGCCTGCCTCAGGAAATATTAGTATCCCATTTTACAGATGAAGAACCTGAGATGTAAAAGAACATTCTGAGTAAGTTACTGAAGCAAGTTAAGACAAATATTTTCAGAGAGGGCAATGACCAGATTGGGTCCTCTCTGCTTCATGAAAAGGGATGAGGTAGGGAAAGGGACATCTTCACCAGTGTCTAAATACAAATAAATAATAAGACATAAGTAACAAAGCAATTGCCCTGGAAGTGGCCCTCCTTCCTTCTATACTCAGGCAAAATAGGGAACCTGACTAAAGAAAATTCCTAAAAGCAAAATACGTGGATGATCCTAAGAAAACAAGAGTCACTAATAAAATACATAAGGGTATTATTACCTTAGTTAATAAGCCCGTCTAGACTAGTCTTTTGAAAACTGTACTCATAATGGCAGCTGTGCCCCCCATACCTGTACTGACCAGCAATCTACTTTAAATAAGCATCTTCTAAGTGAAAATGAGTCAAAGAAAAAAAGTCTTTCAAATTACTTGGTATTTTCAGTTACAATAGAACTAAATCGTATATTTTTATCCAATATAGTGGTATATTATAAATACAAGCATTTGTTTACACTCTTTAGATGTGTCTACAGGTACATATGAGTAGACATATACATACAAAAAGAATAAAATGCTGGTGGCTTAAGCCCTTTCCGAATAAATAAAACACTATCTGAATACTCATATTATTATTAACATTATTTTAAAGTCCTTCCCCAGTTTATTTGGATAGGAGCAGAATGCGTGAAAAGGGAACAGATATTTCACTCCGACAGAAGTGGTTCCTAATGTTTGTGATATCATCAGGGGTAAATTACTGTGTATCTCTAATCACTGGTCAGGAGTTTCCCCACCAGCAATATGGGAAAAATACTTATCTTGCAAGAACTGCTATGAGGAATAAAATGAACATATATAAAGTATCTGCATGTGCCTGACTCAGAATGGGTGTTCAACAAATAGTAATCATCGTTATCATAGTTTTGAAAAGTCAGCTCATGAAACATCCCTCCCCTTTCCTAGGTCAATTATCCTTTTTTTTTTCCCTCTGAATCCTTAAGAAAACAGCATGTATTAGATTCTCCTGATTCAGACAACAGGTCAGCTCTTAGAACTAATTCTTCATAATGATGTATTTGGTACAATATTCAAACGTATCTTCCAGAAAGATTAGCCATTTTTTCTTTTGATCAAAGAACCTAACAAATCCTATTTCTATCAAAAGTTCTATGGAATTTGAAACCTCTGAAAGAACCTGATCACAGATGATGTGAATGTCTCTTCCATAAACATATTTATTCCCTTTCATACTGAATAATGTTCCAGATGTTTTTGGCGAACACTCCTCCAGTGCAGCTGGTGTCTACAGCAGCGTACCTGGGATGTTCTGACACTTCAGTCATTCTAAGAGATGTGCTAAATAAAACCGCATGCAAGATGTTCATCTGGGCTATCAGCAGTTAGCTGATTAAAATGAAATGATTACTGGTGAATCTGACAAATAGCCACTTGAGTATGTGCTCATGGCATATAAAAGAATAGTACTAGATCATAGAGAGAAACTTTCAAAGTTTCATTTCAAAGGTGTCATTTGTTTTGAAAGTGCCACCATAGCAAAGAAATAGACTCCAAGGAAATTCATTAGATTACATTAGTAATTTGGTCTTTTGATGATGTAATCACACTAGACTTTGCCCCAATTTTTCAATTAATGAGCTCAAGGTCATGTGGCCCAAGATTTAGTTCCAAAGAATAGTTGAATTCAAGATGAAAATATTTCATATAATCTAAGTAGAAAAGCTGTAATGATGAACACTACAATGTTTGTAAAATATTGACATGAAAGAGGTGTTTTTCTAACTGCTAATTCCTCCACCTCTATACAAGTCCTTTGCTTTCCTGTCTAAATACAATGATCCTCTCCATCTCCTATACTTTGTTAACTATTGTATCTACTGGCCCTTCCCGTCAGCATTCCAACTGGTTCAAGTCACTACCAGGTTATTAAAAATAAAAACCTTCCTCAAGCTTGTGACCCCGCATCACCCAGCCCTTCCCTCTAGTTCTCTTTTCCCAACTAAAACCAAGGTTTTTAAAAGAAAGGACTACACTCACTGTCCCCACTTCTTCAGAACTCTACAGAGAATATTTTGTAACCAAGGTCACCAGAAAACTTTTTTGTTGTCACAAGCCAATGGACTCCTTCCACTTGACCTCTGATTTTTCACTATTGTTTATTCACTCATACTCAGAAACCCACTCTTCACTTGCGTTTCCATGACAACACACCCTCCTGATTTCCAGCTACCTTCCTGGATCCTCCTTTTCAGTCTAATTTTCAAGTTTTTCATCCTCTATCTGCTCGTCCAAGTTTGATCCTCAGTCCTTTTCTCTACAACCCTTCTTGACAAGTCATCCATCATTCCCCAGGCAAGAGTTACTAGTTCCCAGTCATCATTAGCTACCTCCCAACACCTTCTGTTCTCCCTGTTTCTTAGCTTCACTGTCCACTGAGTTGCTCAAGTTGGGAACATTCATTACTTTGATTCCTTCCTCTCCCTTATTCCCCCATATCCAGTAGATGGCCAGATTCTGTTGTTCCTACCTCCTAACCGCCTCTTGAAACTATCAACTTCTTTTTTATCTCTTCGTCCAGAATACTACCCTCTCCTTCCTGAATGATTGCAATAAACTAGTCTGCTTTTACTTTTGCTTCATCTCTATTCATTCTTCAGGCTGCCATAAGAAAAATCTTTGAAACATACTATCCTGTTTAAAATGTCTCAGTGAAGTTCTCTTGCCCTCATAATACTAAATTACTTAGCATGTTATATTAGACCCTCAGTGATCTAGCCCAGGTTTACCTCCCCAGTCTCACCTCCCTCTCTGACACCACAGTCCAGCCAGGCTGTGCCGAACAAGTTGCAATTCCATCAATATGACCCAGTCTCTTTCACCTTCCAGTGCAACACACGCTAGTCTTCCTGTTGGAATGTTCCCCCTTGTACTTTCTTCTCACCAGTGTCTATTCTTTCTCTACTTCAGTGCCACCTGCTCACTTTTCTGACCACCTTCTTCACATGACCCATTTAAAGCCAGCATTAAGCTACGAGGGATAGCAGATAACCCAGGGTCAAGTTCCAGCTTCAGGGCCCACTAATTCTGTTGATTCATATTTGTCTATTATTTCTGACCTCCAAGGTTTTTTGACTATTATTGTAAAATACTGTCTTTTTATTTACTTTAGCATTTTAGTTTTGCTAAATCTGACAGGGTTTCTCTGAATGTCTAACTTCACAATAATGCAGATATGAACCTTTTTGATATGGGCATGGATTTCTGCTGATCAATGACACTTCTTACCTGTAACACCTTTGCAAAATGACGAGATATTAAAAGGAAAATTTGTGATTCTGGAACAGAGCTGTTTCCTACAAGAAGTCAATTTACCCACACATTCTTAGGATGAAGTCTGGTATATAATGAAGCCTGATATAATTCTGAGCCTCTACCACGTTGTTTTAATCAATTCAATTAACTACTACGTGCTTTAAATTACAAATCAAAAATATTTCACATAATAGATTAATTAATTGCAGACACATTATCAAGACCCTAAAACGTATCATTTATTTAGAATTTTAGCAATTAGAGTATTTGCCATAATGAGTACTAATTTTTTGTGGCTGATTAGAACTTCTCTCAAAACCACAATGAAAGAAAAAGGAGAGTCTGCGTTGCTAGGGCAGGTGAAGCAGAACACAGAAGGTAAACATCTTGGGGACTATTTTCAGAAGGTGATACATTCTTGCAGTGACACCAAGACTGTGGTGGAGTTTACAACAACTGACTCCTTGGCACAATGTTTCAGATTTTCAATGCATTCTAATTTTTGCTGCAAGCATATTAAGGAGATATACGACAAATTTTTAATTGCATGCTGAACTTTTCATGATGGCTCAGTTCAATTTTTTTTATTTTTATTTTTGTTTTATTTCCTTTTAGTTGAAATTCACTTCTCTGAAAATAATTTTGTTCTAGTGAAAGAACTTGAAGAGTAAAGATTGGAATCACATATGCTACATTCAAAGGGCAGTGTTTTTTAACTGCTCTCCATATAAATTTTGTTCAGTATACGCATTCTTTGATCAAGCCAATGTTAAATTCAAGTCACCGAAGTTTTTTTTATTATTCAATAGTTTAATTCAAATGAAATCCTCTTTTAAAATCTCTTAGAAGCGGGGCACCTGGGTGGCTTAGTCAATTAAGCATCCAACTCTTGATTTCAACTCAGGTCATAATCTCAGGGTTGTGAGACTGACCCCTGAGCCCGGCACAGGGCTCTCTGCTCAGCCTCCCATACCCTCCCCACCCCCCACCCCCACCCACTTCTCTCTCTCTCAAATAAATTAAAAAAAAAAATCTCTTAGAAGCTAACTTTAATATTTGCATAAGTTTTTCTTCTGCTTTTATAAATATTTTTAGGAAAAAAACACTTGAACAATAACAATAATATAGATCTAATATAAAAAATATACAGAGAAGTGCAAAAATAAAAAGCATTCAGATTTCTACCGCCCAGAGTTGATGTCTTTGACATTTGCTTCATTTTCACATGGATTTATGTTTATATATTTTGGAATTGTTTTATAAAATTGAGGTTATGCTATATGTTGTTTTGTGCCTATTTTTACATTAAATTAATTCTTAGTATTCTTCTCTCATCACTACTTTTTCCCATGAAAATTCAATGTGACACAGATGTGTTTAATTTTTCATTTGTTCTTTATTATTTAGGTTTCCATTTTTTAGTACTATAAATTATGCTATGATGAAATCCTTAAACTTAAGTCTTTGTCTTCACTCATTGTTGTTTCCTAAGGTAAATTCCTTGAAATTTACTAATTGGATCAAAAATACTATTTACATTAAATGCTAAATATTTTAATTTATATACATATATGTGAATATAAATTTTAATATTGTGTACAAGGATCATTTATTCCCTGATGCCTCATAATGTTAGAAGGAATCATGGTGAAATATTTCTTCTTCATGTTAAATATTAATAAGCTCCCTAAGACTTTTATCACCTTATTTTCCTTTTCTTTTTGTACATATATTTCATATACAAATTAAAATACCAACAGAGATCTCCCTGTGGGGAAACTGAAATGGTATTTCTTTTATTCACTAGTCTTGAAACCAAAGCACTTTTCATGATCACTTTTCATCATTTTATGGCGGAAGGTATGCAGTGTAGGCTATTACCCAATAACCAGTCAATATTAATATACAAAAAGCTTGGCTGGCCAGCTCAAACCCAACAATAATACTTGAATTACAAATAATGTATATATGAACACTGAAGTGTGGCCCCAAATAAATATATGTTGTAGCCCTTTTTCCTGGAACTTCCCAAATTAATTAGAAAACTTGTATTAATTTTCTTCATTGCAAATTTCACAATGCCTTCATTTACAATACCATTAAAGCCTTTTTTATAGGGATTAGAGAGTGTGCATACTAACCAAGCACACACACTGCAGGTGCAAATTATCAGTAAATTAGCATTTCTCATATACAGAACTCATTTATCCCATTTACAGCAGTGAACCAGAAAATAAAAAAGTGATACACACAATCAAAATAGATTTTACCTAATCTCATCTAGTCAAATGCACATATTTCATGCAAAGATCTCAGATCCTCACTCAGAGCATATTTACGATTTTTTCTTTAATTACAATTCTAACTAGGGTAGTAAACTTATTTTCCACTGTGTCACAGATTAGATGGAGGCAAATTAGAAGTACTAAGAAAGTATCAGAGTTTGCCTAGAAGTAACTGAGGTCATTTAATGCATTTAGAGTTGGAGTAAACACCCTCCCATGTAGACCTCAGCACAGACCCAGTGAGTCAGTACAACAGAGTTCACACATTCACTCAGAGTCATCAAGAAATGCTAAATGATATTCAGTATTCTTTGCCTTCAGACCCACAGAAATATGTAATCTGTCTCAAAAACAATTTCATCAAATGTTTGAAATAATTTTAGGCATTTAAAGGCTTACACTGATTTTTATCATTAACTCACTCTGTGTATGTTTTAATTTCTGGCCTATAATAATGATGTGCATTTTTAAATCCTCAATAAAATCACAAATATTCATTAACATTAGAATTCTGGCCAGCTATCTAGTCTTCATCTTAACTGTCTTGCATAGATCAAAGGTATTAGTGACTAAAGTTCTGCAATCAAAAGTATCCAAATAACCTCAGGAGCTAACTCCATTCACCCAAACAGAAAATAGGCCCAATTTTCCAACTCACAAGTATTTTCTTAGAGTAGCCTTACTGGGTTATACCATTAACTTCATTTCATGGGAGGTATACTTAATGTTACTATATATTTGTTTAATATATAGTCAACAGATTTGACTATGACTATGTAGTAATATTTTAGATTTGTATAGGGAACAAATTATGAAATTTCAACTCAGATTATATACTGTTGTATATAGACGCTTAAGAATAAATTTTTTAATGACATGAATTTGTGGACATATGACATTGAGTACAGTTGAGGATAAAGTCATTTTTTCAACAATATGACTTTTTTCTAAAGCTTTACTATAGCGACATGGTTATCAGAAATTTATGCTACCAAATTTCATCTGGGCCCTTACTTCTTCTCAGCTAGTGTCTAATTCATTCCATGTTGATTCTCCAGGTTGGATTCCTAAAGACAAACCTTCATTTTCCTCAGTCTCACAGAGCTTCCACCCTGTGTTCTTTCTTCCTCAATCTCCTCCTAATTTACCTCCTGCCTTTTTAAAAAAGATTATATCCTGAGGCCTTCTGAGTTCCAACAGATTTAGCTAAGGTACCTGATTTATCACTCAAAATGCCCTCTGAAAATCCTATTCACTGTCAATTGCTATTCACAATGCTTATAAAAAGTAAGACTAACCTGTTGTCAAATATAGGGGAAAAAATTATCCTTTCATTAGTGAGGCTGAACTGGGAACAAAAAAAAGAAAAACAATTCTTATTATTAACTAACTCTGTGTATGTTTTAATTTCTGACCTATAATAATGATATCTAGTTTTAAATCCTCGACAAAATGTTAAGTATTCATTATCATTCAGCAATTCTAGCTATCAACCTAGTCTTCACCTTAACTGTCTTTCCTAGATCAAAGCTATTACCAGCTCTCATTAGTAGTTCTAGGATCTGTATTACCATCACCACCCCAAAATTAGAAATTCAGTGCTCCACTTTGGGGACACTGCTTTTCTAGACAGTCGGGGTCTTCTTCTTGGAGTAATTACCTCCACCACCACCCCCATCACATTTACAGATTCTTTTTCTATAAGTCTGCAGTAACATATTACTCAGTAACAACCTTCAAGAAGGAAGCAGAATACAGGGGACCCTTCCTGCATGATACAATTTTTATATGTAATGCATTTGAGTCAGAGCAGAAATACAAGGGATGCTGAGAGAAGCCCACTCTAAGGTAATAACTTTTCAGGCTCTAAGATTCTGAGAACCCTTCAGAGAAGAAAAAAATTTTCACTTCAGTCCAGTAGACCACACTGTGTGAAAGCCTGTTAGACACTGGGAACTGGGGCTATGATCCCCCATTTCTCATTACCAACATTTTTCAAAAATAGGGCTTATGTTAAATAACTCTACCTTTTTCTTTAGTCCCATGAGATCTGTTTTTAATCCATACTGTCCTGTTCCAACAATATCCTCAAAAACTCAACAATGACTTTCTAACAAACCCAAAGGGCTTTGTTCTTAGGTCTTTATTTTCCTTGACTTCTCAGCAATGTATCATTGTTGGAGACTCCTCTCTTAACATTCTTCAACTCTGATTGTTAGTCTCTCCGCTGGCATTTTCTTAACTGTTTTCTTCAAATCAGGAGCCAAAAAACATGAGATTTGGAAGAATATTTATAGGCAATTAATTTGCCAAACCCTGCCCCCTTGGAAGATTCATAGTCCTTATTAGCTTATGAAAGTCTCCATGAAGTGTGACAGTATAAGAAATTTCCATAACTGTGGGTAAATTCAAAGTTTCCAAACTTTTTGTACCACAGAACTTATTTCAATGTTTATCACATGTTAACATCTTTGATAGTAGGCTGCATCTAACAACCAGTGGCATCTTAAATCACTGCTGGCTGGCTATAGTCACAGGGTAGTAGGTAATGATCTTTCTTTGTGCATAGATAGACAAACACAGTAACTAGCTGTTCGTATTTTCATCATAGCAATTGAATGGTATATTTTGTTAGTACTACACATGCCAATTTTAATTACCATTTAAAATGTCTGCAAAAAGAATACACTGTAATTCAGCACTGAAACAAAAAATGTACTTTTTAAAGCAGAAAGACATGGAAATAGAGCAGTGGGGTATAAACTAATTTTAGTGAAGCAAGTATTTTGTCATTAGAAATAACTGCAATTGAGGGGTGCCTGGATGGTTCAGTTGGTTGAGAGTCCACCTCTTGACTTCAGCTCAGATCATGATCTCAGGGTCTTGAAATTGAGCCCCGCATCAGGCTCTGCACTCAGCATGGAGCCTGCTTGAGATTCTCTCTCCCCCTCTCCCCCTGCCCCTCCCCCTGCTCACATGCACGCTCGCTCATTCCCTCTTTCTGTCTAAAATAAATAAATATATAAAATCTTAAAAAAAAAAAAAAAAGGAAAGAAAGAACTTCAATTGTTTAGTTTTCTTACAAAGTATCAACAAATTGCTTCATGGGACCATAGGAAGGAACTACACATAGATGAATTATGTTTTGTTGCTGAAAAAGAGATAAATGTTGCCTAAGTCATACCAAGCTATTTAATGGAAAACTAGAGAAATTGCTAAATATCTCAAAATAGATCAAAGGAGTTTTAAGAAATGGGGGTCTAGTCTCACAGGACTAGTGTTAGTGTTATAGCACTGCATCAGAGTTTAAGTGCCAGCAATTTTCTTTTTTTTCTTACTTAGAGGCACATAAAGTAATGGTGCATCTTAAAATTAATATCTTCAGTTCTCTAAAACATGGTATAAACATTTGTGAAACTAGTGTTCTTTACTTATGAAATGCTTCTCTTTCTTCATATTCCAGTCCATTGCTTAGTTTACACCTTCCTACCACTTCCCTAAATATTTGTAGCCCCTCCCCAGGCTGGTGCAGTTATTACCTTGCTTTACTTTTCATATAAACAAAATGACTAGATCCCACCAACCTTTCCAAGTTGAGTGTATAGGACTAACATTCTCATAGATATCCAAATGTAAGGTGTCATGATCATGGAAGTAAAAGATACAAAAAGGCAAACTCAATAATCTCAACGATACCACCACAAATGTATGGATAATCCAGACCCTCTACATGGGCTTCACATACTCCTTCAGAATAGGACACTACTATCAAAGAAGAACACTGAATTCCCCAGTGAATAAACTTGCTCTTCTAGGATGCGAACTTTCTCTAATGGATCAAGGGTTCTTAAGTGTTAAGATGTGTCTTCTGATGGGTGAAACAAAACAAATAATAAAAATGTAAATCTCTAGGTTGCAAAGAGAACAGAGAAGACTTTGTGAGGGATTGTGGTCATACCCACTTCTCCTCTTGCCAGCATCCATGACATACCTTGAGTCTGACCACCTGGCAGAATGTAACCAAAGGAATTAAGGGAAACAAGATGATGATAATAATTTTATAGCAAGTTCCCATATATCTCAGTTTATCTATATGGCACATACTACTTTAAGTGTTACTAATAATCTCATTTTACTGATGAAAAACATCTTCCAGAAATTTAAGTCCTTTTCAGAGAAACACAGAGCTATAAAGTCATTCAATGAGCACTCCAATCTTGGTACTCTTGGGATAAATAACACATCTGATTTCCTTTATAGAAATCACTGCAGGGGGACATCCAATCTGTGCCTAAACACCCCCAGTGATAGAAAAAAAAATTTTCCCAAGGAAGCTCAGTCCAACTTTAGACAGGTCATAACTTACCTGGGAACGTGAACTTCAGGAGCCCTGGGAATTCACTGAGCAAGGGAAGTAAGCAAAGGGAGCAAAGAGAAGGGGAATGTGGAAAACTGACCCAACTATAATTTATATCTCTGAGTTGGTGGTCAGCTGTCCAACTTGCCGCACTCAAAGGTGGGCATACTTTTTCATGCTTTGGCCTGCCAGTGATATTCAAAAAAGTCTAATTCAGAGGGAAGGTGTCCAGGAGCTGAAATAGGGACAACAGGCTTTATTTGATATCCAGCAAGGCATCCTTGTCATGATCAGGGCCTGATTCTACTATTACTAGGACAGAGATGCAAGGTTGCTCCCCAAGAGATACTAGAGGGGCTGAAAGCAGAAAGAGGCAAGAGACAGGGTATTGGGGACCTCGTGAAATGGATGGAGTTCAAGACAGCATGTGTCAGTTAACCATGGCAGTAGGTTAGATTAGAAATAGGGTCTGGGCCAACTCTGCAGGGATTGAAGGAAATTTTATCATGGAAGACACTATAGATTTGTGGTTGGGCAAGACCCGAGCAACAGGTACATCCAAGCCTCATCAGCTTAGGTCAGAACTGCCTCACCAAAGGGGTCTCATGAACTGACTAGAACTGAGTCTGCATAGAGCTAGGTAGCATCACTAATGACTCAGGAAGTATGAATAAGACAACGTGTTCAGTAGAACCCCAGAACTCAGCACAAGATCTAGCACCCAACAGAGACTCAATAAATATTTTTTGCATAATCAATGGATATTAAAGGTACATCTCATGTTCACTTAAAGACATGTAGAAGAATGAAATACTACATGGCAGTGAATATGAACAAACTACAGAACAAGGCTAAATCTCACTGACATAATGTTGAGCAAAAGAGTATGAGACAAGTTATTACATATGGCACAATTCCATTTATACAGAATTTAAGAAAAAGGCAGAGTTAATCTACCCTGACAGAAGTCAGAATAGTGGCCACCTTTGGGTAAGGGTATTGATTAGGAAGGGACACAAGGGAATCTTCAGGAGTGTTGAAAACGTATGTCTTTATCTGGGTGGTAGTTTCACAGATGCACAAATATAAGAATTTTTTCTTGAATTTAAGGAATCTCTTGAGCTATACAATTAAGATTTGGGAGTTGTATCATAAAAAAAATATTTCTCTTAAATACAGTTAATGTTATTTTGAAATTGTCTTTACATTGAATACAATCTGTTTCTCCATAGTTTCTACCTATTATTCACAATTGTACCCATGAGGGCCCTAGAGAACAAACATACTTAAAAGCTTCATATAATCAAAGTCCCCATCTATTTGTCCCCAAAATAATCCCCTCTAGGTTGATTATCCCAGTTCCTTCAACCAAGATATCAAGTCCCTTCACTTGGGGAAGTGGTCTTAATTGTAGAGAATCCTAACTACGTTTTGACAAAGAAATGATGTCCTAACCTCCTGGACAAAAAGACCTACACATAATAGTCATGCCTCTAGGGTGACCTTTCTGGAACATCAGCTGCCCCCAAAATTTCATAGCTCTCTCTCTTAGCCACTAAAGCAGCAGTGTTCTAGCTCACAGTGGCCATTGCAAGACCTAGCTTTTAAAAACAGTCTAGGCTTGGGAAGGTGGCTCTTTTCCCACAAAGGGACACAATTTTAAAAACATAGCATAAAAACAATACACCATTTGTGGGCTATTCTGAGAGTTGTGAAAAGAAATATGGATCTAAGAATTGAATGCAACTCATTTCTAAAACTCAACTCTTCTACTTAGTAAAACTGCACATCAGTTCTACTAGTTATATAACTAGACTAATTTGGTCTGAAGTCTAGAAATAAAATTTGAGTACATTGCTTTCGTAGTACTACAGACATTTAGATGGCATAATGCTGCGTTGTGGGGAGTGGACTTGTGCACTGATGGACAGCATCCCTGGCCTCTACCCACTAGATGCCAGTAGCACCCCCTCCCCCAGTCATGACAACCAAAAACTGTCTCCAGACATTGCCAAGTGTCCCACTGCCCACACTGAGAACCACCATTTCAGGTCATTCATAAAAACATTTAAATTTTGTGATATATATTTTCTACCAAGCTCACTTTTAAGAAGTATGGCATATTGCTCACCACTCATACAAATTGAGAATTTCCTAAATAATACTATTATTTTACCATCCCATGTATAAAAGTCCTAACAATGAATAGTTTTAAATATATATTAGATGATCTCACTGCCCTCTTTTTGCTGAGATCCTGTGATAGTAAAATAATGAAGTTTGGCTTTATTATTATTAATTATGAAATTCTACCAGGCTCTTCTGTCAATACTGATACCACCACTTTCTAAAATCCCAACCTAGAAATGGTGCACCCACCCAAGTAGCTCATTCAAGGTGCACCAAGATAGGAGGAATATAGATCCAATCACCTCAGTGGAAACTGAAGTCATACAGGGGGTTTCAGGGAAGGTGAAGAAGAAAATCAGAAGGACTAACTCAGAGAAGGAATGGTATGTGAAGACTGGCCAGTGAGTAAAAGTTTTCCCTTTGCCCTCAAGCTAAAATACATGTGTTTTCTACTAGAAACTGTTCAAATCAGTACTTACCTTTCAAAGGAAACTGTTGGTCTGTGGTCCTGCTACTTTCTGGCTTATCTAGGGTGCTGGCTTACATAGAAATCTGAAGCAACACTTCCCACGTTGTTTACATGAAGAAGAGAATTCCATTTACTAAGCAACTTATTTGCAAAAGAACTCACGGAACATAATTTGCCCCTAAATTTAGGGCTTGAATGAATAGGAAAACATGGAAGGATGGCACTCTTCTCCCGGCCCCTCCCCCCAGTCATCACACCCCATTTGCAGGTTCTGTTGCTCAGGGAAACCACAGCAGTACCTGCAAAGTCAACGTCATATAGAGTCTGACTTTGTGATCCTTTAGGGAAAACAAGAACTCTTCACACCACACCTTTTAGCATCTGTATTGCAGACAACATACTATTGCGTGTTTTCAACATCATTTTTCACAGAAAATGAGGCTCCAGAGCTTTTCCTAAGCTAAATCATTAACATCTTGATAGAACTGCCTCCAGTTAAGATGATGTACTTTGTACATGGTCACACTCAATGTTTGGAGAACAGAAGGAAAGGAAGAAGTACCATTTGCATCCCTTCTCAACAAACCTCTCTTAACCTTAGTTTGCTATCTGTAAAAAGGGAATATTTGTACTTACTAAAAGGAGTCAACCAAATTTCACAGTAACTAACAGTAGAAATCCGATTAATTTTATTCCTTCCTCCCTCCTATTCCTTCACCCACGAGATAGCATGAGCTTTTATTTTGTTGGAAAGAGAATAACAGAGAGGAGGTGGAGAGAAAACAAGAAAACAGAGAGAGAAGCAGAGAAACAGAAAGCAGACAGCAAAGAGTACCACTATCTGAGAAACAAAATAAAATAACTAATTCACGGGCATTTCAAACTTCTCTCTGAGAAAGATAGTAACAAATAGTTAATTATGAAATAAATACCGAAAATTTGAGAGTTTTTCCTTCTGTCATGAAGTCATCTTGAGAATAATTTATTTTTAATGTTGACAGGATTTATCAGAAAATGAACCCTCTTATCTACTGCAGCTAAAAATATGTCTTGAAAACTAAACTTCACAACTGATTCTTCCTATGGCCCTTCTGATCATGGTATTCCAAAGACACTGCCACCCAGACACTGGACCCAGAACTCAACACACCGTGCCATCATCACCAATGCAATGACAAGATCTCACACCCTCCTCACTTCTTGCCAACGCTGCATAGTTGTAGAGCTGTAGAGACTTTCAAAATACAAACTATAATAAACTCAAATAATAGTAGGCATGACTCACTCACCAGAAGTAGAATTCAATCATTATTAATTAGTGTGCTTTTGATTATCAACCTATAATAGACGTTATCCAAAGGCTAATCTCATATACACAGTTGAAATATTAACCAAGAGCGCTGATAACATAAAGGATTTACTCACTTGTAATCTTCACCTAGATTCCTGAGCTCATAAAGCTGGTAATATAAATTTATTTTCATCTTCATCTCTATAAAAAACTTCTTAAAAAATTTTCCCCAGATCCCTAAAAAAATGGTTTATATTATCTGAAAGACCAAAATTTGCTTTCATTATGAACTGCATCATTATTTATCTTATAAAGGTATTTTTGAATAGGTTTAATTTAAATAAAGACTATTTTTTCAAGGACAACCTAATATATAGGCATTAAAATCACTTGAGTTGATATCTTTAATAAGCTATAACCAGATAATCAGGGGCTATAAAGGATTAATTTTTCTCTTACATTATCAAAGAACAGCTGTAAAAGTACAAAATCCACTGTTAAACCTGTGTTTACAGTTTTAATGGCAGATTTATAAAGTAATGTGTATAGCAACGGTTTCTCTATCATTTTTTTTCTTCTCTTTCGACAGAATTGACTACCCTCTTTCTTTTTCAAGCCTAATGTTGAAGATTCCCTGGTAACTAACTTTTTATTTGGTTTCCTTTCTTACCCTTTGTTGTTCGTTTGCCCTGCTTTTAAGTTGGAAAAATATTTTACTTAAAAATACAAGGAAATCAACAATCTAGTCTTCAGGGTATTTAGCAACTCCTAACACTTTTCATTTTAAGAAAAGATAAAAGTTCTCTTAAAGTCTTGCATTAGGCCATAATATTGAAAAGAATTAAACTGGAATCATAGGACTGAAATACAAGGTAGTGGCTGAAATACTGGGTTGGATAATTCAGTGTTCCATTTCCCAATCACTGTTCTACATTTCTTATTTTCTCCATGTCTGTAATCTACTATTGGTTGATAAAAATTAATTGTAGAGAAGGCATTACAAGTTGTATTACCAATTCCTCTTGAATTGTAACAATAGCCCACTAACTGAAATTTTATGGATCTAAATCATTCTATACATAAAATGGAACTAAGAATGCTTCCTACATCTTATTTCAACAATGAAGTGATCATTAATAAGTATGGCTCTTTAAGGCAGTTGAAGCTGTTCTCCTCAGTATAAAAGAGCATAATTAACCCATAGCTAAAATGAACATTTTTTCTATTCATATTTTCTGATTCTATTTTATATTTTAATGAATTTATTGATGGCTTTGAGCTGAAAAATTCAGCTTGGAAGCTTCCAATAACACTTCACCTTTTTAAACTGCCAAAAGATATAAAGAGCTACAAAAGTAGAAGGATTCTTTTCTTCCTTCAAGTTAAATGATTTATAGGTGAGTTTCACTGTTTAATGTAAATGTTTTATATGAATTTTTAATTTAATTTTTTAAATTAATTTTAATTTAATTTTAATTTAATTTAATTTTAATTTTTTAAATTTTAAAAACTATTTCTATTAGTGAGTTATCCTAACTCTATGGAAAAAAGTCAGAATTATAACCTTACTTTAAAAATTAGTAATACCACTTGGTTACCAGTAATTTTTTTTTAAGATTTTATTTATTTATTTGTCAGAGAGAGAGCGAGAGTGCACAAGCAGGGAGTGTGACAGGCAGAGGGAGAAGCAGGCTCCCCGCTGAGCAGGAACCCCTATGTGGGACTTTATCCCAGGACCCTGGGATCACGACCTGAGCTGAAGGCAGACGCTTAACCAACTAAGCCACCCATGCGTCCCAAGGTTACCAGTAATTGATACCAGAAAATCAGCAAGAATACAGAACAACAGAACCAATCAACCAACAGGATCTAATTGACATACACAGAACTCTCCGCCTAGTAACACTAGAATACACATTATTTTCAAGTGCCCATAGAACATTCACCAAGATAGATCATATCCTGGGTCGCAAACAAATGTTAACAAATTTAAAGAACTGAAATCATACAGACTATGTTTCCTGACTATAATGGATTCAAATTAGAATAGCAGAAAAATCTTCACTTACTAACTAGAAATACATGTTTAAGTAATCCACTGGTCAAAGAGGAAATATTCATAAAAATATACAGTATTAAATGAAAGTGAAAATATAACATGTTAATTTTAGAATACACTCAAAACAGTACTGAGAAAGAAGTTTACAGCACCCAAATGCTTACACTGGAGACAAGGAAATGATCTAAGTCAATAACTAAAGTTTCTAGCTTAAGAAATTTAAAAAAAAAAAAAAAAAAGAGGAAAATAAATTCCAAGAAAGAAGAAAATAAAAAACCTAAGAACAGAAATCACTGAAATTGAAAACAGCAAAACAAGAGAGAAAATTAATAACACAAAACCTGGATCTTTAAAAAAAAAATCAATGAAACTGATAATCCTCTAGTGAGATTGATAAAGATTAAAGAGAGAGAGAGAAAAGAGACACTAATCACCCATCTCAAATAAAATGAGGGATATCACAACAGATCCTGCAGCCACGAAAAAATAATAAAAGAACACTACAACTTTACCCTCATAAATACAACAGATTAGGAGAAATGGACAAATTCCTCAAAAACCACAAACTATCATAGCTCAGCCAAGATGAAATGAATACCTGAATAGCTCCATGATTATTAAATAAATTAAGTTTGTAATTAAAAAGTTCACCTACACAAAAAGGTATCTTCAGGTGCAGGTGGTTTCACTAGAGATTTTCACCACATAATCAAGAAGAATTAACACGAATTTCACAGTCTTTTTCAGAAGATTAGGAATAGGAAGAAACACTTCCAAACTCATTTTATGTGGCCAGTATTACCCTGATACAAAAACAGACGAAGACAACACCAAAAAGAAAAAAGAAGAGAAAAGAGAAGAGAGAGACAAGAAAAGAAAAGAATCACAGAGTAATCTCTTATTAATTTATACGCAAAAATCTTCAACAAAATATTAGCAAACCAAATCCAAAAATGTATAAAGAGAATTATACACTATAACCAAGTGAAGTTCACTCCAGTTATTAAAGTTCACTATTTGGTTCAATATTTGAAAATCAATCAATAATACATCATATTAATAGACCAAAGGAAAAAAATCATATGATCAAATCAATTGATTCAGATAAAGCATTTGACAAAATTCAACATCCATTCATGATAAAAATAAAACTGTCAGTACCCTAGGAATAAAGGAACATTTCTTAAGTCAATCAGAGAAAGACAAGTATCATATGATCTCACTGATATGAAGACAGAGGATCATAGGGGAAGGGAGAAAAAAATGAAACAAGATGAAACCAGAGAGGGAGACAAACCATAAGAGACTCTTAATCTCAGGAAACAAACTGAGGGTTGCTGGAGGGGTGGGGGGTGGGAGGGATGGTGTGGCTGGGTGATGGACATTGGGGAGGGTATGTGCTATGGTGAGTGCTGTGAATTGTGTTAGACTGATGAATCACAGACCTGTACCTCTGAAACAAATAATACATTATATGTTAAAAAAAAAAGAAGATAGTAGGAAGGGAAAAATGAAGGGGGGTAATTGGAGGGGGAGATGAACCATGAGAGACTATGGACTCTGAGAAACAAACTGAGGGTTTTGGGGGAGTGGGGGGATGGGTTAGCCATGGGTGATGGGTATTAAGGAGGGCACATATTGCATGCAGCACTGGGTGTTATACTCAAACAATGAATCATGGAACATTACATCAAAAACTAATGATGTAATGTATGGTGACTAACATAACATAATAAAATTTAAAAAAATAAAGGAACATTTCTTGAACCTCATAAAAAGCATTTACAAGAAAACTTACAGCTCACAGCATACTTAATGGAGAAGTGAATCTTCTCCCTCTAATATTGGGAGCAAGAAAAGGATGTTCACACTCACCATTTTTATAGGAGAAAATACTGGAAGTTCTAGCCATTGCAATAAAATTTCCTAAAAATTAAAATTTCCTGTATGAAATGGAAAAGAAGAAATAAAACTATCTACTTTTGCAGATGCCATGATTGTCTACATAAAAATACCAAGGAATCTACAAAAATAAAAACTAGAATAACTGAGCTCAGAAAGGTCACAGAAACCTAGATAAAAAATACAATACCATTCATAATTTCTCCAAAGAAAATTAAAAACATGTATGTTTTCGTATTTCATCTTTATGATGAAATACTAAAATGTTAATGAAAGAAATAAAAAAAAATACTGAGAGAAATAGCATGGTCATAGATGAGAAGACTCAACATAATACAAATATCAATTTTCCCTAAATTGATCTGTAGGTTTAATGAAATTCCTATCTAAATCCTAGCAAGATTTGTATAAACATAGAATATCTTATTCTAAAGTATTTATGAAATTGAAAGATCCCAGAATAGCCAAAACAATTTTGAAAAGAATTATGTGGGAGGAATTCCTCTTCCCAATGTTAAGACACACTAGCTAGAGTAATCAAGACAAAGTGGTAATGGTGGAGTGATAAACACATAGATCAATGCAAGAGAATGGAAAACCCAGAAATAGATCCACACAAATATGCCCAATTAATTTTCGGCAAAGGCACAAAAGCAAGACAATGAAGGACGAATAATCTTTTTCAACAAATAGTGTTGGAGCAATTGAATATAACGTAGGCAAAAATATGAATCTTAACCTAAACCTCACACCTTATACAAAAATTAACTCAATGTAAAACAGAAAACCATCAAATGCCCTTTTCAAAAAAGGAGAAAATACTCAGGACCTAGAACTAAGCAAAGAGTTCTTCAACTTGACACCAAAGGCACAATCTGAAAGAGGAAAGCTTGATGAATCAGACTTCATCAAAATTAAAATGTTTTGCTCTGTGAAAGACCCTGATAAGAGGACGAAAAATAAATTACAGATTGGGAGAAAATATTTGCAAATCACATCCAATAAAAGACTAGTATCTGGAATAAAGAACTCTCAAAATTCAACATTAAAAAACAAGCAATCCAATTAGGAAGTAGATAAAAGACATGCAAGACATTTTACCAAAGAGGCTATACCAATGGCAAGAAAGCACATGAGAAGATACTCAACATTTTTAGTCATTAGGGCAATGCAATTTAAAACTACGAGGTATCACTTTATACCTATCAGAATGGCTAAAAATAAAAAAGAGTGATAAAACCATACACTGGCTAGTGTGTAGAGAAACTAGATCACTCATACATTGCTGATGGAAATGTAAAATGCTAGTTACTCTGGCAAACAGTTTTGCAGTTCCTTTTGAAATTAACAATGGAACTTAGCATACCACACAGTAATTGCACTCTTGGGCAAAGGACCCAGATAAATGAATATTTATTTTCATGCAGGAACATGTACATAAATGTTCACAGCGGCTTCAATGATAATAGCTGAAAACTGGAAACTACCCAAATGTCCTTCAGTGGTGAATGGTTAAACTGTGGTATATCCTACCATGGTTACCAATCAGCAATAGGAAGAAACTATTGATAAATGGTACAATCTGGAGACATCTAGAAGGAATTATATGGAAGCCAGTGTCATAAAGAGGTATACTGCATGACTCCATTTATATAACCTTCACAAAATAAGACAAGTGCAGATATGAAGAATATAGTAGTAGTTAAAGAAAAGAGATGAGAGAAATGAGTATAGCTATTAAAGGATAGCATGAAAGAACCTTGTAGTGATGGTGAAGTACTGCGATTGCAGTTGGGTAAAGCACAGGTGATACAACTGCACAGAGCTATACACACATAAACACACAGACCCCTGCATGTATAACTAGCAAAATCTGAATGAGCTCTGAATTGTACCAATATTAATTTACTGGGTTTGATATTGTACTACAGTTATGCAAGATATTAACACTGGGGGAGACTGAGGGAGGGGTACACTGGATCTCCCTGTAATTCTCTTTGCACATTACTGTGAATATATATAAATATCGCAAAGTAAAGAGTTTTTTAAAAAGTTAGTAAATGAAGCAAATCGGTTGGGTATAAGATGCATGCAAAGTCAAGGCCAAATATAGATCCTCTAGAATATTACTTACAAAAGAACAATATATTTAAGGTCAGCCAGTATATACTTTCTCATTAATAATAAAACAAATTGGTCACATGCTTCCCTAAATCAACAGTCATCAATTTGTCTTTAACCATTTCTCCCTTTAGTATGTTGTAAATTGTTAAATGATTATTACAGTTGATTTGCGTACGCTATAAATGTCTTCATTTCTTCAGAGTATTCTATAATCTTGGCCACAGGAACATCTTAATTAAGATTAAATGGTTTTAGGAAAATTATGAAAATTAGTAAGTTATTTGGAGGTAGCATGAAAGATTCATACTCTTTTAAAAGCATTTTGTAGTGAATCCCATTGATAGTTTCAAAACAACTCACTTTGACATGATAAAAGATCATCTCTTTTGAACTTTAAAGAGTAATTTAAAAAGATTTCATCATTTTTATGTGTACATCTTGTTTTAAACCCAAAAATACCTGACTTGAAAAAGAACTGCTTTTTCAAACTGTATTCAGTATTCCGGAAAAATGACTGAAATATTTTAGGACATTAGCAAAGTGAAATTTTTGAATTGGAAGGTGTACTTGTTTCCTGTAGCTGTTGTAATAAATTACCACGAACTTGGTGGCTTAAAACAACAGAAATTTATTCTCTCACAGTTCTGGAGAACAGAAGCCCTAACTCACATATCACTGGACAGTAATCAAAGTGTCAGAGGGCTGTTTCCTCCAGCAGCTCTAGGTGAGAATCCATCCCACTTCCTGGCAGCTGAGCGTATCCCTTGACTTGTTGCCACATCACTCCAATCTCTGCCTCCAGGACCTTGCTGCCTCCCTCCCTGTGCAGATGAAATCTCTCTGCCTCTCTCATATAAGGGCACTTGGGAATGGATTTAGAACCCACGCAGATAATACAGAATACTTTCTCCATGTCAAGATCCTTAATTCAATCAGATCAGCAAAGACCTTTTTTCCTTATAAATTAATATCTACCGGTTCCAAGGATTAGGACCTGCTATTTTTGCCATTATTCAGCATACTACAGGGAGTCAGTAACCATGGTTTTAGTTCTTCTCAAAACTTCTACTTAGTGTAAATATACAGTAAATAGCTAAATGTATTTGTATGTTGTTAAGTGTGCATTTTAATTTAGACTTTTTTTGTTTCCATTTTCAAAGGTCTTTTTCAATTGACAGACCCTTTAACAAAAAAATATGGATGTAACCAATGTCGTTTACAAATTAAGCACATACAACAGCTAAGCTGTACTACTACTAAGGATTCCAAATCTAATTTTCTATTAAAATCCATGTGTATATAAGGAATAAGAAAGAGAAGACAGCCAAAAGTCTTAGAAAATGTTCAGCCTCACTACTAAAGAAATGCACATAAAATCAATATCCCATTTTTTAATATTGAACAAGGCAATAAATACCCTTCTAGCTTTAACCAATCTAAACATGTTGTCCTATTAGCTTTAAATATTTTTTAAAAGATATATAGATGTAACGGAAGCCCCTTGAATGTTGCGTCACTGATTCCTTTCCCTTATCTTTCCCAGAAGTAATAACTGTCCTGAGTTTGGCATATTACCATTTCTACACGTTTTTCATACCCTTACTATATATATGTGTGCTCTTTCTATATTTACTACTTATCTGTATTTAGAAGCAATCAGTATTGTTCACGTTGCTATTTTTCCGTGTTGATACACATAGATCTAATTCATTCATTTAAACTGCAAAAGTTTCCTTATATGGCTATACACATATATTTCTCTTTGGATGGAAAGGTTTCCAATATTTTGTTATTATACAAAATGCTTCAATGGAGATAACATTTTTTCATGTCTCAAAATGACAAGAGATTTAAAATTAAAATACTCCATGCTGATGAGAATTACTGATAGGAATGTAATTTGATACAGTTTTTCTGAAAAACAATTTGGCAATATGTACCAAGACCTTAAAAAATATGTATACTCATTAACCCTATAATCTTACTACTAAAAGTATACTGTTAACAGTATTCCTCAAAGTGTGATCCCCAGACCAATAACATCAGTACATGCAAAGTCTCAGGGCCCTATCTCCAACCTACTTGATCATAAGCTTTGGGGATGGGAATATGCAATTTGTGGTTTACCAAGTCCAACAGCTGATTCTAAGGCATGCTAAAGTTTAGAAAACAGCTGCTCAGATAACTGATCAAAAATTCTCAAGGATGTTCACTACAGAATCACTTTTAATTAAAAGGTAGGACTCACCTCAATGTCCTACAAAAGGAAATGGCGGTATAAATGAAAATATAGGATGAAAATTTTAATTACATGGGAAAATGGCTTCGATATTATGCCATAAGAAAATGGCATCATCTAAAGTTCTATATATAGCAAAATAACTTTTACAAGTCATAAATATAAAAGTTATATATAATCACATCCACACACCATCCTATTTAAAGGTCTTAAATGAAATAAGAATACTCACATATACATATAGTTTGAATTACTATACTTATATTTAGGTAACATTTCACTCAAGTATGCCAGCGTGTGACCTCACGAGTTACATCTAAGGAAAAAAATGATAAATAATGGCTTATATTTTTATGAACATAAATAATTGCTACTGAATTTTTTTAACTCCAAATACCATGATGCTTTGATGCACAAACAGGTTCCCAACAAGGTAAACTGATTTTGTTAAAAATATTATTTTATGCAACAGTTTGCCTCAAATTGCCAGGCATTACGTAGATACATCCTTTAACATGCACTCACACGTATTCTAACAGTCTATTAATAGAAATATAGGGAATGTTAAAACTGGATGGTATGCTATCCAGTGAAATAGATATAAATTCTACATCAGTAGACCTTGTAAATTTAAAAGAATGAGCTTCAAATTGTTTGGCAGCTGAAATCTATGTAAAGTTCTTAGTATTCTCTGTGGCTCTCAAATTGGTCATTATAACCTCAACATTCATTTACATAATTCAAATGTTATTTAACCTATTATACGTAACCCTATTTTTTAAAAATATATATATAGTTTTGGTCACATCTGATGTATATACCATGATAAAAATTTAATTCCAATTTTCCTGAACTGGAAAACAGGTTTTTGTCTCAGCTCTGTAGCACTTACAGTCAATTTTAACTTGTAATTCTCAATATGTTCCTATTACATTCAGAGAATAATAGGGAGCATGCCTGCAGCTAGTTTAATACCTTGAAATTCCTGTGGATCACAACGAAATACCACGTAGCCCAGCATGCATCATATTTCAAAGGTTGTGGGCTGTTAACATTGTACTTTTATTAAAATTCCTATTAATTTTTTCCCATCAATCTGAATATAAAATTATCACTTTTCTATAGAATAAAAAGTGAAGAAAATATTACTTTATTTCCAACTACTTATCTAGCCAAAAATGGAAAAAGAAATTTAGAAAAAGCCAATTATATCACAGCCTAAGAATAGCCAATTTTTGAATATTTTAATATTTAAATGGCACAATTATATATCTACTCATGTAGTGATTTGTTCAATACATCAACAGTTAAGTCCCTGCCCTCAAGAAGTGTTCATTCTGGTGGCAGTGACAGACAACAAATACCTAACAAATCAATAATTAGTACCATGAAAAAGAGCTTCTAAACATCTAAAAAAGGCATCAGAATTAAATACAAAAAGTGGCTAAAGGCAGGCCAAGAACAGAGCAAAGCCTGTACAAAGGCCCTAAGGTGAGAAACTGCTGGTAAGAAGTGCTCTAAGGGTAGAAGGGAGGATAGAGTGGCCAGACAATTATGAGCAAACAAGAACAAGGTCCAAGATGAGTCTGGGTAAAGGCAAGCTCAGATTGAACAGCCTCTATAAATCATGACAGGATATTGAGCTTATCCCAGCAGCACCAGGAAGCCACTGATGTGTCAAAGGCTATCCCTGAGAACTAAGGGAGAGATGATCATGAGGGCACAAAGATGTCATGGTGGGTCAGGCGAGAGATGGTAGGAACTTGGGGTTGAGGTAATATCACTTCAGATGGAGAAAAGACATATTCACAATCTGGGAATCTGTGTTGGAAAAAGAACTTGGTTATAAATAGGATGGAGGTAGAAGTGGGCTGAGGGTGTAAAGGAACAAAGTGAGCTCTTAGTTCACTTATCTGAAAGGAACGGAACTGCCATTTACTAAAGTTGAAGCACTGGCGGGGGACAGATTTACTGTATGTGGAGGGGAGCCATGTTAACTTTGGGATGTCTATAAGATATACAAGTGAAGATATCAAAACCAGATATAATTTTTTTTTAATTTTTATTTATTTGACAGAGAGAGACACAGCGAGAGAGGGAACACAAGCAGGGTAAGTGGGAGAGGGAGAAGCAGGCTTCCCGCAGAGCAGGGAGCCCGATGCAGGGCTCGATCCCAGGACCCTGGGATCATGACCTGAGCCGAAGGCAGACGCTTAACGACTGAGCCACCCAGGCGTCCCATCAAAACCAGATATAAATTAATCTGGCACTCAATGAGGGTCTAGGCTAGAAAAATCTAAATTTTTAATCTTACCTTTCACTCCTAATTAAATACAGTGCATGACCTTGGCGGGGGGGGGGGGGGAGTATTAAAAAGCACCACAGAGTTCTTTTTTTATATGTACAAACATATACACCCACACACAATTATTCTTTATAAGAAATTATATTCTTTTTAGTCTGATTTTTAACTTAATGTATTTTTAAGCATTTTTTTCCTTCAGAGAAATAGATTTCTTCTGAGATACGAACTTTACTAAGCACATAATGTTGCTTTCCACAACCATACCGAAAATTATGAAATCAATTTGTGCTTTTATAAAGGTACATCATTTCTAATATTTTGCTATAATAAGTAGTACTACAATAAACACTCTTGCCTGTCTTTGTGTGGTGAAATTTATAGCTCACAAGAAATACTACACAATATGTGTACTTAATGTATACAGACAGGATTAAATTAATACATCACTTCTAAGCAAGAAGTGGGAAATAATAAGTTATTTTCTTTTGTTGCAAATGACTATAAAGTTTTAGATTTCACTTGCAATATTACATGTTTTAAAACTGCAAGTATACAGATACCAATTTCAACATTAGAAATGGAAAGTTCTCAGAAGGATCTGGCTTCTAAGGAATAAAGAAAGGAAAAAAATCTATTCCACTCGATTTTCTACCCTAATGCTCTGTTAGTCCACACTGAAGCCCTGTCAAGAATGTCAGGGGGGTGCTCACTTCGGCAGCACTTGGCCTCTGTGCAAGGATCACACGCACATTCAGGAAGGTTCTATTGTTTAAGAGAGTAGATCCTAAAAGTTCTCACCAAAAGGAGATTTTGTTTGTTTGTTTTCTTTTTATTGTATCTATATGAGATGATGGGTGTTAACTAAATCTATTGTGGTAATCATTTCAAAATATATATAAATCCAACCATCATGTTGTACACCTTAAATGTACACAGTGATGTATGGCCATTCTTTCTCATTAAAACTGGGGAAAAAGCCTATCAGGGTATCTCAATGTTCCTAGTGAGGTAGGAGCATCTTTAGGTTCTGGAGACCTGGCTCACTTGTTTCTCCATCCACACACCTGTTTCTATCTCTGATCTCAGTTTACTTGGTCATACCATCATTTGTATATGTGAGCACTTTTTTCCCCCAAATCAAGAACAAAAAAGAAGCATGTATCCAAGATCAGATTTCCGAAAGCAGCATCCCAGACTGTATCCCAGGAAATACAGAAGTATCTGATGGAAACCATTCCTTCAGAAGAGGATGCACCCCCTTCTTTAATGCTTTTCTCCAAACTACTTCCATAACAACAACGAAAAGACATGTGGGGAATCTGTTTCCTTTGTAAGTCCACTCACTGCTGAGCTTGGAGGGGGTGCTTGCTGCTCTTAGTAACAGATATCATCTAGACATTTTTAACTCCCTTTGCTGCCCCTGGTCCCACCTGCAAAATGCAAACTGAAGAAAGAGCTGTCTCAAAAACATGAAATCTCCGTTTGCCTGGTGGGATATCTTTATTCCCAAGTAATTTCTCCAAATAACACCCTTGAGTCTCTGAAAATGTAAAAATTGCCTGTAGAGTCAAGGCAAATGAGGGCTAAATCCATTCATTATTTCCCTCTAGACTCTGATTCACCTCTAGCTGTAGGAAGCATCACAAACACAGGATTGATGAAAAGTGTATAAACATATTATCCAGATACTCAGGTTGTCACAGGGAGCATTTGTGTTCTTGATTTTAATGTAAGCAAAGCTGAGCAGTGGAAATGTTCAGGTGAAAATAGAGATTTTTCTTGCTGCAAGATCGCATTTCTCATCTGAATGATTTTACTCTTTTCCTTTGAATTCCATGGCACATTCTGAAACCAGTTCATATCTGAAATATCCTTACTTGTGCCTTCATTACCCAGCAAGAAGCATAACTGATAAGCAATCCATGGCCCTAATCTTTGTTATGAATTGTCTTTGCATCTCTCAGATATTTTAGTAGCAAAGTACTCCAAACTCTCAGTTGCCAAATACAACTTAATAGTCAACACTCAGGGACCCTGGTGGGTAGATCAGCCATCATCTCAAATGTTGCAGTCAACATGCCAAAAGAGAAATGAGTGCTGAAGGGTCTCACAGGATAATTCAACTCTGGCCCAGAAATGGCATAGTCCAGTCACTTCTATTTGCAACTCATCAGCTAGAGCTAAACATATGGTTCCACCAAAGAGAGGCCAGGAAGTACAATCCTAACATGTTTCTGAAGGCGAAGAGCCAGAAATAGTTGAGGAATAGCAACAAGGACCATCCCATTCCTCTAAAAGAACTATTTTTTTTTTCTTTCAAAAATGTTGTAGGGAAAATTGAGAAAAGCTAACTGGATAGCCAAGTATAGAAAAACACTTATTTTTCATGGTTAAGACTCTGCAAAAAGTAAAGTTCCATCAGCTGCATGCACCATTTCATAGCAAATAACAACATGAGAGCTATTACTCTCTTATCTCCAAATGTACATAGTTTGGGACTTCTGTCATTTAGACCTCACCTTTTTCCAAGAAGGTTTTGTGGTAACTTACAAAGATACATAAAGCAAAACAGAATAAGGAACAGTGAGTCAGGAGAAAAGGAAAAGAAGGAGTTAAAAGACAAAGCTAACAATGAATTAGAATCCAGTTATCTGTGACAGGGGATCTCGAATGCATTTCTAGAAGTCAGTGACAATTTTGGCTCTGAACACTCCAGGAACCATGCAAAAAAGGAAATATGATCAATGGTATGATACATAGCATCAACATAATAAAAGCAAAATATGTCATTGCAAGAAGCACAGCCATACCCGGCCCCTGGGTCCTCATGGATAGGAAAGGCGTAACATGGTACAGAAAGGAACAAAAAGTGGTCTACAATAATCCTAACACTAAAAGGCTGTGTCCTATCTTTTACTATGGTATCACAGTCATACATCACAAACATCTTTATTATTATTTTCAGGTTTACTGATAATTATTATAATGACTGTGTTTGTCAACATCCCACATCTTTAAGGTCACCTAGGATATTTCTCTCCCAAATGTAACATTCACTAAACCACAACACACCACTGGGCATAAAGACTGCTGAATGTGGCCTTTAATTATTTTACTTCACACGGTACTGTTTTTGAACTTGAATTTGAATGTTTTTACGTCTAGAATTCATTTCTCCACTTCCGCTACTTTGGCCATAACTTCTCACCACTTTCTACTATGATCCAATGTATGTCCTCCATGAAGCCCCCTGAAGGAATTCAAGTTTGAGACCCTTGGTACAAAATACAGTGACTCAGTAAAATAGAATGTTTCATAAATTCAGTGTCTATTCCCTCTGTACCAGTTGCTTTGAGGAAATATAAAACAATAACTCTACTGATGTCTCTCAAACAGCTAAGTCTGTTGGGGGAGATAATAGCAAAACATTTGAGAACATATAGTACTAAAATAATAACTATTCTATATATTGTATAGCTCTTTACATTTTAGCAAGCTATTTCGCATTCATCACTGCAGTGGGTTCTTTCAGGAGCCCCATGAAACCGTCAAAAGAAGGATTATAGTTCCCATTTTTCAGAAAAAAGCACTGAGATCCAAATAGGTAAATTGCCTTACCTCAAGTCACAAGGCTAATCACAGACACAGCATAAGCTCCATGGGGTGGGGAGGCTCTGTCTTCCACAGTTTTATATCCTATAGAGCACCACATATAGTAGGCATTTCATAAACATTCTCTAACAAGCAAAAGAACCTCTGGGTCTACACACATACTGATTCATAAACAGGGACAGTAGAAGAAAGCTTGCAGGTAAGAATGATCAGAATTCACATGTCATACTATATCATACCCAATATTTGTGAAATTTATAAGAACTAGGCACTATCATGATGCCAAGACATTTGTAACTTGTAGGAAAAATGAAAAATGCAAGGTACCCAAAAATTTATACATAAATAATCCCAAATATTCATGAAGGATATCAGTAATATCTGTAATAGCAAAATATTGGAAGCTACCCTAATGCCCACTGATAGAAGCTGGTTGATCAAAATATGGTGTATCATAACAATGGATACTGTTTTTAAGATTTTATTTTTGAGAGAGAGAGCACAAGGGGGGATGGGGGGAAGAAGAGCAGAGGGAGAGGGAGAAGCAGACTCCCCACTGAGCAGAGAGCCTGACTCAGGGCTCGGATCCCAGGACCCCGAGATCATGACCTGAGCTGAAGGCAGATGCTTAACCAACTGAGCCACCCAGGTGCCCTCACAATGGATATTTTTAGATTGAAGTTTAAAATTTGACTAAATACATTATTTCATATGTTTAAGAGGGCAAGAGAAGAATACACAATAAATGGATATTCTATGGGAGAATGAGACAGGCTAGTACATCTTTTTTTCTTGTCTGTTCTAGTGGTTTGCGTGTGTGAGAGAAAGAGTTCAAAACCGGGAAATAGGGAGAAACCACCAAATTCAGCTATTTAAGGAAAAGTAATGTAGATGAGATTCAAAAAAAAGTCCTTCATTTGCTAAGATAACTAGGAATACACAGTCAATATATTGATGTAAGAGGTAAGGAAAAAGGGTCATGTCAAGAAACCGAATTAGTCCTAGAAAAGAAATATTGCCAATAATTCAATTTTTATTATGGCCTTGGTAGTGTAGACATGCTATAACAAACAGCAATAGGAATTTTCACATACTCTTTAATTTTACTGAATTGCCCAATTCTACCCTTATCCCTTACTCCCTCTAAAGAGAGATGTTCTTTTCTTCCTTCTATTTTTTGAATAGTCTTTTAAAAAAATACTTATTTTTTTTTTAAATAAATCACAAGATTACTCATAGGCAAACATTAAGAAGTTGCATTTCAATTCAGATAAATCTCAAAGTGATACAGGGTTTCTAGGGCTGCTGTCTAACCTAAAAATATCAAATCAAGGATTACATCTGAACAAGTATGTTTATGCCATTTTCTGTACAGTAAAATTTTCTCATTCTTATAACAGAATCAAAAGGTAGCATCGTCAGTACACCCTGATTTGCTAAGTTTCCTTTAGAAAACGTGAAGTTATAGAAAACAATGTTAATCAAGACCTACTGAGTTTTCATGGAATTTTGGATACATATCCAGTCTAACTCACAGTTATTCTGACCTTCTTTAATAGTTCTTCACTGAATTTCCTTTCATTTTCACCTCTCTTACCTGTGTAATCTCTATCCAAGTATTCTACATGATACCAAATGGCTAATGAATGAAATGGTCTTCCTGCCAGTGTATCTAAATGCCTGCTATAACTATAAAACTAATCCTTTTTAATGTACCATTCAAGTCACAAAAAGAGTTTAAAAGCTACAACAGAGGTAAGTCAAAAAAGGCATTACAAAATTTACTTGATAAAGTATCTTAAAGTTACACAAGGAAAGAGACAAAATAAAATAAATTCCCCTAATGTACCGCAAATACCAACCACCACACACTACCTACAAGCCATATGTTTTTTCCATCTGTTCTGTTATCGTCAACTAAATTTATAGTATTTGGGCTATCAGAAGGATTGTCAAACACGAGCTGGACAGGATTTTAAAACCTAGGTGTTACTGTTAGTTGTTTTTTCTTTTCTTTCTTTCTTTTTTTTTTTTTTTAAAGAAGCTACCCATCTCTATGCTCATCCGACAACTGATGATATTTATCGGGTTCAGAGAAAGAGTCCTCCAATACTTCTGAGGAATATAAGTTAGTCCTCAGAAAGCTTAAATTATTCCTAGAGCCACTGACACTTACTGCTTTGAATGCCTCAAATGATGACTACCGGACAGGGAAGCTGGAATTTCTGAAGATAAATATGATTCTTCCGAGTGTGGAAGTGCTGGATCTGTGGCCCTTGATTGGTGGATTAAAGTGCGTGAGAAGCAGAATTCTAAGATGATCCCCCAATGATCCAAACCTCTGTAGAAGCCTCTCCCCTTGAGTGTTAGAGGCGCCTGCTGATTTCTTCTAGCCAATAGATTATGACAAAGGTGACAGAATGGTCCCTCCCTTAGTTAGGTTACATTATATGGCAAAAGTGATGGATAGTCATACACCTGTGATTACACTACATTATATCATACTCCAGTTTAGCAGACTAAAGGGAAAGATTCTTCTGCTAGCTTGGAAGAAATTGCCATGTTGTGAGGAGGCCTGTGAGCAGTCCGCAGCAAAGAACTGCGAGGGCCTCTAGGAGCTGAGAGCAGCCTCTGCTCAGCAAGACAGCAGAGACCTCAGTCCTACAGCCGTCAGGAACTGAATTCTGCCAACACTACATGAGTTCAGAAGAGAACCCCAAGCTTTTGAAAGGATCACAATCTAGCTAATAGCCTGAATGCAGCCTGGGAGACCCTGAACAGAAGACCTGGTTACACTGTGCCTGGAGTCCTGACCCATGGAAACGGAGAAATAATAAATGTGTGTTATTTTAAATGGCTAAATTTGTGGTAATTTTTACATAGCAACAGAAAGCGAATACACTGCATGTAAAAAATATTTCTTCTACCCTCTGCCTTAAGACTTGCCCCAAGTATCAAGTGCTCTTGGGTTCCCAAATTAGATACATGGAGCAGAGACACCCCAGCTTTCTCACTGACCCAAGCCTAAAGCAGAGACACTTCAGCTGACTCACGAGAGAATAAATACTTACTGCTGTACACCACTAACATCCGGTGGTTATTTCTTACACACATTACTATTACTTTGGATTCATAAAATACAATTTGATGCAACTTTTTAAAGTATTCCTGTTTAAGTGAATGTCCCAAACACCCCAAAATATGATGTACTATAAGATCAAAGACTAAAAAGTCAGGTATATCTTACACTGGACTCTAAAGGAAAATAGAGGAGGACTATCAAATCACTCAGAGGTGGTCAGCTAGTAACTAACTCGCTTTCACTCATTAACAACTTAAGTCAAAGAATTCAAAATAATAAAAACATCATTTGACAATACATTCCTAAATTGTCATTTCAGGAAGTTAAAATTCTTGTGGAAAACATTTTTTAAACTATCTCTAATCTCAATCATAAGTATTGAAAGCATGAACAATAAGAGATTTTACTCAAAATTTTAAATTTCATAGGAAAGTTACTTCATGTACCATAGGAAGAAGTTGTTGAAATTATGGCATACGTACAAAATAAAATATGTTTCAGGTAAAATGCTCTAGGGCATATATGTTTTTAATGTCACCTGAATTCAGATTCATGCATATACTCTTTTCTCAGAACACATACACATATAATATTCAAAGTACTCTTAATTGGGAAAAGGAGTAAAAACACTAATTCAAAGCATGCTACTAAACAAAGATGGCTTTCAATTCGGGTGTAAAAGTGTGCCTTGGAATACTTCTAGGACGAATGTCATCACACAGTTATATGCAGTGGATCACATAAAAGACAGTAATTACATCAGAACAATATAACATACTGAGAATAGATGGTCTTACATTATAGACAAATGGCAACTGTGGGAGTTGAATTAAATTATCCTTTAAGATTACTTAAAAAAAATATGTGTATATGTAAGGGAGATATATATATACACACACATGTATCACATATCTATATATACACAGATATGCATATATACACATATGCATCTGTGTGCCCACATACATGTACATATATATCTCCCATGGGCCTGTGAACCATGCCTAAAATAATCCCAGGTAAGAAATGCATTTAATGCTGCCTTTTATTTACACTGGAGAAGAAGAAGGTGAGATAGAGAAGCTAAGATCTGATGAGCAATAAGTAGAGGTGATGCAAATTCCATAGAGTAAATAAAGGTCTTCCTAACTTTTTAGTTTTTATCAACTATTTTCAAAAATGTAATTTTCAAATGAAGTAAACAGTTTTTAAATGCTAAATTACAAACATTGAAAAAATAAGGAATTTTACTTTCTCATTCTGTGATAAACCATGATTTAATCAAAAACTACTAGAGAACTACTTTGTAAGAATAAACGCTAAAGTCCAAGAGTCCCTCTTATGAATAACGTTAGGTAATTAGAGTCTTTCTCTGCACCTCTAAGCCACTCCTATTAAAACACCTGCAAAGTTAAATATATTGAATATTTTTAAAGAGTGGCCTGGGACCCAGACTATGGTAGTTTTCTTTTCCTGAGGGATGTTATATCTGTAACTACTAGTTCTATTTCTTCATTTGTTTACAGCATATGAATAATGCTCCATGATATATTACTCTCCAGACTTTTTTTGAAATCATGGCTTCAGAACAAAGTTAAATACACACACAACACAGTGGGAGTTTAGCAAATGTGATAGTGTTGACATAAATTATGTGTGCACAGTAAGCTTGTATGCCCTACTCACCTTAAAAAATATCAGTGATTTGTATACCTTCAATTGTTCCTTAGTTCTTAAGTTGTTAAATTTCTTTCATTATAATTCTCTCAGAAGGGAACATTTCTTTGTCAAGGAATATGATAACCTAGCACACAAGAGTTAATTCTGTTTTAAACTTATCACTGCATTTATTTTACACTGCATTTCTTCAAAAGAATACCCCATTAACTTTCTCCTCTGAACACACTGGAGATGATGGTATGTGTGTGGATACATACGCGTATGTACGTGTGTGTGTGTAATTCTATTTTATATACATATGGCTATGGAGAGGTATGCATGTGCGTGCGTGTGTGTGCCTTGAAAAGAATTCTTAAATCTCCCTTATTGGTATAAACCACTGATACGCATGGTTTGGTTAAATTACCCCTGTCAGGTTTATTATCTACTCTTTTTCCCTGCTGTTAGCATGTGTAATTGTATGGTTTTAAGAACTTGAATGACTCACCATAAAGCAAGCTGAAAAAATAAGGGACAGATGTGTTTCTATGTATTTTCTGAGGGTTGCTAGGACGGGAGCCCTTTCAGCTGATTTTGGAATCTCATCTCAGAGGTAGCTTTTGCCTCCTTAGCATACCTCTCCTCCCCAATCCTCAAACCCCTCAACCACCAGAAGGATGGAATGCTCACACTATAAATGCTACCCACCAACCTGAATGAGGGCGCAAACAATAATACAATGGCTACCCATCACCAAGAGAAATGATTGCAGCCATCTCCTCCAGTAAGGTTAAATGAAGGGGAACCTGCCTGTGCACAAAAGACAAAGCAAAGTGACTTCCTCCTCTTCGAGCGATGATTAATAGGAGACAACCTAACAGAACGTTTGTGGTAAAAGATCATAAAAAGGACTCTGACTGCTGATCAGATTTCAGAACTTTGGTCTTGATCCTTCAACCCCATGGTTAACATAACCAGAGGCAGGCAGCGGCCAGGAGTTTTCATGAGAGGTCAAACTGACAGCCAGAGAGTTGAACTTTTACAGTTTCAGGGTCAGACAACTTGTCAACAGAGTCAAATTCCCTCTTCAACAGCAGCCCTGTAAACTCAACATTGAGTAGATGTCTCACAGAAGTGGCTGCCGGCAAAACAGTGTTTTATCTTTAAATGAAAAACATCTTAGTAATGAGCTGCTAACTGGTTTAAGCCATGTTATTACACGTCAGAGGGAAGTGGCTCTCAGTGTGAGGGTACAAGGATTCCTTATCGACCCTTGTCAAGTTGGGGGCCTTTTGTGATTTTCCTCTTACTTTCATTACTAGCCAATTGAAAAGAATGCTATATCTTTCATGAGTTGCAATTAGATGCTAATTTAGAAGATGATGCTAACCCAGATAGGAAACTGCTGTAAAGTTCATTTTGACCTGAGGATTACATCACCCATTACTGAGGAGACAACAAAAGAAACTATGGATCTAGTCTCTGCCTTCAATATCACATACTTTCTTCTTAGGTATATATAAAATACACACTTAAAAAAATTTTTTTTTCTTTTAGAGAGAGAGGAGGAGCAGAGAGGGGCAGAAAGGGAGAGAGAGAATCTTAAGCAGGCTCCCCGCTGAGCGTGGAGCCCCACGCAGGGCTCAATCTCATGATCCTGAGATCATAACCGGAGCCGAAATCAAGAGTCAGATGCTTAACCAACTGAGCCACCCAAGCTCCTCAAAGAAGACTTAATAGTGTGCAACATCCTAGATGCAGTGCAAGCCATTCAAGGTGTAATTGAGTAATGCAGCTGTTGAATGACACCTGCTGAAGGAGTGGTAGGCGTTTACTACTATTCTATAGGCTTTCAAAACGATGTGGTTTTGATTGGCAGATTGCAAGCTGGCAGAGAGGAGTGAAGAATCATTCCAGCAACGCAGAGGTGTGAGCAAGCAATGCAAAGTCACAAACAGCTTAATAATGGAGTCGGCCTGGAAAAATATGAGCCAAAGATTTCTAGAACTGGGTTTGGTCACTCACCAGCAGAATCCTAGGGGAACTAGGATCTATCTCACAAGCTGATTATTAAATGAGATTATGTACATTAAAAGGTTCCTATTCAGCTGCAAAAACCCTATGCTGATATTAACTGCTTAACTGCTATGAATAATTATAAAAGTAAATATATCTAATGAAAAAGAAAAACAATGCAGAAATATTTAAATGCATGGTGATAATTTCTTGTGCTTGTCTCACTCCAGTCCCTGGGCAGGCGTGACAGTGAACTGTTTACAACTTGATCTCTATATGTCCTGGGTTTTTTCCTATGCTTGTACAACCATACATATTATTTTACAAAAATGGAAATTTTGCTCTCAACTTGTTTTCACTTAATATGTCATGATTATTTCTCTTGTCATCTCTGAACATTTTTATATGAATGTACTGTAATCAGTTTTACCTTACCTTATTGATGAACTATATATATAAGTTCATTTTATCATTAAGGACATACATAAGCATTTTATGAAGGACTTTAAGATAAAGTCTTAAAAGTGGAGTTGCTGGCTAAAAGTTATACAATTTTAAAATTATAATTATCATATGTTCCTTTAAAATGTTGAACCAATCTGTTATCCAAAAAGAAAACAGTGTATGAGAATGTCAATTTTTTTCATAACATTTTTATAGTTTCTTAAACTTTTAATTCTAACATAATAGATTCACATGTCCTTATAAAGACAACAGAGAGGTGCCTGGGTGGCTCAGTCAGTTAAGCATCCGACTCTTGATTTCAGCTTGGGTCTTGATCTCAGGGTCGTAAGATCCAGCCCTGAGTTGGGCTCCATACTAAGCGCGGAGCCTGCTTAAGATTCTCCCTCTCTCTCTGCCCCTCCCCTCCTTTCTCTTTCTCTCTCTCTCCCTCACCCTCAAAAAACAAAAACAATAGGGGCGCCTGGGTGGCTCAGTTGGTTAAGCGTCCAACTCTTGGTTTTGGCTCAGGTAATGATTTTGCGGTCATGAGATCAAGCCCATCGTCAGGCTCTGTGCTCAGCAGAGTGTCTACTTCAGATTCTCTCTCCCTCTCCCTCCCACTCTCATGTGCACGTGCACACGCTCTCTCTCTCAAATAAATAAAATCTTAAAAAAAAAAATAGAGATCCCCTATACTCTTTACCTAGTATCCCCCAATGGTAACATATTATAAAACTACAAAACAATGTTACAACCAGGATATGACATTGATAATCCAAATACAGACCATTTCTATCACCACTAAGATCCATATGTTGCCCTTTGATAGCCACATCCTATCCCCTCCTACCCCTAACCCCCTCTTTAACCTCTAGAAACCACTAGTCTGTTTTCCTTCTCTGTAATTTTATGACTTCAAAAATGTGATATAAATGGAATCATACAGTATGCAACATTTTGAGAATGGTTTTTCAGTCAGCATTAATAGCCTTGCAATCCATCCAAGTTGTTACACTAATAGGTTTTTTTTTCCCTTTTTTTATTGCTGAATAGTATTCCATGGTATGAATGTACCATCATTTAACCACTGCCCTATTTTAGTTGTTTCCAATTTGGGGCTATTATGAATAAAGATTTCTACAACTATGTTAAATAAAAGTGATGAGAGCAGACATCCTTGTTTTATTTTCAATCTTACAGAGAAAGCATTCAGTCTTTCACCATTAAGGAGAATGTTAGCTGTAGATTTTTTGTAATGTAGGAATATTCTTTATCAAGTTGAGGCAACTCCTCTTTATTACCAATTTACTGAGTTTCTATCCTGATTGGATGTAGGATCTTGTTAAATGCTTTCTTTTGCTTCAGCTGAAAAATCATAGGATTTGGGACACCTGGGTGGCTCAGTCAGTTAAGCAACTGCCTTCGGCTCAGGCCATGATCCACGGTCCTGGCATCGAGTCCCACATCAGGCTCCTTGCCCAGCAGGGAACCTACTTCTCCCTCTGCTCCCCCTGCTTGTGCTCTTGCTCTCTGACAAATAAATAAAATCTTTTAAACAAAATCATAGGATTTATCTTTGCTAGTCTGTTAACAAGGTAAATTACATTGACTGATTTTCATATACTGACCCAAACTTACATAAATGGAATAAATCCTACTTGGTCACGTTATATAATTCTTATACTTTGATTCAGTTTGCTAATATTTTAAGAATCTTTGTTTCTAAGTTCATGAGATTGGTCTATAGTTTTCTTTTTTTGCATTGTCTTGATCTGTCTTTGACATCAGAGTAATCCTAGCCTTAGAAAATGAGATGGTAGTATTCCCTTCTCTTTCATGTTCTGGAGATAGTGTAAAATTGATGTGAAATCTTTTTTAAATGTTTGGTAGAATTCTTCAGTGAAACCATCTAGGCCTGAAGATTTCTTTTTGGGGAGTTTTTAAACCACAAATTTAATTTTCCTTATAGAACTATTCAAATTATTCATAACTTATTGGGTAAGTTATAATAGTTGGTGTTTTTCAAGGAATTGGTCTATTTCATCTAAGTTGTCAAGTTTATGTACAGGGAGCTGTTTATTATGCTTTCAATGTCTGCTGGGTATGCAGTGTTATTACTTTTCCCATTCCTGATATTGATGATCTGTTTCATCTTTCTTTGTTAATCTTTCTAGAAGTTGGTCAGTTTTATTATCATTCTGGAGAACCAGTTCTTTGTCTTATTGATTTTCTCTATCATTTTTCTGATTTCAGTGCTTGCTTCAGCAGCTCATATATTTTTCTGATTTCAATTTCATTGACTTTTGGCTTCTTTCTACTTACTTTGGGTTTATTTTGTTTTTTTTCTAGGTTCTTGAGGTAGGAACTGAGATTGCTGATTTGAGACTTTTCCTCTTTTCTAATGTATGCATTATTACTATAAATTTTGCTCTTAGTAGTGCTTTAGCTAGTATGAATTTTGATATGTTTTTTCATTTTAATTCAATACAATGTATGTTTAATTTCCCTTGGAACTTGCTCTTTGACCTATGAATTATTCAGCAATGTTTCGTCCGATCTGTTTAGATTTTTCTGTTATCTATTATTGATTTCTTTTTTTTAAGATTTTTTATTTATTTACTTGAGAGAGAGCAAGAGAGAGCACAGAGGGAGAGGGAGAAGCAGACTCCCATTGAGCAGAGAGCCCTATGTAGGGCTCGATCCCAGGACCCCGGGATCATGACCTGAGCCAAAGGCAGACAATTAAACAAGTGAGCTACCCAAGCACCCCCTATTATTGATTTCTAATCGGAGTTCATTTTAGTCACAGAAAACACAACTTCAATGCTGTTAAATTTGTTAATATATGTTTAATGATCCAGAATATAGTCTATCTTGGTATATGTTTCAGATAGCACTGTTTGTAATCTTAGCAAAATATATAGGTAAAAATGAATCTCAAATTTAAGCTATTTTTAAATTAGTAAATATGAATTTTTTTCCTATGTTTATTAGCCTTTTATAATTCTATTACATGCCTATATCCTTTATCCATTTTTAATTTGGTTGACTTTTTATTAATGTGCAGGGGCCTTATATGTTAAGAATATCCGGTGTCAAATATTTCCCCCTATTTGCAGGTTAGTCTTGCACATCTTTTACTGTGGTTTTTATATACACAAATTTAAAGTCTTAGGTATTTTATCAGCATTTCCCTTTGCATCTTTGTTTTCACTGCATGCATGGAAAGACCGATATACTTTCATAAAATTATGTATTTTTATGATTTTCATCACTACATTTTAACACTTTAAATTTGATTTACCAAGAATATTTTTAAAAGATTTTATGTATTTATTTGGACAGAGAGAGAGACAGCAAGAGAGGGAACACAAGCAGGGGGAGTGGGAGAGGGAGAGGCAGGTTCCCCGCTAAACAGGGAGCCCACCACAGGGCTCGATCCCAGGACCCTGGGATTATGACCTGAGCTGAAGGCAGATGCCTAATGACTGAGCCACCTAGGCGCCTCTACCAAGAACATTTTTAACAATGATAATTCTATCATAACACTTCCATAGATAATACAAAACTAATATACTTAATTAGGAAATAATTCATATCTATATTTGAATAGAACAGTAATTATTCATCCATTAAATATAGGAAAGAACTACCATTTAATGCATACTTTAAATGTGCCATAAATTTTGCTAGGTAGTTTATATTCTTTGATTTACAACTTACAACAACTGTGTGAGTTAAAGCCTTCCCATTTTATGAAGAAAATGGAAGTCTAAAGCATTAAATAATTTGCTAGACCTGGGACAAAGTTGGGATTCAAATCCAGGCATGTCTAATGCCCAAACCTGTGATCTTTCTACTGTACTCCTTGGCTCCCACACTTGACATGTAAAAGGCACTGTGAGCAGTACAGAGGATAACAAAACTTAGTCACTGCCTTCATGGAGCAATTAATGTTACATTTTAACAGGGATTTATAATTTTCAAAGCACACTGGCATTCAACCACTTACTGACCACCTTCTACCGCCCAGATGCTATGACTATTGAAAACACATAAAATGTAATAAGTCCTTGTCTTTCTGTGAGCTACAGTATGTATGTTTTCATCCCCAGTTTTTAGAATAGGGCTCCAAAACAGAGGCTACTAGTATGCAGGTCACTTGCCTACATCAGCATAATTTAAAACTGCCAGTGACCCTTCAAACACAGGTCCTCTTACTTCCACTACAAATGACCACCTTCACTGGTGGACCTCAGCTCACTTCCAATGCAAACCTAGAAGCTCCAAGAAGACACCTGGTAGAGGAAATGTGAAACTACAATGGGGCAGCAGAAGGCTTCTCACACTAAGGGAAATGCAAGCTACACCCTGGCTGTTCTCCCATTTCCTGAGTCCCTCAGGGGTTGGGATAATCTAGGATTTTGTCAGTGATCCCTTCTGGTTGTGTGACTCAGGCTTTGTCAGAGGCAAGTATTTTTACTTGCTAATATTTTTAACAGCAATTAGTATTAATTGCTGATTAAAGCTGATACTTTCAACAGCTTTATTAAGATACTATTCACATATAATTCACCCATTTAAAATGCACAGTTCAGTGGCATTTAGTATATTCAGTTATAGAATCATCACCACAATCAGTTTTAGAACAGTTTCATCACCCTAAGAAACAATGTACCCCTTAGCTTATAACCCTTATAACTCCCCAGCCCAAAGCAAACACTATTATGTTTTCTGTCTCTATAGTTTTACCTACTTTGGAAATTTCATATAAATGGAATAGAATATGTAGAATAGTTGATATTTTACAAACAGAAAAAGCTATCTCACCAGGAACCTGACTGAAAAAACTGGTAAAGCAATGTACAAGGCGGATAAATATCTTAAACGTTGTTATAAAGTCTGTGATCTATTAAATATCAGAGGATCATGAAGAAAGCTTATAGCAAACATTGTTTACTTGCTGTTGAGTACCCCTGCTTATGATTCTTCTGTTGACTCATTCTCCATATATGAACATTACAATTTGTTTCAATTCCAAGCAAAATTGTTTATGTCAATATCCGGACAGTTTTTTTCTGTCTTCGCTAAATACTGTATTTGTTCCAATTTCTCCTCCGCTACTGCTTCCTCTACCACCCACTCCCACAGGACCTTAATTTGGGGGAATTTGAGGCTGGCTTTCCTACATAATTTCCCTCCTTTAAATCTTGATTGTCAGTAGCAGCAGGAGATGCCTTGAAGGCAGAGAAGAACAGTTTAAAGTTATGAACAATCCTGTTTACTGAAAGAGTGCTCAAGCCCTATTAATATACATCCTCAATTACTATTCCCAAGATGTCAAAGGATCCTTAAGAAGCAAGTTATCATCCAGACCTAGTGATGCGGTTTTAGAATTCATTGATTTCACTCTCTCAGCAAAGGTAATCCCTTCCCATTTTTAAAAGTCTGGAAAACAGTATGGAGGTTCCTCAAAAAGTTGAAAATAGAGCTTCTGTATGACCCAGCAATTGCACTACTGGGTATTTACCCCAAAGATACAAATGTAGGGATCCGAAGGGGTATGTGCACCCCGATGTTTATAGCAGCAATGTCCACAATAGCCAAACTAGGGAAAGAGCCAAGATGTCCATCAACAGATGAATGGATAAAGAAGACGTGTTATATATATACAATGGAATATTATGCAGCCATCAAAAAAAAAGAAATCTTGCCATTTGCAACAATGTGAATGGAACTAGAGGGTATTATGCTGAGCGAAATAAGTCAATCAGAGAAAGACATGTATCATATGATCTCACTGATACAAGGAATTCTTAATCTCAGGAAACAAACTGAGGGTTGCTGGAGTGGTGGGGGGTAGGAGGGTTGGGGTGGCTGGGTGATAGACATTGTGGAGGGTATGTGCTTTGGTGAGCACTGTGAATTGTGTAAGACTGATGAATCACAGCCCTGTACCTCTGAAACAAATAATACATGTTAAAAAAAAAAAAAAGAAGAAGAAGAAAATAGCAGGAAGGGAAAAATGAAGGGGGGGAAATTGGAGGGGGGGGATGAACCATGAGAGACTATGGACTCTGAGAAACAAACTGAGGGTTCTAGAGGGGAGGGGGGTGGGTGGATGGGTTAGCCTGGTGATGGGTATTAAAGAGGGAATGTACTGAATGGGGCACTGGGTGTTATACGCAAACAATGAATCATGGAACACTACATCAAAAACTAATGATGTTAATGCATGGTGATTAACATAATAAAATAAAATTTAAAAAAAAATAAGCCAAATGTACAATTCAATGAGATCTGAAGGAAATATAAAAACCCATTGACCACACAATCACAAGTTATAGACCATTTCCTTTACCCAGCTCTACTGGGCTCACATTCAACCACCCCATCCCCTAGTTACTGTCCTGGTATCTACTATTCAGATTAGTTTTGCCTGTTCTTGAGTTTCAGATACACTGCATTATATAATATGTACTCTTGTGTCTGGGTGCTCTGTCAACATACTGCTTTTGAGAATCATCCATATTATTTCATAAAACAGTAACTCATTCCTTTTTTGTTGCTAATTAGTATTTCATTGTATGAAATATATAGAAAGTAACCTATGTCTTTGGTTGATCAACATTGGCAGTTTTTCTACTTGAGGGTTATTATGAATACAGCTACTATGGATAGTCTTTCTGAGGACGTACGTATTTATTTCTCCTGGGCAAATTCTTAAAATGGCTGGTCTATTGCTTAACTTAGTTAAAAACTGCCAGTTTTCCCAAGTGGTTATGCCGTTTTACAGCCCCACCAGCAATGTATGGGAGTGCTAGTTGTTCCACATCCTAAATAACATCTGGGAAACTTAATCTTCATCTTCTTAATTTTAGTTATTCTAGTAGATGTGAAATGGTCTCTCATTACAGTTTTAATTTGCATTTCTTTGATGACTCATGTTGAGCACCTTACAGATCATTCACACATCTTTTGCAAAGTATCTGTTCAAGCCTTCTGCTATCTTTTTGTGTTTTTATTATTTAAATTCAATTAGCCAATGTATAGTACATTATTAGTTTCACATGTGGAGTTTAGGAATTCTTCAGTTGCATGTAACACCCAGGGCTCATCACATCACGTGCCCTCCTTAATGCCCATCACCTAGTTACCCCATCCCCCCAACCCACCTCCTCTCCAGCAACCCTCAGTTTGTTTCCTATAGTTAAGAGTCTTTCATGGTTTGTCTCCCTCTCTGATTACTTATTGATTTGTATGAGATCATTATATATTCCAGATATAAGTTCTTTGTCAGATATGTATATTGTGGCTATTTTCTTCCAATATGTAACCTGGCTTTTCTTTTTCTTAATGAGGTGTCTTGAAAAGTTGAAGTTCATTTTTTTGATGTTTTTCTTTTATGGTTATTGCTTTCTATGACCTGTCTAAAAAGCCCTTGGCTCTCCCTAAGTCACAAAGATATTCTCCTATATTTTCATCCAAAGGTTTTATTGTTTTACATTTATGTCCATGATCTACTTTGAATACAGTTGTTCCAGAATCATTTGCCAAAACCACGTATTCATACACATACACACACACACACACACACATCCCCTTTCCTCTTCCCATCAATATGTTTGACATTAAAAAAAAAAAAATGGACCATTTAATTGTAGGTCTCATTACAGACTCTCTATTCTGTTGCATTAAAGTCTTTGAACATTCTTACACCAATGCCATACTCTTTTGATTATTGTAGATTTATAATAAGTCTTCAAGTACTATAAGTGCCCATACTTGGTTCTTCTTTTTCAAAACTGGTCCACTACTTTGGATCCTTTGTTTTTTTCATATTTTATAATCAAATTGCCATTTTCTAAAAGGGATAGTTTGTTGGACTTTTATTGGAATTGCACTGAATCTAAAAAATCAATTTAAGGATAAGTGGTATCTTAAAACTCCTAAGTTTTCAAATCCATGAATATGGCTTAATTTGTTTAGATCTTCTTTAATTTCTTTCAGCAATGATTTTCAGTTTTAAATGTAGAGGTCTTATACATCTCCTGTTAAACTTAATCCTAAGTATTTTTATATTTATGTTGGCATTGTAAACAGCATCAGCTTTTGTAAATTAGATTATCAAGTGCTTGGTGCTAGTATAAAAATACATTTTGTATACTAGCCTTGTATCCTGTAAGTTTTCTAACTTCACATTTTAATAGTAATTTGTAAACTATATAATCATGCCACCTATACAGTTGGATAAAAGTGAGGAAGAGGAATTCTTGCCTTGTCTTTAATCTTAAGGGAAAATCATTCATTATTTCACCATTAAATAAGATTTTTATCTGATTGAGGTAGTTCCCATCTATTTCTAGTTCACCGAGAGGTTACATCAATAAATGGGTGTTGAATTTTGACAAATATTTTCTCTGCATCTCCTGTGATGATCACATATATGTTTTTCTATCCTTCCATTCATTTTACTGGCTTTTGACTTAAAATAACATTTGCATTCTGGGAATAAATTTGTTTGGTCATCTTATAGGGTACTAGACTCAGTTTCCTAATATTTTCATAATGATTTCATAAGCAACCTTTTTCTGTAATTTTGTTCTCCTATAATGTGAAAGATTTGGGTACCCACGTTATACTGATCTCATGAAATGAAATGGATATGTTTTTTCCTCTACTTTCTGACACAGTTTGTGTAAACATGGTCTTATTTGTTCTTTAGATGATTAACAGAACTCCTAAGTGGAAATAACTAGATTTAGATTTTTCTTTGAGGGGAACTTTTTAATAATGAATTCAATTTTTTTAGAAGATACAATGTTACTCAGATATTCTATTTCTTATGTCAATTTTGGTAAACTGCTTTTATCAGGAAGTTTTTCCATTATATCCTAATTGTCAAATTTATTGGCATAAAGTTGTTCATAATATTTCTTACTCATTGCTTTATTATCTATAGGATCTATAGTGATATTTGAGATTTCATTCCTGATATTAAAAATGTGGGCTTCTATGTTTTTTATTAGTTATTCCTTGCTAGGCTTTTATTAAATTTGATTAATCTTTGTAAAGACCCAACTTTGACCTTGTTCATTTTCTCTACTATTATTCTACTTCCTATCTGTATTTTAATCTTTTTTTTTTTTTTATATTCCTGAGGTGGAAATTTAACAGTGTTGATTTTAAAACTTTGTTCTTTTCTATATAAGCTTTAAGTGCTATATATTTCCTTGTAGGCATTATCTTATCTGCAACCCATGCATTTTGTTATGCTGTACTTTCATTATCATTTAGTTAGAAATATTTTCTAAATTCTCCTTTGACCCATAGTTATTTAGAAGTATGTTGTTTGATTTCTAGAAGGACCGTAAGTGGCCCAACTGCCATTGTGAGAAGAGCTCTATCTACTTTCTCTGCTTCATTTCCTGTAGGCAGGAAAAGGTGGACAGGACAAAGTTTTCAAGGCCACAAGATGAAAAAGTTATTCAAGAGGAGACTGACAGCTGGTATTTTTTTTTTTTTTAAAGATTTTATTTATTTATTTGAGAGAGAGAGAATGAGAGACAGAGAGCATGAGAGGGAGGAGGGTCAGAGGGAGAAGCAGACTCCCTGCCGAGCAGGGAGCCCGATGCGGGACTCGATCCCGGGACTCCAGGATCATGACCTGAGCCGAAGGCAGTCGCTTAACCAACTGAGCCACCCAGGCGCCCTGAGAGCCGGTATTTTATTGTGTACTCTCTATGTCAGGTATTGGCTGGGCTCTGGGTGAAATACTCACCAGTGTTCTCTACTATTTACTGTGACCAGCAAAGGCCTATCAAACCTGAGGCAGCTCAGAGTGGCCTTGGGGACTATAAAGTATCCACTGATGGCCATGTTGTTGTGTTGCAATGATCCTGGAGATGCTATGCCTATTGACAGCAGCACTTTTAGGGTATCACAGAACAGGCCCAGGTACCCACTAATTGCTATCAAAAACAGTAGTGTATATATAGATCATAGTTGTTTTATTATTATTGTTAAAAAAAATCTCTTAGGTAGAAAAAACAATGATGCAGTTACTACAATACTGTCATTCTAGTGGAAAGACATCAAGTTTTTGAAAAACAGCCTGGTTTAAAAAAAAAAAATGAAAAGACCTTAAATCCACTTGAATGCAAGTCAGACTTGAGAACAAATTATCAGAAATATAATACCTGGAAGATATTATTAAAGACCTGGGAAGTTCCAAATTTTTACTTGAGCTTAATAGACTTTTCAGAGAGATTAAATCTATTTATTTATAACAAGTTAATCTAATGGATGAAATTATAAGATTCAGAATTTAGAAGATGCCTCAAAACACATTAAATTCCAAGTAGCTACAACCAAAACTGCCTTCAAAATATGTCATGAGAATGAAGAACAACTTCAGAAAGCACTAAGCTGCTTTAGATGAACATTCTCATCTTAAGGGAAACACAAAGCTGCTCTGGAAAAGAAAAGCAAACAAGCTTATCAAAAAGAAAAAAATATTAGGAAAGTCTGACGTGACACTGAGAAAAATCAGAGTGGTAAAGAAAATCAGATGAAGCTCTGGAATAATAACAATAATTTTGGGATGAAAGATTGGGCTGCTGTTCTTAGATAGTGAGAAGCTGACACTGCATATAATGGATAAATGAGAAAATGGGGACCACTTATAAGACCAATGCAAATGAGTTTGAAGAAACTGATACAGTGGAGTTAAATTTTTATTTAAGAACTTTGGAAGGGGACGCCTGGGTGGCTCAGTCATTAAGCATCTGCCTTCGGCTCAGGTCATGATCCCAGGGTCCTGGGATCGAGCCCCACATCGGGCTCCCTGAAGTTAATGATCCTCAAGTCAAACCAAGAAAGACTAGGCATAGACAGAAAGAGAGCAGAAATTCCACTTCCTTCCTGAATAGCACTAAGGAAATGAATTTTCACTTAAATACCCAATTTAGAAAGAAATTACCATAGAAAAATAGAAGGGAATCTTCAAAGCTGAAAAGATGAGTCATGCAAGTAAAGAGATGGTCACCTATAAAACTCAAAATTCCTTCAGAAAAAGTCAAAATCACTCGCTATTATCAAACCCAGCTTTGTTGCCTGAGAGAAACTGTGTTAACTTAGGAAAATGCATGCATGAGACAAAAAATTACTGGAGAAGAATGTAAATGCTTCAAAAAGTATCCTTAATGTGCCTGATATTCTAAATGGGGCATTTGGCTGGTGAGGACTACCAGATAATCGTCTGGTCAACTGGGTCCCTGAGGAAGAAGGAATATCAGGCTGTGATGGGATCCAAGTCCAGTGCCAGGTTTGGACCAGGTACCACCTTCTCAGGGTCAGGAAAATGGGAACAGGATCCCTCCATTTGACCAACTTTGCCCCGATGCCCCAATTTCTCCTCAAGTCACAGCTTGTCCTGGCCCTCCTCACACTGGCAGATTCAACCCCCTCTCTGCCGCTCCCCACATACATATAACTGCTGGCCCTAAGACTCCACCTCACCGTCCCGCCAGGCAAATCCCAGGGGGAGATTTCTGAGAAGAAAAAACTAAGGAGGAAGTGCCAGGCCATCACCTCCACCAAAGTATTTCTCTGTCTAGCATTTTCTCCAACAATAAGAAAGGTCTCCACAGCAACTACTGGATTTGGTCTTCTGCCACACAATCTCAAAACATATCATAGATTACCCTTTGAATTGATCCCACCTTCCAGTGAGTCTACTTATGAAAATCTAGAGCCACAGGAAGAGGTTTTCTCTCTCAACTAATTTTTTTTTTCTCTTCTAGTTCCATTGCTAATAGGAATTAAGTAATACAATAGCTCAAATGAAAGGCATTATGATTTAAGGTAATATTTTATAACCGAAAATTATTTAAAAGTGAGTCTTAAAAGTTAACTGCTTCCATTTTTCCTATTTGTAGGTATATAATACATGTCTTGCTATTGACAAGTTTAATGAAATATTCCAGAAACACAGCAAGATTTTGTCTTCTAAAATAACTTTTAATTTTTTCTCTTGTTTTATTACTCTTATTTTAGTGATTATATGGTATGCCAAATGGGAACTTGAAAGAATTCTTGAGATTATAATTGTATATTAAATGTGGATCTTATTAGTAAATTATTTCTATCTTATTTGATTTATAGGTATTGTAAGCACAGCAATATTTGTTATTACAATTTAATAAATTTCCTGTATTGATCCAAAAATCAACAAAAATTTTGCCTCTTCTATTTAATTTTCTTAGTTTTACTACTGTGATTTTATATATAGAGAGAGAGAGAGAGAGTGTGTGTGTGTGTGGGTGGGTGGGTGTGTGTGTGTGTGTGGAAAAATTAAGTGTCCAGGGGCACTTGGGTGGCTCAGTCAGTTAAGCCTCTGCCTTCAGCTCAGTCATAATCCCAGGGTTCTGGGATGGATTCCTGCATCTGGCTCCCTGCTCAGCAGGGAGTCTGCTTCTTCCTCTCCCTCTATGTGTGCACTCTCTCTTGCTAATAAATAAAATCTTTAAAAAAAAAAAAGAAAGAAAAAAGAAAAATTAAGTGTCCAACTGATGAATTATCCAATAGAGGAATTTATTACAAAATCAACTGTCAAATATCAGTATAAATAGAACCAAATGCAATAATTCAAAACAGAAGACAATCTAAAAAACTTGTCAACCTGACTTTAGAATGCTTACTTTTTTTATATGTAATATAAGCTCATTAAATTTTCTGTAGTCTACTGAGCCTGGGTGGCTCAGTCGGTTAAGTGTCTGCCTTTGGCTCAGGTCACGATCCTGGGGTTCTGGGATTGAGCCCCACATCAGGCTCCCTGCTCAGCAGGGAGTCTGCTTCTCCCTCTCCTTCTGCCCTCCCTCCCCCACCCCACTCATGCTCACTCACACTCTCTCTCATGTTCTAATGATAAAAGATCTCATCATAGCAGAACACAATTTTACTATCATGTTGATTTCCAAGGGTCAACAACTTCGAGCCTAATGTGGCCTATCCCAGAAATTAAGACTAATTTTTTCTTCTTCTTTTGAATAGGTCATCAACTTTTCCCACATGGATTTCTTTCTACAATAACCACATAGTAAGGCCTACATCCTCCTAATACTTTTTCCGTTTCGACTTTTTCCTCTCCTACCCTGACTCCACTTAAGAGTTCATTATAATTCATATTCCTTTGATTTTATTTCTTTCCCTGGGCTTTGTTTTCTGACTCCATTTCTTAAATGATAAATCAGAGACTTTTATCTTTTACTTCTTTCACACACTAAACCATCCTTCATCCTCTCCTCTTAACTGTGAGGAATCTTCTTTCATGCCCCTAGACCAGGAGTCCCTACCCATTTCTCAGGCTCTTTCTTCCATGTCACAAGCTAAAATTCCTTTTAAAATGCATCAATATAGAGTAGACCATTCAAATGACAATTAAAATGGACTTAAGTTTAAGTGGACCACTTACATCTCAAGGAAATCCAACAAGAAAGTTTCTCATCTCAATATACCCCCAAGAAAGGTAGTTTTTTGACAAAAGTGGGCAAGCAGAAATGTGCTGGGTGGCAGAAGGCACGCTGGGTGGCAGAAGGCAAGCTTATACGTAATGAATAACTCACTCTCAAGTATTTGGGAATTTACTCTATTTAGCATTATTTTTATTAAGACAGCATGTTCTCCCACATTAGCATTTTAATACCATTGACCAAAATTCAATTGTGCTCTTTCTAAAGCTACTATCCAAGATCATGAAACTGAAGCTGAAGCTCCAAAAATGACTGAGTTGAGTGATATTGGTTATGTTGTTTAACGTCTGTAACCTCAGCTTCCTCACCTGTGAACTGGAGATCATAATGACCACCCACCTCCGAGGGCGGTCCTAAGGCTTGAAAGTAATAATGTTATCCCTTTCACACACTCTGATCCAGCCACATCAACTCACCTGTCATTCCCAGGCAAGTTATCAAAATTCCTGGTTTTCGGAAATACTCTTCTGCCTGACTGCTCTTTCTGCCTCCTCCTTCCTGGCCAAGCACAATATCCTCATCACCTGCAAAGGCTCAGTTCACATGTAATATTCCCTGGCAAACTTTCCTTCACTTATCCCAGGAGCAAAAGTAGCTGCTTCACTCATCCCTTTTGCATTGTGTGCAAATCTCAAGTAAAGCCTGCATCATACAAAGCATCACAATATGACTGCTTTCATATCTGAATTCTTCCCCCTGGGATTGTTAATTCCACAAGAATAAGCAAGTGTCCTAGTTGCCTTTGTTATCTACCACCTACACATTCCCAGCGCCTACAACAGTGCTTGACAATATTTGACATTCAATAAATATTTGTTGACTGTTAAAATTGTGTCTTAATTCCTAGTACCAACAGACATCTAAATCACCCTGGGGTAAACACAAAGCCCACTGTAGAGAAATAAGAGGAACGTGGGCACTAATTCCACCATTACAGCTTCCACTTGTTGTAGCTATCAAAATCAAGATGCTATTTCAGCAAAATATGGGATTATTTCCAAACCAAGAATTTTTGACAGACCCCATGGTTCTCTGTTGTATTGTGTTAACTTGCTGTTGACCCATTTGCATTTCAGCAACTAGATCCTCTCTTACCAATAATTCAGTTGCATTAATTTTTCCATATTCAGTGTAGTGAGTATTCTCTCTCTAACCTCACTATTTGGGGTTTGTGAAATAGGATATTCATATTAAAACCAACAAGAATTTGTGGTTACATGGCTTTGAGTATACCAGAAATGGAGTTCACATTTTTAATGTGCTTCAACCCATGTTGTTTGTATACCTCTACTGGATCATGTCTGAAATAAATTTTCTAAAATCTATTCATCACAGACCATAAAGTAAGATAAATTGAATTATAATTTTATTTTTGGGTAATAAGTAAGCTGAGGATGATGTGTTCCATCTTTTGATGGAATGCAAATTTACCATTAAAAGACAAATTCTTCACTTCCAAAGTTTGAATAGGGTGGTGCTTTAAAAAGCATTCCATCTGGTTAAATTTAGGGTGCTGAAAAAAGCCCACTATAAGAATATTCTCTGGCTCCAGACCCATAACATTTTTACTTGATTATGAACTGGATTCATTTTCATTTACTTGAAGCACTTCCACATCACTTTTTTTTTTTTTTCTTCTGCAACAAGGCAAGTTGTCACCATACATGTTGACTTTGGTAATATTGTCTTCTCTAAGTAATGCATTTCAGATGCATTATTGCCAGGAAAAGAAAAGCTTGTCTGTACTGGCTGACATGTTTAGAGGATGTTTCTAAAGGATTTACTTTTTATTTTTTTCTTTTACTCATCTACCAGCCCTTTTCTTCTCAGTCTCATTCCCCTTTTCCTTCCTACCCTACTGTCCTACAACACCACCCGCTCCCTGAATCTCGTCCTATCAAGGTTCAGTCATCAGCCTTTCTTATCTCAACCATTATAATGGTCTTCATGACCTTCAGCTCAGGATTCCTACTTGCCATACAGATAAAATTAATCAGTGAAAGAATGAACCAACAGCCCAAACCCTTTTTCCTGCCGAATGATGGGTCACTAATGTCATTTGTTTGCCTATCTCCTTTATAAAAGAATTCAAAGGGTCCACATATATTATAGAGGAAAACAATGAGGCCAAAGATAAAATGAGTGAAACAATGAAAACATCTACCTTGCTTATCAACAGTCCTGCCAGGAAAGTCAGTAAATTTCTGAAGGCCAACTCATTAGATAGTACAAATTTGGGGGCTCTCCAACAGGAGAAAAGAAAATGAAGAGATTCACAGAGAAAGTCAAATGTAATTGACAAGTCTGTGAAAATATACAGAAGTAAACCGGGACCTATTTTAGAGCTATAAAGGAGGTCAGAGAGAACCCTGCCCGCATGGCTTGGAAGCCTATCCTGATTCAAGCATCAATGTCCTCCACTATCAAAGCAAAACTTTAAAGATTTAATTAGGTTTTCAAATAGCATGGATGGATATTAAAGTCTAGCATTTCCAAGCTACAAAAGCCCATCATGCCTTCTTTATTGTGTCCTATGGAAAGACTAATTATGAGAAAAGTAAAGTGATATTTGTACTAAAGTAGTTGATCCTATCTTCATCTACTGATCTAACAAATGTTTGCTGTGCATTTACCATATGCAGCCACTGTGCTCTCTGGTGAGGTTATGGTAAGGTTACATTGGTGAGTTCAGTAGACATGGTCTCATCGCTTCTTGGCCTTTTGGCTAAGATCAAGTGCAGTAGACATGGTCCCTGTTGTCACTGAGCTAATCATGTTAAAGAGTGCTTACAATATGTCAGGCACTGTTCCAAGTACTTTGCATATGTATTAACCTATTAAATCCTCACAACCCTATGAGAAGTAGATACTATTATATTCCCCATCTTACACTTAAGGAAACTGAGACATGGAAAAAGTAACTTGCTCAATGTCACATAGCTAGTTAAGTGCTAGAGCTGTAGCATCCATGCTATTCACAACTACCTTACTGCCCTATAGAGGTAGCCATCAATCCAACAGTCATGCAAATCAGTGTATAATCACAAAGTGGACATAAATGCTAGAAAAGAAAGGAAACAGGGTTCCAGAGAATACAGAATAAAGAAGCCCAATGGGGGAGGGGAGGACATGACAGGACACAACTATCAGGGAATTGACACTTGAGCCCTGAAGGTTGAGTTTAAGTTAAACTGGCATCAGGAAGAGTTTTCCCAGTAAAGGATGAGTGTATGAAATCTCTCTGGTAGGAGGGAGCTTGGTCAGTGTGGGGAGTAAGATGAGACCAAAGTGGCTAGAGAGCAGTGAGTGGTGCAAGGTGAGGATGGAGGGATAGAAGGCTAGTTTTAGTGGAACATCAAAACATTAAAAACTCACATTAGCCTTCATTCTAAGTACAGTAAAAAGCCATAGAAAATTTTAAGCTGGTAAGTGACAAAAGATTTGATTTTGAGAAAAATCACTTAGGCTGCCATTTGGAGAAAGACCCGAGTGGATGTAGGGTACCAGTTACATAGCCCTTGCAGTGGTCTAAGTTAAGTATTGATAGTAATTTTCTCATGAAGCCCCAAATTACCAAATCCAAATTACCTTTGTCTCTGTTGACCAGAAATAGTAACTTTTATTCTATATATCCTCTCTTCTAACTTAAGTAGCTTGTTTTTCAGTCTCAAATTTAGCTGCAAGAAACTGATACACTACCTACATTTCATTTTTGCCTACTAAATTCCCATTCAGTTTGATCCATTTACAGATATGGGTCAGAATATACAAGCTAAAGACTTCAATTTCTACCAGATTCTCTAAGCCTAGAGGACACTAATTAGAATTATTAATCAAGGCAAGCCGAGGATAACCAAAAACTGTGTCCCAACACAGACAGACACTATGGTATTACAGAAGAAGGCAGGATTTTGGAACCACAGACTTGCCACTTCCCGTGTTTATGACCTTAGGCAAGTTACTCAGGCACTCTTTGCCTTATTTTCTCAATAAAAAAAAATGGAGATCTTAAAACTCACCTTACCGAGTGACTATAAAAATTATAAATGACATACAATACCAGGAATATGTTAGTTGCTCAGTAAATGTAACCTATTATTGGACTTAATTATTAGTTATTGATTGGCTCTCTAAATTCATGCATTTACCATTTATTTAACAATTTCTGGAGGTTCTACCATGTACCAAGCATTATGCTAGAGATAGCTAGATAATATGACACAGGTTCTGCCATCAAGAAATGTGGCAGACACTAATCATAGTTATTTCCTACTTGCTCCTTTTGAACAAAATCCCAATTTTGTTGTGGGAAACAATTTCCCTAACCCCAGTATGAATCAAAACCATGTAAAGTCAGCTATGAGAATCCCATTCCCCTTTGCCAGTGACTGGTGAGATAGACATGTAATCTGATCCTGGTCAATGAGATTTAAGTCGAAACGGTCTTGGGGGACTCCTGGGAATACTTTTTCTTCATGATGAGAGAGATGGAAGAGAAAGGCCTCCCTTCTCCCAACCCTGTTCCCTTCATTAAAGTGACACTTGGAGCTACAACAGTTCATCTTGAGACTAGGAGGGGAGATACTTGTGACTTATTTAGTATGACAAAGCAGAAAGATTATAGGAGCCCAGATCCTTGATGATGTTGTTGAACTACAAAGCCAACCTGGAACCACTTGTTTAAGGTTTGTCGTTCCTGAACAACAAGTTATGAGTATTGCAACAGAAGCCTAAAGATAGTGGGCACATTAAGAAGCTACTCATTCATGGGGTGCCTGGGTGGCTCAGTCATTAAGCGTCTGCCTTCAGCTCAGGTCATGATCCCAGGGTCCTGGGATCGAGCCCCGCATCGGGCTCCCTGCTCCACAGGGAGGCCTGCTTCTCCCTCTCCCACTCCCCCTGCTTGTGTTCCCTCTCTCGCTGTGTCTCTGTCAAATAAATAAATAAAATCTTTAAAAAGAAGAAGAAGAAGCTACTCATTCATTAATAAAGTCTTATTAAATATTTACGCAGTCAATCTCCACAGACTTCAAGAGAATCCACCTTCCCTCTATGGATAAGAGGTGTGAATTAAAGGGTATAGGAGCAAGCCATGAAGTTGCATTGCCTGAACAAATTATTTTGTCATTCTAGTCATGCCTGCCACTCTGCTCCCTCAACAGGCAAAGAAGTAAAATCCTTTTGCTAGAATCAACATCCTCCAGTGTCTCCAGAGAGAAATTAAATTGCTGTCTGCAACTAAGAGCTACATTTTAAGAAAGAAATAGGCTATATGGTAGCAGTATTTTTCCAGCAAAAATTTCTTACCACAAAAGAAAGGCCTATGCCCTCAAACCACTATAGAATTCTCAAGGTTTGGTCACCATGATAAACTTATTTCTCCATTCTGTTTCAGGATGTTGCTGGGACAAAACCATTTGGTGGTGTAACTTGTTTGTTTGATCCTTAAATAAAGTGTAAGTGAACATCCAATAGAATTTGACAGTTTCCTTCCATGAGTATGCTGTAAAAATTGCAGCATTTCCATAGGAATGTGATTAATGTCAAGCACTGGAGCCAATGGTGTTGCTCTCCCACTGCCTCTCCACCTGTCCACTGCCAGGTGAGCATATCCAGCCACTGTTCCTTCTCTGACTGCCAGATGATGCTTTCCTGCTGATCTGTCCATGTGCTGGGTGGTGTCTTTATAAGATCTCACCACCTGTTAAGAACTGGCTCCTCACTTTCTTTCAAGTGTATTCTTTACTTTGGACATGATTTTTAATAAAGGTTCTACAGAAGAAGTACCATTTCCTCCAGGAATCCAATGCAGAATTGACTTCCCACTGAGAATAGCAATCAATGTTAGAAATGATCAAAAGTGAATATAGGGTTTTTTTTTTATTACAGCAAATTGTAATTGCTTGCTTTACCACCTCACCTTCAAATTCCTCATTTAATCTAGGTGATAAGCCAAGTAGCTACTACTATTCTCATTCTGTGATGAATTTAAGACTCTGAAAGCTTAATCAACATGCTTAAGCCTCACAGCTCGCTAAGACTAGAAACTAGGTTTTTGTTTTGTTTTTTTATCTTTCAACCTCATCCTTCATCACTTGCCACTAAACAAAACAATACAAAAAGCTTTGGACTCTCTTTAATTTGCAGGAGAGTAAATTGCTTGCCACAAGAGAAATCCAGTATGGTCACAGTGAGGGAACACACAAAGATTATCTTTTATAAAGAAAAAGAACAGGTATAAAACATGATGGATGGGGTGCCTGGGTGGCTCAGTCGGTTAAGCGGCTGCCTTCGGCTCAGGTCATGATCCCAGGGTCCTGGGATAGAGCCCTGCATCGGGCTCCCTGCTCAGCGGGGAGCCTGCTTCTCCCTCTCCCACTCCCCCTGCTTGTGTTCCCTCTCTCGCTGTCTCACTCTTTGTCAAATAAATAAATAAAATCTTAAAAAAAAAAATGATGGATGCACTGGGTGTAAGATCTAAGGTCCACAGTCCTACCTGAAACCAAGAGTGAGTTTAATGCTGCCCCCTTTCCACCATGAAAATTGCCGTCCTATGCAAATTAGCATCTTGACAGCCAGCTGAGATGGGGCAGAAACAATTGGTCTGCAGTCAGCCAGAAAGAAAAACAGCAGCCAAAGTGCATAGTGTTACTTTTCCCACACTAAATGAGGCATTAACTTCCAAGTCTCTGACCCTTTAAATCTGTGTAACAATAATTAATGGAAGAAAGATAAATAATATTTAGGTTTGCACTCAAAGCCCCAACTAATAAGAACACAGGTTACATAAGGAGACATAGAGTCTCACCATTTCTTGCATTTGTTTCCAGCAGGTGAGGCATTAATTTCTTTTTCACTATGCTTGAGCTCCTACCTATTCCAGCAATGCTGTCACATGCTGTCTGGGAGCAAATGGCTGGGAGATCTAAGTGAGGAAGAGAAAAAGTTCAGTTCTAAAGATTTACTCATTATCTGCTAGGGGCTCCAGCCTTTGATCGGGTACAAAAACTCTTCAATTGTCCATAGAAACACACACTTCTGTGCTGTGCATTTTCCTAACCCTTGTCTTGAAGCACTGCCAACTCTTCAATAGGTGGATAGCACACTCTTAAAGAAATCACTTCCCTTCTCTTGGTTCAAAATTCCTCCTTTGTAAAAATAGCTAGACTGAACCAGGTCAGTGGTTGCCAGCAATGAAAGTCACCTGCATTACAATGTTTTCAAAATGCAAACCCCCTGCGTCTTTCACTTTTAACTCCCTAGGTTACCGAATAAAGAGGTCTGAAGAGGATTCTGTATTTTTAAGAAGTTTCTCTAGTAAATAGGATGTTCAACTTGGGTTGAGAACTACAAGATTATTTAATCAGTATTATTACTTAATCTAAATTAGAAAAGCTCTAGGGCTCCAATGATCTCTTCATTCAAGAACAGAAACACTGCTTGGAATCAAAACCAAAAATGATCACGTATTGGGGCGCCTGGGTGGCTCAGTCGTTAAGCGTCTGCCTTCGGCTCAGGTCATGATCCCGGGGTCCTGGGATCGAGCCCCGCATCGGGCTCCCTGCTCGGCGGGAAGCCTGCTTCTCCCTCTCCCGCTCCCCCTGCTTGTGTTCCCTCTCTCGCTGTGTCTCTCTCAAATAACTCTTTTAAAAAAAAAAAAAAAAAAATGATCACGTATTACTCTCCACTGAGCCCTCTAGATAAACACCTTAGGAGACATGAGTGTGGTTTGGTAGGGAAAAAAGTTATGGGGAGGATCGTGACCAAATTATTTGGAAGAACATTTTAGGTACATAAGAAACTAAATACCCAACATATTTAAACTACATTTACTGCAACAAAGATTGTTATTATTCTTTGGCCACTAAAAACTGGTTCCTCTCTATTATTCCTCTACCTCCTTTCCTTTGTGTGAAAACTTCTTTCAGTGCTCTATTTATTCCTCTCTTTTGAGAGAGAAGTAAAAGAGGTAGTCTTTAAAATCAGTTATTTTTTTCTCAATGTTCTTTTAACATAAAGCAAACTAACTCCTAACCCTAACTCAGCTGATCTCCAGTTCTAATTATCAGGCCCAGAAGACTTTCCACTTTTATTCCGCTTGCTAGTCAAATCCACTCTATACCAACTGATAGACCACAGAAATTAAAAGTGAGGATAGCTTTTAATTTGCTTTTGTTTCACCTTTAAGGATATTGTATTACATTTGGGTTGACTCCTCCCCACCTTCAAAAGAGGAGAACCCAGAATTTAATCTCAATTTTTTTCCCAGTGATTTCTAACAAAGGAAACTTAAAAACCTCCCTGGTAGAAAGGATCACAATTTGTTTCAAGCTTCAAAAAGTGGTAAAGTAAGCAACAGAATTACTTCACTCAACAAGAACTTCTGGAACTCCTACCATGTGCCTGATACCATGCTAAGTGCTACGGATACAAAAGTGAACAAGAAAGAATGTCCAAAATTTTGGCACTGCTAAAAGCAAGGATTCTTTTAGACAGGGTAGTCATAGCTTACAAAACATCAAAAAAATAATCTTAGTATGTAGTGCTTTATACATGTCACTATTTGATACTTTTAATAGCCTCTAAGACAGGCAAAGCAAGTATTATTTTCATTTCATATTTACTAATGGTAGTGGTTAATACGCAATGAACACTTAGTAATAATTTAATACTTTATAAAGCATTGACCTAAGCATTCTAAAATTCATCTTATGTTAACACGATTTTTATCTCCATTTTATATTTAGAAAACTGAAGTTTAAGAGAGGTCACATAGTGAGTGATGGGGTAAAGCCAGGACTGAAACCCAGGTCTTTTTCTAGAGCCCATATGCTTAACCAGTTTGCTGAATTCAAAGAGGTAAAATTATTTATCCAAAATAATCTGGCTACTAAACACTAATTTTGACTCATAATTTCTTTTTCGTATTATAAATATCTCAATATATAAATATCCAAAGATACTCTATATGGAACAACACAGCCTCTGTAGAGAGGAAAGATTCCATTGTTTTTATTTTCAAATAACTCAGAATGGACTTTAAAAAGAATGCTGCCTGTTAGGGAATGAGTCCAAAGTCCTGCCGTGTCTGTTAATGACTATATTAATTATTTGCAAAGTTATAAAATGCAAATGATACTTTTTTGATTTTCAAAGAATTAGGAGCTCCTTGACTTTCCAGGAAGTATTCACAGAATCAAGCTATGCACAAAAGAGCAAAACATGAGGGAAGCTAACAGAATCTGCATGCTGAAAAGAAGTGAATGAGCATGATGCTGAGCACTAGACTTCTACATCCACTGCCGCCATTAAAAAAGAGACAGAGGGCAGCCAAAAACTGAAGGAAAGTGCTACCAAGCGTTGCTACCAAGAACCCACTGACTACAAGGTAATGTAGTCTTGAAACAGATCTGGGAAATTATAGCATCTTCTCTAAGATTTACAGAGAAAGACCAGTGTCTTATTTAGTACTTATATTCATCAAATATGCTACAATTATCATCTTTGATAAAAGATGTCACAGCCAAAAACTTTAGGAAAAAGAGAAAAAGAAAAGAAGCTTAGCAATTATTCTCCATGGAAAAAGGACTATAAAATAAGTGCACCTCATAAATTATTTGCAGACATGTCTATATTAGAATGAAATAAGATCTTTCAGAGGATAACACACCTGTGCCATGGATAATTGCCCTCATTCACAAATAATAAGTGGTCTACCAGATGTTTAGCCCCACACAGGCATATTTAAGGCAAAGCAGTAGGAGAGGGCGCCTTAGCTTAGACCAAAGATGATCTTTTTTATCCTTTACAAGCTCTCATGCTGTGTCAGCAGCTTATTTAGTAAGGTAACCAAAATCATAGAGGATTCCAACTGTTAAGTACTAACATTTCATTTCAGTTATTAAACTTACAGGTAGAGATATGCACGGGGTCATTAGAAACCTGAAGTCTGATTTAGATGTCTATATTACCCTTGTTTCCTTCCTAATTTTGAGACAGGCAAACTTAAGATTTTCTTAAATTTCAAGGGTCTCATCAAGATGAAAGGGTACTGCAAAGCTAAATAGTACTTCAATATGTGACTAGAAACAACTTCCTTTATCAAATGAATGTAATTCCATTTTGTAGAATAAACATTTGATTTATTCTATAATAACTATTCTTGTTCTTTGTAATATTCAATGTACCAAAAGACCATCTAAAATAAAGGCTGATCTACTTATGAAAATATTGTCGAGGAGTATTATTGGTAGGCTATTTGGTGCTCAGCAGCAGCCTAGGTATAATCAGTGGTGAATATAGATGATTTCATAAGTTACTTTGTTACAGAAGTTTATGTTCAAAACAGGTGAAACCTTAAGTTTTAACTGTGTGAATACTGTGAATATTATCCGTTTGGTGCTTATATCCAGAACATATTAATTATATTCCCAAGCTCACTCACATAAAACCCTTGCAAGTAGAGTTAAAAAATCACATAATAAATGTCTTCTTAGGCATGCCAGTGAACCATCAAGAACAATATGACATCTCTCATTAATATCAAATGAGGTGTTGTGTAAAGACAGTTTACCTTCCATGATGACAAATTCAAAAGAGCACAACAAATCCACCCCCAAACATCCAAAGCTTTTGTCAATAATAATAATAATAATAATAATAATAATACATCTATGGTTATGACGTCTAGCATTCTTCCCTCTCTTCACCTGGGAATAGCTCCCAGCCATGCCCCACCATACACATCCAGAGACACACACTAGCGCACAACTACAGTAGGAACTTCCATACTTCTACATGACCACGCTGCCAGGACAAAGTTAAACAGACCAGGAAGTGGCACCTGACCTTAGCAAGACCAATCAAAGTCCTTGAAAAAAGTCTGTCTCCCCTCTTTGGAGGAGCCTTTCTAGAGACCTTTTAGAGGGCCAAAGATGTGAAAGAACCAAGTCTGCAGAGACAGTGTGAAACTAGAGGCTGAGAGAAGCAGTGAGGACATGGAGGGAGTCCCAAGGCACATCTAGTCTTTGGTTCCAGATGTTCGAATCCCTGTCCTCCCACAGTTTAGTTGTATGAACTGTACTTGGATTCCATGAGATAATAATTTACTTGTCTGGCCTAAGCTAATTTGATTTCTGTAGCTTACAGAGAGACTCTTAAGTCATATTAAGCATATGCAGCAGATTAGTGAATTTTGAAAGAAAATGCTTAAGAGTTAAGGTTGCCTCATATACAACTTAAAATCCTACCACAATCTAAGCAAAGAGTCAGGTAAAACCGAGCATGATGCATCTAGGGAAAGAAAAGAGTATCATCAGAGTGAACAGATTTTGCAAGGGAGATGATGGAGGTAATTTTGTCAAGGTAAAATAGATATAAAGCAGGAATCGCACCAGACAGAACTGCATGGGGCAATAAGTATGTAATACACACCTATGTATGGGAGTAACATGGTGAAAGCAACACTTTAGAAAGATTACAGGTCAAGGACTGGAGAGAACAAAGGAATAAGAGATAAACGTAGGAATCTTCACATACAACTCATGGTGATGAGACTGACAGAAAACCAAGAATTCATATTTCATAAGAATAATTGACAAGGAAGAGGTGGGGATGTGGAGTCATACTTATGGAGCACCCATTATGTGTGAGTCATGGTTTTAAATAACTATCTTTCCATATGTATAGCTATATGTATACATAGTCATATACATACTTAATCTTCCCAACCACCTTATGTGGTAATTATATGATCCATTTTAATTGAGACAACTGAGGCTTAGAAATATTACACTGAAATTCACAAGTTTATACATATAAACATACATAAATACTGTATCTATCTATGGGGGGGCAAAACTAATATTCAAATCCAAGTTCATCTGACCTATTTCATGATGCCTCTCAAGCCTAATTAGATTCAGAAAACAGGAAACCATCCATATAAAAATGGAAACAGCCTGAAGGCAGTTGGAAATATAATCTAAATAATCTTCCCTAAAATAGCATATGATTTCAGACCATTATAAAATTAACTTTGAAAATCTGTGCACATCAGAGATAAATGTGAAAACAATAGGTAACATTACAAAGTGATGAGAGCAACTGGACTAGTGGAAAACAACAACAAAAAAAAGCGTTTGCATAATCTGGTAGTGGAGGGCACAGAAATATACGGCCTTATTTAAACTTAATGAGACCAGAAATTATATTGATTTGGCTCAGCCCTGTAACAGCAGGATTTATAAAAGTGCCTGTCATATGTTTTAATTAATATTTTTAAATTTTGAATTCTTTATTGGAAAATACTTTGAAAACATTATGTAAATTCAAGAGGTCTTAAAATTAACAGGAGAACTTGATAAATTCAGGATGGTCACTTTGCAGATATGGAATGGACAGGAAAGATCATGGAAGAAGGGAAGAAACCCAAGAAGGGCATGAGTCCTAGAGATGGCCCCTTGTTACTTTAACTTTGAAGACTTCTGCATGTTAAAGAAGAAACCAGGTCCTCAGGCAAAGCTGTAAGAAGCAAACATGAAAACCATGGATTTTTCAAGCTCCTTTCATATTCATTTCTTCCTATTATATTTACAGTTGGTAATTTCAGGTGCTGCCCTGTTCCTAGGAAAGTTCTTCTCAGATACCAGCTTCAGGCAAGCAGCAATTGGACAGACCTTTTGTTTATTTTTGGTTGATTTTATGTTTTGTTTTTTTTAGTGAGCCATCTTTCCATTCAGATACGACAATCGGTCACAGATAAGCTGATGGCTCCTCAAAAGGCTGTATAATGTCTTATTAACTCTTATTAACTCCACTTTCTAGCTGGACTTTGGGGAAGTCCATCACTCCCTTAGAGACTCTGTTAGCATGAGATAAAGCAGAGGGTTTTTTTAATTTGTTTTAAAGGTGAATGGACAATCTTGAATATTTCTTCTTATCTAAGTATGTTAACAAAAGGTTCTAGGTTGCTCTGCATGTTCTCTTTGCTAAACCTGCAGCAGAAGTCAACAGCAAGAATGTGGGATAATTCTGCTAGACCTAATTCATAAGGTTATAGATAATATTCAACACATTTAGTTTGTTTGTAGAAAAAATTTTAGCGGTGGTAACTTTTTCCAATTGAAAATTCTTCCAATTTTATACAACCTTGCCTCTCCCCAGCTAAATAATAATAATAAACATCAACTGCTTAGATCACTGTGGGATTGAGAAGATGGAAATGTCATGCATGGCTTGGTATGCATGCATCCTCAGAGTTTCCAGGGCACCTCTAGAATCCTTTAGGTTCCTGGAACCTTAAATTCTAAGTAAAAATAAGTAAATGTAGAGTTCTTTATCAACTGACTGTATTAAGCCAAAATAGAGAGCTCGCCTTAATTTTTATTCAGGTTCCTTATATTACTTAAAACAGTGATTCTCAAACACTGGTATGCAACACTATCACCTGGAGGGCTTGCTAAACTACAAATTGCCAAGCCCAGGCCTTCAAACTCAGGAGATCTAAGGTAGAACCTGACATTTGCATATCTAACAAGCTCCCAGGTGATGTTTTTTGCTGTCCTCTCTTAAATTTGAGAATTTAAATTATAATTATTAGCTATTTCTCCAATGGAATCTATAGTAGGCAGAATAATGGTTCCTTAAAGATGGCCACATCCTAATCCCTGAAACCCTGAATATGTTACCTTACAACGTAAAAGGCAATTCTGTTTGCAAAAAGGAATGAATGTAGCTAATCAGCTGACATTGAGACAGGGAGATTATCCTGGATTATCCAGGTGGGTCCAACGTAATCACAAGCATCCTTAAATGTGGAAGAGGGTGGCAGAGAGGGTCAGGGTTAGATAAGATGTGAGAGATCTACCACTCCTCTAAGTTGTATGAACTCCTGGGTGCGCTGAGAATAAGATGGCATTTCTTGTTGACACAAGCCAAAAAATTTTACTTTCAAGGCCTTAAACCCTGGGAAGCAATTGTTCAGATCATCCACTCCAGATCAATTAAAGATCTATCACTGTAGTCCCTCCAGAATTCTCAGGACCCTTGAAAGAAAGTTTCCTAAACTGAAAAGGCAATTCCCACTGTCTTGAAAACACCAACTTGAAAAACAACAAAGCAAACTCCTAGATGTAGCTTAATGACTAATGATCTACTCTAAAATAAAAAGTATTCCCCGAAACAATGTTATTTTCCCAACTAAAATTCATGAAACATAGTCAATGAGGGGGATTTGGAGGCCTTTGAGATCTAAAATAAACATGTATATATATAAAAATTTTAAATATTTTTAAGAAATAATATTTTTAAGTAGAGTCAGGTTCACTCAAGATAATAATTATAAAAAACCAAGTTTCAGGCTGAAGATTAAATATAAAATTCAAAGACATCTTCTGTGAAAGAAAGTTAAAGCAACTTTTTAATTTTCCTTGCTTAGTCCATTTCACATCTTCAGTAGTCACTTTCCAAAACTTTACCGCCTATTTAAAAACTTCTCTGTAAATACTGGGCAGAAACCCACACATGGGAACGGCATGCAGAACTCTTTGAAAACATGCCCAAAAATTCATCCCCTGCTACTCAAACAAGTTGGAGAGGGTTCAGAGAAAATCTGGAAAATTAACTTTCGGAGGGAAACTTAAAGAAGCTTGAGTTTTTCATCTAGGAGGAGATACAAGTAAAAAAAGAATCTTAAAATGGTTTTAGCACAGAGGTTTGGAACTCTGGTATATAATCGACTCACCTCAGGCACTTGTTAACAGGCTTATTACTAGGCCCTGACCCCACAGAATCTGACTTGGTGGTTCTGAATTGGGCCCCAAAATGGGTATTTCTATTAAGCACCCTGATGATGCTATTGCATGTGGTTCTTGGACCACACTTGTTGAAAAACAAGTTGAGAAACGCTTACTAAATAAGTAGAAGAGAAGCCCACACAGCTGTTCTGAATCTTTGCCATAAAACAAGTGAAATCCATTTTAACTGCATAAAACTTGATTCCAGAATGAAAAAAGAACTCCCTGACAGTGAGTTATTTGTTAAAATGACACAACAAAGCGGTTGTGTGACAATAACTGAGCAAGGATAACTAACTGATTGAGGAAATAGAAAACAATGTTTGTTCTTGAAGAGTTTTACAATCTTAAGATGGTCATTCTCACAGTATGAAGATATCCGGGAACTTGTTAAAAATGCAAATTAATGGGCTCCACTCCAGACCTATTGAATCAGAAACTCTAGGGTTGGGGTCTAAAATCTGTTTTAACAAGCTTTCCAAGTAATTCTGATGAATAAAATATGAGAGTCACGGGTCGGAGGGAAGGAAACAACCAATACTAAAGACGTTACACAAATAAGACCTGTGATGTGGTGGAAAGAGGAGTGTTCTAAGACCTTCCGTTCCTTGCACAATAGCTGTGGGGGCCTGGTGCTGAGCTCCAGTTTGCTCATCTGGGTGGTTCTAACAGCTTCACCGACTTCAATAAGGATCGAATGCGGTAAGGTATGTGAAAGCATTTTACAATGTGAAACCTCCAAATAAATTTATTATTAGTATAGCTACATACACAATCTCAGGGAGTGGCTAGATTGGATAGAATCATTCATTCATTCATTCATTGCACATTTATAGGACACTTGGCATTTACCAATCATTTTTTTCCATGCTGGATACAAAGAAAAATGACTTCTGCCACCCAATAGTCGGTGGCTTAGAGTGAATCATGAAAGGCCTCAAGTGGAGGAACAAGACAGGCAGAATTTTGAAAGAGAGCAATCCCTTTGGTGAAGCGCAGTGAGCTGTAAACTCCACTCAAAACTAAATGTCCAAAAGCAAAAGCCTTGCCTTTTCCAAAACTGTATCTCCCGGGGGCCAGAGCAGTACCTACCAGGTAAACTTCACTGAAATGAGAAAGGAAGCCAGGGCGGAGAGCCTGGCGGCAGGAAGAGCCCTGCAGGGGAGGCGGCGCGGGAGGAAGTGGTGCGAGCGGGAGCGGGAGCGGAAGCGGAAGCCAAGCGGGGGGGCGGGGGGGGGGCTGGCAAAAGCAGGGGCTGGTGGAAGCGGCCAGGGGCAGCTAGATGCTATTAGAGTGGCTTGAAAGTTGAGTGAACAAGCAACTTACCATGTTTAATTGAAGTAATGATTCCACTTTAGGGTAATGAAAAATCACGGTAGCAGAGAAGTAAAGGGGGTGGAAACACCTAATAGGGAATTTGTTATATTTAAAACATCAACAAGAAAAAGTGGAAGTTTTCTAAGCAGGTATTAATTTTTAAATTACCTCTTTTGGAGATCCTTAACCATGGACATACACAGTAAAGCATGGGCCTGTCTTAAGAATGGGTTACTTCTGGGGCATCTGGGTGGCTCAGTCGTTAAGCGTCTGCCTTCGGCTGGGGTCATGATCCCAGCGTCCTGGGATCCAGCCCCACATCAGTCTCCTTGCTCAGCGGGGAGCCTGCTTCTCCCTCTCCCACTTCCCCTGCTTGTGTTCCTGCTCTCGCTATCTCTCTCTGTCAAATAAATAAAATCTTTAAAAAAAAAAAAAAGAATAGGTTACTTCTTGGGGATCCTTACAAAATTTAAATGCCGAAATTATCTATCCAGTCCTTACTTCATTAATACCATATTTATTGAATGAATAAGTTATTTAATTGATTAATTAATTGATTTCAATTCAAAATCTGAGTGTGTTTGGTTTTTGTTTTTCTTCACCTCTGGGATGAAAGCATAGCAATGGATTTTTCTGGGTCCTTTTGCCCAGCAAAGTAATGATGCATCACCATCAGCAGAAAGCTGTGAATAGCCCTTAAATCCCAAACCAACAAAACAAACAAACAAGCCCTGCTTTCAATTGCTAATCAAAGTTAGTGGGCACACATGGAAAGCCTCAAGGACAAATTTTGTTTGCCAGCTTGTCTGCAAATGTGGAGGATTGAGAATGGCTAGAGGAGGGTCACTTGTAAAGTTTCTCTTTTTTTAATAATGAAGTGTGTCTGTCTCTTGAACTGATGGCTGAAAACATTCCATCCACCAGAGAGTGATTAGACACACATGTAATCAGTGGCCCACATTCCAAAAAGAAGATGAAACTTATTAATAAGCCATTAGGCATTGTGAATTTTTATTTTTTTCCACTTCCTCCTACCACCCACTTACTGGTGGCAAAGTATTTTCTAGCTATTATTTTTAACACACGGAGTACATACTTAGAAGATTCTGCATCCCCTTAATTAAGCAGGCATTGAGACCTCACAACTAAGGAATTATTAATAATGTTCATTGTGAGGAATTACTTCCCCCCTCCCCCAAAGTGGGAGTTTTGAGACATTTTGCTAATTTTTCCACTAAGTTTTTTTTAGGAGGGTCAATTTTTTTTTTAAGTTGGCTCAGAAACTCATATTTTATATGTTAAAAGCAAGCAGTTCTAAATTAGAGGTAGAGCTTTATAATTGAAGTGTTCGTCTGAGCATCACATGCACTTTGGGATAGCTGGTTATTCACACCTAGCAAATGGCTTTCAGCCTTTCTTCAAATCCTAAATCAGGCTCCCAGCTGACTGGAAAGCAGAAAGCACAAAGCAGAAAGCCAGAGAGCCAAGATGAGCCAACCTCTAACTGAGCTGCATGGTTTTGACCTGTTACTAGTTCTTCTCCACCTCCTTTCAGTCTGCCTGTCTGCTGTGTGCTGTCTGTCATCTGTCTCTCAGTGTACAGATGTTCCCTCCACCCCCATACTATTGCATGGGTACCTTTCAAGTGCCTTTTGATAGCAGATATTCCTCCATGCCTCTTTCCCTCCCCTCAATCTCCCTCTCTAACTCCATTTAATAGAGAATATATGCTATTGTCCTTCATATTAAAAGAAAAGTAAAAACCCCAAACTGTGATGGATTTCCCTTCTTGACTACTTAAAAGAAAGCCCAAAATAACTCCCTCAGTCCTTCTTACTCCTACTTTCTAAGACAATGGAATTTTTCTCTCATCATTTTAATTTTACCCAACTATAGCTTTGTTTTATAACCACATATAGATACATGGTGTAGGACTTAGTCACAAACCTTTGTATCAGAAGAATTATCATAACTACTATTTAACTCTTAATAAATATGAGTGGTACATAGCATTGGGATTCAGAAGGAAAAGAAGGGAAGTAAGAGAGGTATCTCTGCGCTGAGGGTTACCACCGATTTTTTTTTTTAATATTTCCAAAAATGTATTCGTCCCTTTGTTGAAACATTGAGGTAGAAATACAGAACAACCTGAGTGAGTTTACCATGAGATCCAGTGTGCCAGCCAGCATTTACCTTGGGACATATGGGATACTATAATACATTGCTGGAATGTGCTTGAAAATATTTTGATTCATTCCATACAACTTTACCTTCAATTCTATAGCATCTTGTGTATAATTGCCTTCTAACTATCAACATCACTGAAGTTCACCAGAGATCTAAAAAAAGCTATCCCAAGCACTCCTCCCATTCTTTTCTTTTTTTTTTTTTTTAGGTGAGGAGCATGAAAATGTTGTATTTGACAATTTTTTTCTTTTGTTGCTGAAGCTTGCCCACATCCTTAAACTTATTAAACAAGTTAATATACAAGAAGTACACAGAGGGGCGCCTGGGTGGCTCAGTCATTAAGCATCTGCCTTCGGCTCAGGTTAGGATCTCAGGGTCCTGGAATCTAGCCCCACATCGGGCTCCCTGCTCGGTGGGAAGACTGCTTCTCCCTCTCCCACTCCCCCTGCTTGTGTTCCCTCTCTGGCTGTGTCTCTCTGTCAAATAAATAAATAAAATCTTAAAAAAAAAAAAGAAGTACACAGAATAGGGTCTGACAAACAGAAAGCACTGTTTGTCATTACATTAGCTATGCATTAGCTCTTACTGCCTAGCTTTTCTTACTTGCCTTATACTGTAGTACTGAGCCATGAAACCTAGTGATACCAAAGCAAGGATCATAGAAGATGTCTGTAATAAATTATGGAAAGAATATAAGATGATGATTTTTTTCTCCTTTTCACAACTCTCAAAGCCCCATTTGAAAACAAAATTCTTGAAAACAAAAAAGGATTTTCTGTGAAGATGGGAAAATGAACCTAAGAATTTGACCAAGCATGAAGTTATTCACCTTCAACTAACTTTCTTTCTTTCTCTTTCCTTCTTTCTTTTTCTTCTTTCTTTCTTTCTTTTTCTTTCTTTCTTTCATTATCTCTCACTGTCTTTTTTTCTTTTTTTGACCATATCTTTTTATTGTTATGTTAATCCCCGTACATTACATCATTAGTTTTAGATGTAGTGTTCCATGATTCATTGTTTATGCATAACACCCAGTGCTCCATGCAGAACGTCTCTCACTGTCTTTTAATGAATTTTTTTTAAAAACTGGGACAATATTTTTGAAACTCTCACTGATTAATTATGCAGTTTTGTTTTTAAAAATTATATAAATTCAAGTAGTAAACCTTTTTTCCAAGTAGCTAGTTACTTGGAAAACAAGAAAATGAATGCTATATAGGGACTATCACATGCAAAGTAATCTAATAAATGTCTTCCTCCAAGAGAGCTCTCCAAAAAAAAACCACCTAAATAAATAAATAAATAAATAAAAAGTAGCCAAAAATGGTGTTGTACATGAGGTCTGCTATCAGCTCTAATATTTAGATTGGCTTTCAAATGATTTTTGAATACAAATGTATTATTAAAATTACCAAACTGATATGTCAATTCTATACACATTCATCAGGAAGAGGATTTGAAGAGGTGATAAAGAAAATCCATCTTTCCTGAGGAAGAACCATTCTTCAATCATCCCAAACTCATAGTAATAGATTACCTGCCTCTCTGAGGACTTTATTTTAATATTCAGTACCCTTTATTGTCATAAAATTCTTCCAGATATTGCATGCTCTTTTTTTAAAAAACATTGCCAACTTTTTTATGTTTTGGGGGGTTTTTTTGAGAGAAAGAGAGAGATGGTGGGAGAGGGGGGAGGGGCAGAGGAAGAGACAGAATCCTAAGCAGGCTCCACGCTCAGCATGGAGCCTGATGCAGGGCTCAATTTCATGATCCTGAGATCATGATCTTAGCCAGAATCAAGAGTCTGACCCTTAACCGACTCAGACACCCAGGCGCCCCAATATTGCATACTCTTTAAGCTATCATGGAAACTCACTTGTAATTCTGCTATCTGTGGAATAAGAAAACTCTGCCAAGAGCCCTTTAATTCTTTGATCCTCTTATTACTCATTTTTCTTTCTCTTCCCACATCCATTGTTTTTCCCAGAAGTCCTCACCTTTCCTCACAGATCTAATTGATCAATTGTTAATTGATATCCCTTAGATGCTCTTCCAAGTTTTCTAAGTCTTTGCTTCTCAAAGTATGGTCCTTGAACTTTCCATGTCAGTGTCATCTGGGAACTTGTTAGAAATGCAGGCTCTCGGGCCAGCTGAATTAGAACCTGCATTTGCACAAAATCCTCTGATGATTCATATGCATACTAAAGTTGGGAAACACTAGTCTAGAACTAAGGACTATAACTATAAATCACTTTTGAGTAAAGCAGAAACCATGAAACTTTCATTCTTGTTTCTACTATTATTGTTTTGGGGAAATTTTTTTTTAAAGATTTTATTTATTTATTTGACAGAGAGACACACAGTGAGAGAGGGAACATAAGCAGGGGGAGTGGGAGAGGGAGAAGCAGACTCCCCACTGAGCAGGGAGCCCAACGCAGGACTCGATGCGGGGCTCGATGCAGGGCTTGATCCCAGGACCCTGAGATCATGACCTGAGCCAAAGGCAGACGCTTAATGACTGAGCCACTCAGGCACCTCTGTTTTGGGGAAAATTTTATGGTGTCTTGGGTTAAACATGAAATCTTAGATTGGTAGGCAACATCCCCTTCATTCTCTATGTGTCCTTACCTTTAGGGTGTTTTTGTTTATTTGGTTGGTTTTAGTTTTATTAGCTAGTTTTCTATAGTTTGTAATTCACCCACATTTTCAGGATCACACTATCCCAATTATCACCTATTAAATGAATTTCCTAGGATTATTTTTTTTGATACAATAAAAATTAAGAAAAGGAAATTATTCATCTTTTCTAGCAAGAGTATAGAGTCCATATCATTCTTCTCTGAGATGGGAAAGATATAATTTGAAGAACCTCGAAGTTTCTTTAAAGCCAGAATATATTGGAACTTTGCCTTAGATATCGAGTTAAGAATAATTTCCCTGCCCACCCACTCTATGGGTGATGAGGTGCACTTCATTTAAAGCTTTTCCTTCCTGAGGCTGAGCCCCTCTTTACTTTTTACTCATTTCTTTCACCCTAAAATTCTACCCCTGAATATCTTCCCCACTTACCTCCACAGATAAGTAAAGCCATAGTGGGTCATTCTTCGAAAGAATGAAAAGGTTGTCCTGATGGCTGATAAGAAAATTAACATGAATTTATTTTATATAGATTGCTTCATTTCATTTCATATCTTTTCTTATAATGCCTTTGTTTGTACCAGAATTTTGCAACCAAGCCATTTGTCAACATAGCCATATTTACCTTTCATCTGTTTGGGGTCATGAATTCACAGATGCAAAACAGTTAATCATTTTGTCAGTATGGACAAATCATGCATAATAATCCATAAAAATGGTGTGTTTGGGACCCCAGGGTGTGTGCTCACTCATTCGCCTACACAAACATTGGGTGTGTTTCCTTTAAGCTTCACTTAACAGTAATCATTTTCTTTCTTCTTTCAGCAGTACATGTTGCTGATTTCTCCTGATGTGTGAAAATTTCCACAGCTGTATGCAAGACACATTCATCTAACTGAAGAAGATTTTTAGTCCCTAAAGGACTAAAGTCAGAATAAAGGAAGAAAAAGTCAGTTTTTCCTGCTCTGTTATAACAAAACTGAGAACTCTCTACTCTTGCTTGGTGTAGCTAGAAAGACTTGGTAATTTAGATGTCTTTGACTGTTCCTGCCAAGGCCAGTAATTAAAGATGGAAAAAATATAAATGTAGTGAGACAACACTCACAATTTGTAACTCTGATTTTTAGAAGTATTAACCCATAAGTAGTATGTTGAAATAGATGTTATAATGCTAAGCAGATTTCTCTAGTAGACCAATTTAATGTACAAAATAATAGTAAGTGCCCTGAGAACTTTAGAAGAAACGGTACATGAAACAGTGCATTTTTCAGAATTTGATAATCATTTTTCAGTAGTGCCACTTTATAAAATGTATAACCTGCTGAGATTTTTCATATCAAATGTTCTAGTTAATTAGCCACTTAATTCCTCATAAAATATTATCTAAACCTTCCAAAAATGTAATTGCTCTCACATTCATGCAATAATTCAAGGATCAATAAGAGTTAGTAATGATTTCTACATCCAAGCAAAAATATAACACAAATAAACTCTTAATGTGCTCATTTGGAATAGTTTCTCATGACCTCTGCTTAGTTTTATGTTCGTGACTTTCTATACCCTTCAAGGTTGAGTCCTGTTACGAGTGCTAGGCTTACCATTGGTATTTCTGGATACCATGGAAATAATTTGTGCTTAACTAAATGTGTTCATCCTAACCTAATAAAAATAGTTTATTTACTACCAGGGTTAGGATGTACCACTTTTTAATATCCCAATAAGTGATAGCTTAAATCTCTTTAGTTTTACTTTTCCAAATATTAAGTAGGGATGACCAGATAAGAATCCAACTACTGAAAATCTCATTGGGCAGTGAAAGGAACTTGGCCTAAGTAAAGGTGATGGGAAGCTCTTTGGGGGGGGGGGGGGAGTCTTGCCACTGGTATTAAGACATCAAAATAATTTCTTGGTATAAACATGATTATAATCAATGATCTGTGAGGAATTTTAGAGAAGAAAAAGTGACAACACCCTTGAATTAAAATAATTAACATTCCACTTATTCTTAGACCAAGGCTGAGAAAGGATTCTAAAAAATGGGAACCATCAAGCATGAGACTGATTCAGGAAAAACAAAACTTCTAGAATAAGTTATTCAAGACAGTTCATGAAGCAGTTAAGAGGATCCAGAGTGTTCTGAGTTATGATAACTCAGTGCACATTAATGTCATTTCATTGCTCAGTATGGATTCTACACAGGAATGATGGAAAAAATGGCAGACATATCCTGTCTTTATTTTACCAAAGTATTTGGCCTCCAAACTTAATATTTTAAGTCTAATATCCTTGAGTATAAGATAAATTGGATTAATGATGTCTGAATCTAAGGCTGGTTAATATTTCACACACAAAAAAATATTGATGTCCTAGTAATTGTCAATATTGATCAGAGTCTCTACTTGGGCCAAAAGTCCTAAAGTGTTTATAGTGGATGCTGTGGTGCACCATTAAGACACCATACTTCTGGACCAAAGGTCTCATTCCCTCAGCTGCCTGGAATGGGACCTGCCTATGGCTCCTAGCTAGGGTGCTCCACATGAATCACCCTAGGTTGAAGAAATGTGATTTCCCTAAGAGAGTGATCCTGGTAACGTTCCAGGTCTGCTCCCTCCCCAGGGACAGCCTGCATCAAGTCACTAGTGACAGTTAGGAAGAGCCACCCCAGCTTTAAACGCCTACATAATTAACTGAGGGCTCTATTATAACTGCATCTCAGTGCAACTTCTCCTTTGCCCTAGCCTACTTTCCTCCCTCTCTTAGAAGTGCAGTTCTCAAGAACATCCTCCAATTACCCACCTATGTGCAAAACTATACCTCACTGTTACCTCAGGAATACAACCTAAAAAAGTTGGTTCCAGGAACAGTTCTAAAAAGTAGATTCTAAAATGGGAGTCTGGGGCTGAATCACTTGCTGATCACTGGTGGTAGATGAAATACTGAAACCCCTCAGTATGCTAGAGCTCTACCGTTGCTGAAACTTTCACCAGCAGTCAACTGGAATTGGATACCAGAGGAAGAAAATACACTTTTGGTGGAATGCGTCAGGCATTTGAGAGTTTGGCAGAAGAAACTATAAGAACTATGGAATTTGATGGCTATTGCTGAGAGCTATGGAGGCATTGGAGAAAAATGGTGAAAGACGGAAGAGGATTTACAGTTCAGGTAGAGTGTGAAAACTGAAGTCCTCCTTGAAAACACACAAAGAGACTCCCATCTCCTGCAGCAGAAGGACAGAAAAAGCTGAGGATCAGACTCAATATTTATAAGGGTAGCAGAGCTGCAGAGAAGGTTGAATTCTCAGACCTGGAAAATCAGCTATACCAAGAGCAGAGCCCTAGTTAGGAAGGAGTGGGATCCTGGCACTTGACAAGGACATCAGAGTTGATACCCTTGAATCTTGAATTACCATATTCCCTTAAGCACCGTGGATTACAGAGTAGCTCACTCTTCCATGTTAAAGAGCAGTGCTGCCTTCTTGATTAAAGACAATGCAGAGGCCTCTGCACACACCCCCACATGATTTGCCCCTCTCACACTCCTGGCCCAGTCCAACAACTTGGGATAAGTCACAGGAGAACCAGATTAGAAATATGTTGGTCCTGCTAAAAGAACAAAAGACTATACTCCAAAGGAGCTGCCAGCATAGTAAAACACAGCAGGTTATAGGGCTTGATTCTGAAGATGTGGATTAACAGATGTGGAAGATGAAATAGGATAAGAGAGAGTTTATCAACATAAAACAATCTTCCATTATATAGGATTTAACACCCTGGAAAACACTCTGGTAGACAATGCAAAGATCATTTTAGGATGGATCATGAAAGTTTGGAGGAATACATGGCCACAGTAAGGGAAGAGATTGAAAGACTCGGTGAAGTGGGAATCCTAGAGAGGAAATACTAGTGAAGGCCAGAATACCCAAGTCCACTAAGTTCCATGGAAAAGCCTAAAGGATATTCTGTTTATCAAAACAATAAGGAATGCACTGGTCAGAGCATCCACAGCATCACTGACAAGCTCAGAGATGGTGCTTCTCTTGCAGTCCAGCACTAGAAATGGAAGATGGTGTTACAGAACTGGGCTTACTGATAGCAATGAAAATAAGAGGATCTTGAAATAACAGAGGCCAGGGGTGGCACATAACATCGGAAGCAAAGTAAGCCCAATTATCACAACGAGAGGCAGAGTTGGAGTAGCACCCACAGGGTCCTGAGAAAAAAAGAGGTAGGAGAGGGAGTTATGCAGTTGGTTAATAGAACAGCAGGGGGAAAAAATACATGAGCAGTAAACAAGGACTTGATCAATCTGTACATTTGAAAGAAATTGGGGTCCACAAATACTTGGAAATTAAATAAAATCTTTCTAAATAATTCCTGGGTTAAACAAGAAATCAAAAGGAAAACCAGAAAGTGTTGGAGCTGAATTAAAATGAAAAAAACATGTAATTAGTGGGATGCAACTAGAGAAGTATTTAGAGTGAAATGTATAGCACTAGATACTTATTTTAGGAAAGATAGGTCTCAAATCAGTCACCTCAGCTTCCACCTTAAGAAACTAGCAAACTAAAGTCAAAGTAAACAGAACTGGAAACAACTGAAAATAGCCAACAACAGGTGAATTGATAAATTGTAGTATAAATACACAATGTTCTATTCAGCAATAAAAAGAATGAACTTTTGATATGAGAACACAGATAAATCTCAGAATAATTATTCTGTGTAAAAGAAGCAAGACAAAAATAATACATACTATGCAGATGTTCCATGCTATACTCTATTTAAAAAAAAATAATAAACATACTATGTAGTTCCATTTATATAAGATTTTAGGTAATATAAACAAATCTATAGTGACAGCAGATCAGTGACTGGGGGCAGGGAGGAGTGGGAAGAAAAAATAACAAAATGGCACGAAAAACTTTTGGGTGTGATTATCTTGCTTATTATCTTGCTTTATGAATATCTTAATTGTGATAACATTTTCATGGCTGTATACATACATCTAAACTTATCAAAGTGTATTTTTTAAGTATGCAATTTCTTGTATGTCAATTACATCTCAATAAGATGGAAGGAAGGAAGGAAGGAAGGAAGGAAGGAAGGAAGGAAGGAAGGAAGGAAGGAAGGAAAGAAAGAAAAAGATCATTCAATAGCTGTAATAGGTGGCAGCGTCCTGAAAATGTGGTGGGTAGTAGAAATAGTGGATCCCATGATTATGTGCCCAACACTGCACTTCCTTTATTGTAAAGTGGTTTTTTTGGTCTAATGGAATATTATGTAGGATCCTGTGTTTTTTGTTAAAATACTCTGAAAACCATTAGATAATGGCACTGGCTGAGGCAGACAGGAAAGGCAAATTCATATTTGAAATATGTCAGTTTGGTGAAGATAAACCACTCTCCTTTCTTGGGTTGGGAGTACCCAATATAATCAAATATCCAAGTATCAAATGGATTCAAATAACCAAGTATCTGATTGGTCTCTTAGAGAACTGGTTGTATGTCAGACTTAGCACTGGTCTCTGGCTGTCAGATTAGACATTTGGCAATGACAGTGGCTAGGTCAGTTTTGATGGGTGGCAGTCCATGCTGCTCAGCCCATACATAGCCTCTACCTCTGCCTCCAAATTCCATTCATACAGTCATTCTACTGGCACTTTGGTGGCCAACGACAGAAGCCTGCTGAAGCCAATCAACTGAGTTATTTTGTCTGCTTCATTATTTAGAGCACTTTCATACTTCATCTCCAATCTCTTAAACCCATCCATAGGCCTCTCACTCTATCCTCTGATCCCTGATCTCTCTAATAGTTCTTCTTCCTGGCCTTTGATAAACCAGCCAGGTCATTTGCCTCTACTCATAAGTACTCTTGAGCTATTTTTCTTTTATATAAAGTGGATGACCAGATGTACCATCTGAAATTCTGCTAACTGGGGAGATTTTTCCCTTAATTATGTATTTTAAGACCTCTTTTGAGTGGGGATATAGTGCTGAAGCACTCCATATTGAACTTGTACCAAATTACTAGTGAATCTTTTTCATCCTCCATCAACTGTTTAAAAAGGATATTCACATTTGGCCTTTGGTTTGAACCAAAGAAGAGTCACAGGTGCAACAATGATGGATGACATGTAACTCTGATCCACCTGGTCATGCAACTTACTTAAAAATCTTGGCCCTACTTGTGCCTGAACCTAGCATTACATTTTATGTGACTATTAATATGTTTGGGTTTGAGTTTATCATTTTGCTTTTTTCATTTGTCCCAATCTGTTCTTAGTTCCTTTTTCCTTTTTGTCTGTCTTCTTTTGGATTAATATCCTTTATGGTTTCATTTTGTTGGCTTATTAGCTATAGCACTTTGTTATTGTAATGGTTACATCAGGGTTGATCATATACACCTTTAACTTATCAGTCTACCTTCAAGTGATATTGTGCTACTTCATATCATAAGAGACTTACAATAGTACACATCTATTTCTCACTTTCTGGCCATTATGCTATAGTTGTCACGCATTTTCTTTTTACATATGTTATAAACCTATAATCAGTTATCTTTTAGGGGGTATAAATCAAACTTAAAAGTCATGTATTTACCATGTAGTTGGCATTTCTGGTGTTCTTCATTCCTTTGTGTAGATCTGGATTCCCATCTGGTATAACTTTTCTTTGGGCTGAAAGACTTTGCTTAACATTTCTTGTAGTATAGATCTGCTAATTATAAATTCTTTTAGCTTTTTTACATGCCTGTAAACATTTTATTTTTACCTATTTTTTGAACAGTATTTTTGCCAGGTTTGGAATTCTAAGTTGACCGTTTTTATTTTCTTTCAGTAATTTAAACATGTTGCCTCATTGTCTTCTTGCTTGCATTGTCTCCAGTAAGAAATCTGATGTCATCCATATCTCTGTATGTAACATGTTTCTTCCTCTACCTACCTTTCAAGATTTTCTTATCACTAGTTTTGAGCAATCTGATTTTGAAGTGCCTTGGTATTACTTTCTTAATGTTTCTGGAATTTACTGAGTTTCTTGGATCTGTGGGTTTATGGTTCTGATTCAGTTTGGACAGTCTTTGGCCATTTTTTCTTCAATTTTTTTTCTGCCCCACCCCCTTTATTTAGGAACTCTAATTACTCATATATTAGGTCACTTGAAGTTGTTCCACAGCTCACTGATGTTCTCTTAATTTAAAAAAGTTTTTTTCTGTTTCATTTGGGATAGTTTCTACTGCTCTGCCCTCAAGTTCATTAATTTTTTTTTTTTCAATGTGTAATCTTCTGTAGCTCTCATTAAGGTTATTTTTCCTCTCAAACATTGTAGTTTTCCTCTCTAGGAGTTTATGGATTTTAAAAACATATTACAATCTGTATGGAATACAGTTATAATGACTGCTTTAACATTCTCCTCTTCTAAGTCTCTCATCTGTGTCTGTTCTGTATTTGTTTTGATTGATTGATTTTTCTCATTATGGGTTGTGTCTTCTTGCCTCTTTGTATGCTTGGTAATCTTTGGATGTCAGACATTATTAATTTTACCTAACTGGGTACTGGATAATTTTGAATTCCCGTAAGTTGTCTTGAGCTTTATTCTAGGTTACAGTTAAGTTACTTGGAAACAGCTTCGTCCTTCCTAGTCTTGCTTTTATGCCTTATTAGCAAGGTCCAGAACTGTGCTCAGTCAGGACTAATTATTTTCCACTACCAAGGCAGTGTCTTCTTAAGTACTCTGCTTAATTCCCCGTGTAATTATGGGTTTTTCCAGTCTGGCTGAGGTGAACAAGCACTATTCTCGACCCCACGTGAGCACCAGACATTATTCTCTTTAATACTTTGGGATGGTTCCTTTCCCAGTATATGCATGTACTGCTTAATACTCTGCTAAATACTCAAAGGAATCATCTGAAGATCTCTACAGTGTTGTCTCTGTGAAGTTCTCTCCTCTCAGGACTTTTGTCCTATGAATTCTAGCTGTCTTTTCTGTCTGAACTCTTAGCCCCATTGCTTCAACTCAGAGAATTTACAGACCTAACTACCAGTCCCCCCTCCCTGTACTGGAAACTCTCCCAATGCAGTTAAGTTAAGGGAGTCATATTGCTTACCATGTTTGTCTCCTGTCTCAGGGATCACTTTCCTTTGTTGCTTGGCATCAATGTCTTGAAAACTGTTGTTTCACGTATTTTGTCTGACATTTCTGTTTGTTTCAGAAGGAAAGGTAAATGTGGCCCTTGTTACTCCATCTTGTCAGAAGCAGAAGCTAAAACAACTTTTTGAAGGCATGCCTGAAGTTCAAGCTTGAAAACAATACCCTATAAATTTGAAGTACCATCCTTCTGGATACAGCATACATCCTAAATCCATAGTCATCATATCTATACCCCCAATAGATAGATAGAATAAATGGATTTGGGAACCATAGGATAGAAGTACAAGTGGTTTTTCTTGACATTACTCCTGCTGACCCATGTGGGGAATTTGCTATCCCATCACCACAACTTTGGGTCCTAGAGGTATGGAGATATAGACTATTTCTACCAGGGTACATTGCAAAAATATAAAAAATTAAGTTATGGCTCCCATCCTGTTACTTTGGGTGCCTTGTGTGAAGCAACCAGTATTTAAGGAAAGTTAACACAATCCTGGTAGTGATAATTGACCATGATTATCAAGAGGAAGCAAGGCTGTTCTATATACAATGTAGGCAGGGAAGAATTGGCTTGACAAACAGATAATTCACTAGAGCCACCCTTGGTATTCCTCTTCCCAAGTTTCATAGTAAATTAACAAAACAGTAGCCATGATATGAGAAGAGCCAGATAACTAGAAGCTCAAGATCCCTCAGAGATGAGGATATGGATCAATAGGATTCAGTGATAAATTGGATGTGAGGTGTGAAAAAAAGAGGACTTAAGGATAACTGCAAAATTTCTGGCTTAAATATCTAGAAGAATGGAGTTGTTATTTCCTGGACTAGGAAAAGCATTGAGGGCAATAGGTTTCACAGAGGGCCAAAAGTTGAGTTTGGAACATGTTATTCTGAGATACCTAGTAGATATCGAAATAGATCTTTCAAGAAGGCAATTGGAATGAAGACTGGTATTCAGAAGTTTGGGAATTGCTTAAAATATCATTCCAGAAAGATAGAGAGACTTTCAAAGTGCTGCTGGGGTTCACAAAGGGTGTGTCTCTCTCAAACAGCACAGGGCATACCATATTTGGGAAGCCAGAACTCATCTTCATGTGGCATCTGCCCCTTATTTGCTGCATCTGCACTCATATTTTCCTGCTCACAACCTCTCCCTTTCCCCTTGCCTCCCACCACCCTCGACTTTTCAAGGGAACTATTACAAATATTCTTTCCAGAAAGTATTCTTTGCCCATTTTGGGTGTCTAAGAAGGCCTGTGGTGATGGCTCTGAGCCGAGGTATTTTTCTAAGAAATAGAACATGGGTTTCCTTGGGCATGGTGTCATTCAGCACAGAGAAAGTTGTTCAGAAATAAAATAGAGCAAAACAAAACCCCAAATCCTTTCTCTTCCTAGAACATCTTTTCTCTCCCTTTTTCTTCATGACCTACCACTCTACAGATCTAATGCCATCTCTTGGAAAATCTATTGAAATCTACTGGGAGATTTCCACAGTAAGCCATGGCCATCAGATCTTTGCACACCAGTCCATTGGTGGAAAGACTGAGACCAGAGCAGGGTTTTGACATCCCTGAGCTTCAGTCTTTCAGCATCTGTGAAATAGAAGGTTTGGACTAGATCATCTCCAAGGACCTTTCCAACTCCACAATTCTATTAACTATAAAATAATTTAAATGGGTCAAGAAATTTCAATGTTAATTTGAACCAAATGCAAAACTAGGCATAGTTTATATCAAGCTCTAATTATAATTATCTAAGAACTGGATTAGCAACCAGAAGATTCTTGGCACTCCTGGCATCAGCAACAATGACCTTTTAGCTTTGGCAAGTAACCTGAAATGTAGTCTCTAAAGAAATAAGCAAGAAAACATTTATCTACCTCAGGGGAGTCTTTTGAAGATTTTATTTGTTAATTCTTTTTAAGTGCTTTGACTCAGCAAAGTATAATAGATCATCAATACTCGGGGTTATTATTTAGGTTTATGAGACTGGGTTTCCATTTGATGTGCAGAATAATTTCTGTGTTATTGTGAAGGGTAGGCAAAGATGCCAAAAACTGCCTGACTCCACACAGAGTTGCCTTTTTAAAATAATTAACATTCTATAAGTATCAATCATTGAATCAACTTTTAAAAATAAACTAATTTATTCCAGCAGTGAGTGGAAATTATTTTTATTAATATTAAAATCATTCTTCTCCCATGATAATAACTGTTAATATACTAAGAATAACCTCATGTTTACTTGGTACATGGGAATTTCTAAGAACTTTCAGAAAAAGCCACTGGGAAGGGCTAGAAAAGCCCAAGAATAGAGTGAGAAAGAAATTATTTTGAAAGGGTTCTTTTTCTCATGTAGAGTGAAACTAGAGATCTAAATAATACCATTAGAACTAGAAAACTTAGGGAGAGAAAACAAAAGTTCAAATTAAATGTCTTGGTCATTTATAGAAATTATCAAAATCCAGTCCTCTAATATAGAAATAATCTAAGAGAATGTTTTAGTTAAGTATGTATTTCATACATTAAAATACTTTTTCAAATTACCACTTGGATGAAATCACAGTTTCACATAGGTTTGGCAAACTTTTAGTCTGATAAGGAAAGGCATGTTTTCCAACAGAATAAAATTTCCACCTTTTTTCTCATACTGTTCACTAGTGTGAGTGCATCTTTGTAGAGTTCTTAAATACCTGAACAGGAAGTAAAAGAGAGTGAAATAGCATGAGATAACTACTTTTTTAAAAAGTAATCATTAATACCTTCCATTTTCTGCTTCCAGATTAGCAAAAAAAAAAAAAAAAATCAATTTCATTACATTTCTTTATAAATAAATTAAAAAACTAAATTCTAGACAAGAAAAAGAGCTTTATACCAAATGAAAAACCCTCTTTTGATCTTGTGGCTGGCCATTTATCTGCCACCTTCTGAATTTCCATTAAATAAATAGGGTGTCATTTTATTAAGAATACATGCATAGATTACATTTATGTGGCAAGGTGTACGTTCGACTGTGAAAATCAAAACAGAAGTAGCAGATGGTTTTGCTTTGACCCAAGAGACCACTCACTGTGCCAGCTCAGAATGAAAACCTCCTTTATCCAGCATGAAGATATGATATTTGGAATTCCTACCCCAATGCTTATTTAAATATCAAAATAGAAGAGAATAAGAAAAGAGGATTGGTGCAAATGACATCCAGTCATCAACATCCCAGTGACTGCCCGTTTATTTCTACTTGCTCCAGGTCAGGAGCAATAAGATGGTCAGATACATATAATCCAGAGAAACAGCAGTGCATAGTGTAAACACACTTCTCATCGGTTATAATGACTCACTTACACCAAAGTCTCATTCAAACTAATAGACCAAAATCTCTTCCTCTTACATTTTCAGAAGAATATTGGTGTATCTCTCTTTTAAGGAAACGTTATTTAAAACTGTCAGAATATAAGAGATAATGTTTTCATATCACAGACATGGTCTTCACATAACAAAAGAGATCATTTGAATGCAGTATTTATAACAACAATTTCATCATCCCAAATAGAAATGCCACACCTCAACTGGCAAATTCTTTACCAAAGACCAACCTATCTAGAGGAGAGAAGAGACGAGCTTAAAGATGTGTGTCTGACCCTTCTCTCCTAGCCTTCTTGAAGCATTATTTTTCACTCAGCAATTCACTGGAGAACAGATGAGGGTCAGTTCTGTTCTTAATCAGTCCACTGTGATTTCATAGAGGACTATAATTTCATGTAGACTACTCATTGAAACAAAATTTGGCTACTAAGAAGAAAACTCATACACATTTAAGTTTATTGTAAAGGTAGTCAACACTCATAATAATACAAATGGTGTGGGGGATGCAGAATACATGAGAAACTGACAAATTCCCTACAGGAATGCTACCCTAGTTGTATGTGAACCTTCTAATAAATGCTTATAAAAAATGAAGGTGGCAGATGTTATCAGTGTTCTTCCCATATCCCCTCTGATCTCTTCCGAATGTTTATGCACAACAGCTCCCAATGTGTTTTTATTGCCCACAGCCAGAACCTGAATCCCCTTTTGGGAGGGCTGCCCTGACTGTCAGAACTCTTTGTCTGCTTACACAGAGAGCCAGAAGTGCCAGGATTCATGTCACCTCACGTGTAGCTCCTAAACATTGACTGATTATGGCAGGATAATACTCCACTCCCTTGCCCCTAATCAAGACACTCTGATGTGTGACCTATACTATTTTCTGTGGCCTCTCAGGAACTGAGCGAGTTACCCTTTTTAGAATTTTGTTTGATAACACACCCTCCTCTGGCTTCCCTCCCTTCCCAGTCACATGTCCCTATTCTCTTACCAATTTTTCCGAGAAATGTTTCCAGTTAAATCACTTCAGCATGGCTTTGCCTCAGGTTCTACTTCTGGAGGATCCGATCTAAGTCATCTGATACTGGATTTGGTCCTAGGTAGTAGACTCTCAGGATAGGATTCTGGAGTTGTGTCATTTGCTGACCAGATGCTGACAGGAATCCCACTGTTGGAGGTAAATCAGGTGATGATAACCACTAGCATGCTATAATATGACAATCAGTAAGATCTTCATCTGTGAAATGGAATTGGATACTGGGTCTTTTCAAAATCCACTCCCACCTCCCTGTTGGCTACTAAACCCATGACTAGGGTCTAGTACTTAGCATTGGTCATCTGGAAAAATACAGGTCCTTCTTAAGGAGGGAATGAATTATTCACCAAAAGTACTCCAGAACCTAGGTAATATATGTTGGTAGAACCAGGAGAACATAGCTCAAGGAGGATCTTGAGGGCACTAGACTGAATAGGTGATGGTGTGTAGAATGTAAGTCCCTATAAGGGAGAGTTTGTTGATATGAAGCTGCTCTTCCATGATTCAGGATTCAACATCCTCAAAGACTCACATAGAGCCAACCCTAATACACTGATAAGTCATTCCTGGGAGATTGAAAAAAAATGATGTCCCACATGAAATGAAATGAAAATATAGGAATTAGTATGTTTAGCAGTTTGAAAAACTCTTACATCAGTTCACTGACCTGCAAACTAATGACCATGATGTGAGAAAAGGCCAAGTGAAATACCCCAATACTGCTTTCCACCCCAATCCAGCCAAGATTGAAAATCAGGAGCAATATCATATTCAGATGGAATGGCAGATTAATACCACCCTCAAAGTCTTAAAAAAAATCCTGGAAAGGTATTTCCTAATACATTCCCTTAATTCACCAGTCTGCTACCCGCAAAAATCAAATGGATCATGGTAGATGACTGGGAACCACATTTAACTAAGTTTCAATGACTGATACATTTACTAAAACAAATTAACGTTATTTCTGATACTTTGTATGCAGTTATGTATGGATCTGGCTAATGAATTATTTCTAACACCCATATTTAAGAAATGTTAGAAATAGTTCTCATTCACTTGAAACAGACAACAGTACACATAATCATATCCATGGTCTAATCTCAGGACTATCTTGACTTTCTTACCCTTTAATGGGTGGCCCTGGAAGACCTTGGTAAGGGGGAAAACATTCTACTGGACAGAATTCTGAGCAGTACACATGATCATCCCCTTTGTGGGGAGAAAGAAGTAGCCTAAAGTAAAAACAGACATGAGCTCCTGGGAAATGACAAATGGGTTAACCAGAAACTAGAAGGAACAAGATTAGAAAATGGAGGAAAATAATTCTGGGAAAAGTCTTGTGGATATACCCATATACCTGTGGAAGTGGACACCAAGTGTGTGGATCCTCGTTCCACATATCAATGCCCACCAGAGACATCCACTATAGGATAGGCACTACACGATGAAGTAAACAGAAAGATTCATCTGGAAGATGATAGCCAGCCCCTTCCCTGAGCCATTGTAGGGTTTCAACAGTGGCCCCAAGAGTGCACTAGCCATTCATAGAGTAGCCATAGAGATGGAGGCTCTGCATGGACCCAATAGCATGGACTCCTACCCCCGAGGCTGATCTAGCTACAAATGCTGCTGACTATTTACCCTGTCAATAGCAAAGGCAAAAGATGGGCCCCTGATATGGTACTATCCCTTGAGGAGACCAGTCAGCCTCTTAGTGGCAAATTCTGTACATTTGAACTCTTCTACTATAGAAAAAAATAATAATACAACAATTTGTCTGGAATAGGAGAGACACATATTCTAGGTATGGATTTGCATTTCCTAACAGAAGAATCTTGGCCAGCACCACTATCTGAGGGATCCCAGAATGTCTGATTTACACATCTGAGATCCTAGATGACATTGCTTCAGGCCAAAGGACTCATTTTATAGCAAAGGAGATGTAAGAGTGGACATTTGATTACAGGATGCAAAGGGTCCTATCATATACCATATCATGTCAGAGCTGCTTACCTTATAGAACTTTAAAATGACTGCTTAAAGATGCAATTAAGGCACAGCTTAGAAATGATATCCTGTGAGGTTGGGGCTCCATTCTTCAGGTTGAAACATATACCTTGAACCCATAGCCATTATACAGTGTTATGTTCCGCACACCCAATAAGTAGAACACATGGGTCCAGGAACCTAGGGACAAAGTAGGAATGGGCTCCTCTCACCATCATGTCCAGTGCCCTCTTGGGGAATTTGTGCTTCCATCATTGCAGTGTTAGGTTTAGTGTATCTAGAGGCCATGGTTCTTGGCTGGGGGTCAGGAGAAGAATATTTCCATCAGAGGAAACAATAAGGGCTCCACTAAACCTAAAGCTACAACTTCCCAGTCATTTTGGACCCCCAGTGCCAGTAGATGGATAGAACAAGGATTTCTACACTTCCAGGGGTAATGATCCTGATTATAATGAGAAAGCAGAGTTGCTGCTACATTAACAGGGCAGGAAAAGGACCATTTGGAATTCAGAGTACCCTCTTGGGCATCTCTTGGTGGTCTTTTGCCCATTTTCAACTACAAACAAGAATTATAGCAAATGCATAGTAAATAATCAGATCCCAGCCCCCACAGAGATGCATATCTGGATCACCCATTAGGCAAGCCACCAGCTCTGCAGAAATCCTGGCCAAGGCTGAAAGTAATCTAAAATGGGTGGGATAAGAAAAAGATGAACTCAAAATGGATGAAAGACCTAAATGTGAGACAGGAATCCATCAAAAATCCTAGAGAAGAACACAGGCAGCAACCTCTTTGACCTCAGCCACAGCAACTTCTTGCTAGACACATTTCCAAAGGCAAGGGAAACAAAAGCAAAAATGAATATTGGGACTTCATCAAGATAAAAAGCTTCTGCACAGCAAAGGAAACGGTCAACAAAACTAGAAGGCAACCTACAGAATGGGAGAAGATATTTGCAAATGACATATCAGATAAAGGTCTAGTATCCAAGATCTACAAAGAACTTATCAAACTCAACATCCAAAAACCAAATAATCCAATCAAGAAATGGGCAGAAGACATGGACAGACTTTTCTCCAAAGAAGACATACAAATGGCCAACAGACACATGAAAAAATGCTCCACATCACTTGGCATCAGGGAAATACAAATCAAAACCACAATGAGATACCACCTCACACCAGTCAGAATGGCTAAAATTAACAAGACAGGAAACAACAAGTGTTGGCGAGGATGCAGAGAAAGGGGAACCCTCTTACACCGCTGGTGGAAATGCAAGCTGGTGCGGCCACTCTGAAAAACAGTATGGAGGTTCCTTAAGAAGTTAAAAATAGAGCTACCCTATGACCTGGCAATTGCACTACTAGGTATTTATGCCAAAGATACCAAAGATACAACTGTAGTGATCCAGACGGGCACCTGCACCCAATGTTCATAGAAGCAATGTCCACAATAGCCAAACCGTAGAAGGAGCTGAGATGCCCTTCAACAGACAAATGGATAAAGAAGATGTGGTCCATATATACAATGGGATATTACTCAGCCATCAGAAAGGATGAATACTTACCATTCACACCAACGTGGATGGAACTGGAGGGTGTTATGCTGAGCGAAATAAGTCAATCAGAGAAAGACAATTATCATATGGTTTCACTCATATGTGGAATATAAGAAACAGTGCAGAGGATCATAGGGGAAGGGAAGGAAAACTGAATGGAAAGTCATCAGAGAAGGAGAAAAACCACAAGAGACTCTTAACTATAGGAAACAAACTGAGGGTTGCTGCAGGGGAGGTGGGTGTGGGGATGGGGTAATCAGGTGATGGGTATTAAGGAGGGCACGTGATGTGATGAGCACTGGGTGTTATATGCAACTGATAAATTATTGAACACTACATCTGAAACTAATGACATACTGTATGTTGGCTAACTGAATTTAAATTAAAAAAATAACCAAAAAAATGGGTGGGATAGGAAGTAGATCATTAATATCCATCTACAACAGGAGAGGCTGTAGCTCATCCCAGTAAACTTCCTCTTGAAGATCTTTTTTATTTTCTAAAAATTATGACCAACCTACCCTGAAGAATCTCTAGAGTTCAGTTAATATGAAGCATGAACAAGTCTCTATGGCAGAGGGATCGAACTAGAGCAGATGCCATCAGTGATCCAACTATCCCTTCACCATATTCGTGTACAATGCCCCCCAGTATGCTTTCACCCCAACAGCCAGCATCTATACCTCTTTGCCAGACCACTGCCTTCAGCCTGTGAGAACCCATTTTGTCTGCTGATAGAAGGAGCCTGAAGGGCCTCGGAATTTGTGTCTCCCCTGGGTGGCAGGCTTTAACCAATGACTGATGAAAATGGAGTATAAAACACATCAGCTCCTCTGCCTCCTGGTCAAGACACCCCAGCAGCCTTTCTCAGCCAGCGTTCCTCATCCAAACCACAGAACACAAAATATAATTTGAGTGACTATTTTCTCAGTTCTCCTAAGGATGATTCATAATGGATACCATTCTAGATGCATAGGAGAGAAATTAATTCCTTACATACAATGGAAACCTTAGGAAATTAGGATTTCATTCTCTCTCAAAGTTGTTGAGAAATGTTGTCTGAAATGTGACCTACGCTGCCTCCAGAGCTCCCCTGAGTAATTGAGCCGAAGTTATTCTCTGTGGGACTTTTCAGGATGTTACACCCTCCCTCATCCTCCCCTCCTTCCTGGCTTTACTTCTCCACTCTCCTATCAGGTTTTCCTGGAAATACTTCCTAACAAGTAATTTTACACATGCCTTAATCTCAAGGTCTGCTTATGGGGAACCCAACTGGAGATACTAACTTTCTGAGCCTCAATTTGGTTGATGAAACAAAACAAAACAAACAAATAAACAAACAAACATGCCTAGCTGGAGCCTGGGAAGTGGCTTCTGTGCTTAGAGAATGGAGAACCCCAGGGTGTTGTCATAGTGGGCAGCAGGTGGGGGTGGTTCTCTCTACAAGTGCAGGAATTGAGGTGCATTAAGAGGGAGACTGAATAAATACTCCTTAGAGTTACAGGATCTAAATTCAACATAAGTCAGTTTTTCAAAACAACCCCACAACAAAAAATATGTCAGAAGTAACTTGTAAAAAGTAAAGGTGGCTAGTAAAATATCGGTTTTCATTAAAATCCAGTTAATGATTCCAATATAAAATTTTCCACTAGCAGTTTAAGCACTCAGTTTTCAACTTTTTTGTTCCTTACCCATTAATACACTGGATTGTTAATTTTGCAGGTTAACACTTAATATGAATAGATTAATAAATAACAGTGAAGCGGTACGAGGAAGGAAACTTTGCTTTCTTTTAACAAGTTCTATTAACTTCTGGTTTTCTCCCAGAAGGCTCAAAAATGCCAAAGGTTTACCTTTAAAGTATGAGAGTCTAAACAAGGTAATGATGTTCTGTTTATACAAAAGATTATCCTTGCTTTGTAGTGCCTGTCCTAAAATCTTATTCTCAAAACTGTGTTATATCCAAGATCGTGTTCTCACATCCATCTTGTGCTAGAGCCTGGCATCCAGAGGTCCCTCATAAACTACTGTTCAATAAATAAATAGATTATCTAATAAGAACAAAGAGGGAAAAAATCTGTCTATTGCACGTATGAATATCAATCTATGAATTCAGCTGTGCAAAAAATGTAACTGTTCTTATCTGTCTATACATCTTAATCTCTGTTTCAAGCCACCCTTTCCGCTGGCTTTTTGGAAACTAAATGTCATTTTAGTTTGGGGTGCTCCCCATTTACTGAGGTCATACTAGGTTCCAGAAGTCTAAAATAGTTCCAATGCACTAGTGACGGGAGAGGGGAGAGAGAGGCAAAGCTCAATGCCATCTGTCTACACAGCATTTGCTGACATATTCCTCATACTACATGGTCCTTGTGCTCAATCCTCATTTATATCTGCTCCAGAGGTGTTCTCATTCCCATCCCATACTCCTCTCTTCCAGTGGGACTCTCCACTATTCTGAGTCCTTACTTGGAAGTGAGGAAATGACAGTGCTCTTCCCAGGCTACCTGAGGTCAGGACAAAGCCTTGATGAAGCTGTGTTAGTTCCCATCTGCTACACACCAGACCAATGTTTTCCCCTGAGTCTTTTACCACCAAGGATCTGGAACCAAGAGAAAAAGATGATTCCTCTGCTCTTAGATCCTGCAGAATTATTTCGCCTTCTCAGGGCTCAGACTAGAAGCACCAGGGCACATGTCTCATGTCTCCCAACCCCACCCCCTGACTCTCCCCCTACCCTCTCTCTCCCCACTACTCCCCTCCCATCCCTGGCCTCACAGGAAGCCCATGGAATGTTGTGGCAAGTATGTTTGGGGTGACAGAGAGGTGTCAGGGTTAGAGAGAGGAGGTAATCTTGGAAACCTGTCATTTTTGGAGTTTTGGGTTGTAAGAGCCAAGGTTCTGAAAATCAGATACCAGAAGCACAGAATGCCCTAGATTAAAGGTGGAGTGAGGAGCTGGGCTAAGAAATATCAGGAAGAAACATCAATTAATATCATACAAACACTACTCCTCATCCTTTAAAGACAGAGATAACACCATCTCTGAAGTCTCCTCCCTTTTTCCTTTCCAAACAAAATTATCCCTGCCTCTTTATTTTGTATTTTGTCCCCTTTGTAGCACTTACCCATCATGCCTCCTGCTAAATTTTTTTTGTTCATTTAGCCTCTGTAGACTGGGAACTCTTGGAAGGCAGGGCCGAATCCTACTCATCTTTCAATTCCCAGAGCCTAACATAGCTCCTGAGACAAATGGGACAACAAATGTTGGTTGGATGAGGAACACAACTTGTCTTCTAGTTTAGCAGAAGCATATTGCTTGTTAGAGCACAGTGATTATGTGGCAAAAGCCTGTGGTGGTTGTACTGGTACTAGGAACTATGCTGGTTCTTCCTGGTTTTGTCCCTTACTGTGTAACCTTGGCCTTAACCTCGTTCTGTCGCAGGTTCTTCATTTTTAAGAGCAGAGACTCAGGAGCCAGACAGCTAAATTTGAATATTGTTTCTCTCACTTAGGAGCTGTGTGATCTTGCTACATGATGTATCCTCTCTGCACCTCTGATTTCCCATCTATACAATAGGCATGATAAATGTCCTCCCATAAATTTGCCATTCAGATTACATAAATTTACATTTATAGAGTGTTTAGAATAGTACCTGGTACATAGAAAGTGCCATTTAAAGTTACTACAGGAGTGCCTGGGTGGCTCACTCGGTTGAATGTCTGACTCTTGATCTCAGCTCAGGTCTTGATCTCAGGGTCTTGAGTTCAAGCCCCGTGTTGGGCTCCTCACCAGTCATGGAGCCTACTTGAAAAGTAAAATAAAATAAAGTTACTGATACATAAGTAAAATAAATAGCTTTTGTTAATATTATTTCAGCCCCAATCTACATATTTGGAAATTGATCAGTATACCAATTTGTGAGGGTAGAAGAGGCCAAGGAGCACTTGTGTTCTTTGAAGTCTACTGGGGAAAGGGGAAAAATATTTTAATGGATATTCCAGAAGCTAAAGAATATGTGTACTGATAATATAAGTTAATTCATGGAAATAAATTATCTAGCTTACTATACTCAGCATGTACACAGTTTCACATCATCAATTGTCTACCAATGATGAGTCAAGTACTGTGTGTTTCACATTACTCTTCAATAGTGAACTCATCACAGTCTTACACTTTTTCTCTGACCTTTGACTACTCAGCATCCATGGTAGACAATTTCCTAATTTAAAGTACTAGAGACTCTCAGGACTTAAGCCCGGACTAAATGCAAAAATGTGTATGTACTATTGTGCTGGGACATTCGAAACTGGAAAAAAAAGGGGGGGTCAGCTTGGTTTTACTGGGGAGAGGGGATATAACTCAGTTGCTCCCAAGGAACAAACCAATATAGAAATGAGTACACTGGCATGTTTCCAGCAAAATTTAAACAAACAAACAGCAGAAAGATAATTAGGTGTGATCAGGTGGTGGCCATTGGCAATGCAATGGATATTTCCATGACATGAATTAATTACCTCTGTAAGGAGCTATCTAAACCACCCTGTCTCTTATATTGGCCTCTCTTGTGTTTGAGGCCCAAAGGCATTGACCTTTCATCTAATCTAACTCCATCTCTCTGTGTCTTCAGGAGTTTGTGTTTTTAGCACTTGTCTGGTATATTTTTCTTTATGTAATAGCATGAGCTTTGGGTGTTGCTTCTCACTATAGAAGACTCAGTCATGCTACACAGGAAAGCCACTTGCTGAGATGGGAAGGGCTTAGTTCAGGAATCAGGAAATTTTGGTTCCAGTCCCAGTTCTGCTATCCACAAACTGTGTGACCTTGAATAAGTCACTTTATGTCTCTGAGCCTCAGATTTTTACTTCACGTGAACTTTTTTCACTCTTCTACCTTAAAGGAGCTATAATTTCATTCCAAGATTATCATGAGCATAGTGATAGTAGTAGTGGTAGGAATAGGTGTGGAAATAATAAAAATATTACTATCCACCATTTCCATGTTTACCATGTGAGAGACACTATGCCAAGTGTTCTGCACCTATTGACTAATTTAAAATCTTCAATATACAGAGCCTCCATGAGGCCCAGTTTCTTTGAAATGACCTGTCCCAGGTCACACTGCTGTTAAGTGGATGACACTGGAAGAATTCAAACCAGTATTTGCTGAACCCCAAAGGTGATACAGAGCAGTGCTTTCTGGAAAGGATAGTGATGTCAACAAGAGAGAAAGTCTAGTTTCAAGAATTATTTTTCTTTCCATGGGGCTAACAAATTCTAACCTGAGGCCACCAAAGAGTAATAGTAAGCGAATCAATCATCAATCAATCAATTGGTCCATCAGTAATGGTAACAGAGTGATTTGGACCATGTGCTAATCAAGTCAAGGCCAAGGTCAGAATGTGTGCATAGGCCACAGAGGGAGAGCCTGTGCTCCTAATGTGCTCAGCCCCATTTTCAAATCATGGAGACATGGGTTACATTGTCCCTTCCCTCCAGGGTGCTCATACCCTAGCTACCTACTAAAGGCTTAAGGACAAGTGAGTATAAGTAGGTCCCCATGCAAACCTAGAAGACTCAGATTAAAGGACAGAAAGCCAGGTTCCTGAAATGAAATGTTTTTTTGGGGGGGGGAGTTTTAATACTACTAGGAGGGAATAGATCTGTAAACACAAAGTAGTATGGCCCTTTAGCATCTGATGACACCCCAACCCAGTGAGCTAAATGTATCAAGTAGTATGGAAACTAGAAGAAGTGACCAAGCAAGATTTTTTTGTCTCTTTTTTCATTATCCTTTAACATAAAAAATGCAATGGTAAACATGTAAATGTGAGGATTTGTTTTTTAGTCACAAAAACAAATGGTTTGTAATTCTTTCCTGCATCTCTTCCCAGAATTAGCATGGATTGGGTAATAGTTTCATTAACAATGTCCTTATTAGATTTTTGGGGTGCCCCACCCAGAATGTGTAACTGGAGTCTGTGTATCTAAACCAATCTACACAAAGAAGTCAGAAAATTATGAATTTTTTAATGTAATTAATCAGTATTTGAAAATGGCAAGGCATTCATTAGGGAACAATTAAGCTATGATGCAAGAAGATAATTAGTAAATTGGGGACAACATGGGTTCATCCATTACTTTAAAACTTAAATAATGCTGTTTATCTGTTTTTCTATAACAGTGGCATTTTTAAAATTAACATTGGGATTTAAATAATCACATATTCTCGTTCTGTGTGTGTCCATATGTAGCTCTCAGTTTTTCTAGGAATAAATATGATTGTTTTCATCTCTCCAACCATCAACTTTGCCTCCTACATCTTTTTCATCATGTTAGGGTGTTTTTCTCAGTAAATAGCAGTGTCTTATATAGAGTAGGTACATGTGAAATTGTAGTTTCTATCATTTATTAATAGCATTGTTGTTATTTTTGTCATACGTAAGATTACCAATTAGCCCTTGTTTCAGAAGACTAGACTTCAGCCAGGTTGCTTGTCTCTTCTACTGTCCTTTGACACATTTTGCTTAGCTATAAAGTACATGCCCTAAGTCATAGAAGGCTAAGATTTTTGAAATTCAAAAGCCCAGGCCCTGTAATTAAAAAGATAGGCAATACAACAGAATAGTGGACAAAAGACTTGAACAGAAACATTACCCAAATGGTCAATAAATATAGGAAAAGGTGATCAACAACGCAAGTCGTCAGGGAAATGCGACAACACTACACACTCACCAGCATGGCTCTTTGAGAAAAAATAGATAGTACCAAGTGTTAGTGAGGACATACAGAAACTCGAGCTCCTGCCTTCTGTTAGTAGTAGTACAAATTGGTACAACCACTTGGAAATGACAGTATCTACTGAACTGAACATATATTACCCTATGACCCAGAATTCCAGGTATATCCCCCTAGAATAATGGATGTGTGTTTACCAAAAAAACATGTACAGGAATGTTAACAGCAACACCATTTGTAATAGCTCCAAACTGGAAACCACCCAAACACCCATTCACGGTAGAATGGATTTTGTAGCACACCTTTAACCATTCTATACATTCTATACAGCAATAAAAATGAGCAAACTGAAACCAAACACAATGTGGATAACTCTAACCAATGTAATATTGATCTGGTTACAAAAGGGTACATTCTATGTTTCCACACTCATAAACTAATAGGCAAAACTAATCTATAGTGTTAGAAGTCATTCTAACGGTTACCCTTGGGAAGGTGGGGAGCAAAGGTGGCTTCTGAGGGGCTGGTATTGTTCTGCTCCTTGTGAGGTGCTACTTACAATGGTGTTTTCCTTTATGAGAATTTATTTGGCTGTAAACTTATGATTTGTACGTTTCCCTACACATATAACCTACTAAAATTATATATAAAAAGCCCAGGATTCTGCAAATAAAAAGCCCTAGCTTTTGAAATTCCAAAGCCTCTTTCTTTGCTCTTCTGCTGTGATGCATTCCCCAGATGGCTGTGATGCTGATGCTGCTGGTAAGGGGACCACATTCCGAAAGCCACTGTTTCTAAGCTTCTCTACGCCAACTCTCACCACTTTCTCGTTTCTCTGAATCCATACATACCACATACCAGTCGCAAAAGACCACGGACACTATGCTCTCCCATGTACCCAGGAACCAGTTCCTTTCTTTCTTTTTTTGTTTTTTTTAGAGTGGTGTCTAGGCATCAATATGTTTATTTTTTTATTATTATGTTCAGTTAGCCACTGTATAGCACATCATTAGTGTTTGATGTAGTGTTCAGTGATTCATTAGTTACGTATAACACCCAGTGCACATCACAACATGTGCCCTCCTTAATATCCATCACCCTGATAGCCCCTCCTCCCACCCCTCTCCCCTCTGAAACCCTCAGTTTGTTTCCCTAGGTCCATAGTCTCTCATGGGAACCAGTTTCAATAAACCTTTCCAGTCACACACCCCCCCCCCATTAACCTCTCTGTGGTATTTGACTATATCGAAATCTCTTTGAAACTTCTCCGGTTCCTGTGTCTAGTCTTTCCTAGTTTTGCTCCTACTTTCCTGAACTCTTGTTGATTTTTCCTCACCTACCACTAAATGTTGGTATTGTCCAGTGCTTTGTTCTAGACTACCATTCCCTTCCTCCTGGTGACCTCATCCCCTTTCATGCTATTTATTACCACCTGTATGCTGATGACTCTCCAATCTGAACCTTCAGCCCGCACTCTCCTCTGAGTTCCAGCTCCATTTACACAATGTCTTCTGGACATTTCTTTTTGGATTATCCATCCACAAACTCCTCATCTCAAATTTCTCATCTTCTTCCACAAAACCTCTTCAGCCTACATCCCTTCCTCACTGCTATCCAGCCAGTCACTCAGATCAGATTTATTGCACATTATCCTAGACTCTTCAGTCTGCCTCACCCTCAAACCATCCCACTGCCATAATTTGGTCTCTGCTCTTATCTCGCCTAGACCATGGCAGTAGCCTTCTCCATCAGCTCACTCCCATGGCCTACCCAACTACAGTTCTTTTACATTGCAGGTACCCCACTGTTCTAAAACCTAAATATGATCATTTTAATCCTTTGCTTGAAATACAATGGGCCCTCCTTCTCTATAGAGTAAAATCCAAATCTAGTATCTGACTTCAGCCCACAATTGCAGTCCCATTTTCAGAAACCTAGAAGTGTCTCAAACATCAAATTTTACATGAAAGAAGGGGAGACAGATCCTGTTAAAATATAAATTGTCAGTAGATCTAGGATGAGACTCCAAATTCTGCATTCTCACCAGTTCCTAGGTGATACTGAGGCTATCGTTGAGCTAGTACAGACCATACTTGGGATAAATAAGGCCCTGCATGACCTCTTCAATCCAGCTACAATAATTGATTTATACCTTCTCAATATAACGTATGGTTTCACAATCTCTATGCTTTAAACCCACAGTCCTCTGTGTTTGCAATGTTCTTCCTCTCTTTTCTAGCTTTCTAATGTCATATTATCCTTCAAGACACAACTAAAAACTCCTTCAGGAAGCCTGCCTGGTCTTCTTTTCCCCCAGGCTAACTGGATGCCTACATCTTTGTTCCTCTATCAATCAGTACCACCTTTAGGTTCGGACAAAGATGTCCACATCCCAGGCCCTGTGCCTCCATGGACCTTGAACTCTGTAGTGCCTTCCTTGAAATTTTCCAAATGGCCTTCCAGCATCGTGACGTCAGCACATTGATCAGAGGCTAAAGAGAATGTTGATGAGAAGGACCTGTTTATATAGCAAAGCAAAGAAAGCCCTCGGAAGAGATAGGTCCAAGCACTCTTTGGAGGACTGACACATGGTAGAAAGTTTTGAGGGTGGAATGACCTCCTTAGGTACCAAGAGCTGGGGAGCACCTAGAATAAAGGATGCCTGCTGCCACCTCCACTACTCTCAGGTGCTATAGACCAGAGGCAGTGCCATGGTTAGAATATAGATGAGTGCAAAGAGAAAAAAAGCCCACACAGAAGACTAAGGCACAAGACCGTAGAATTCCAGAGCCCTGAACTTGTCCTGGTCCCATATGAGTGAGAGTCATCCCAAATTAGCATGTCAGCACCATGTCTGGCTGCTAAATCACATGCTATCCTGTGAAAGAAATATTGCATTGGTTAACAGGAGCATTTTGCTATCTAGGCTACCTTTCTGCAACCACAGCCCAGCCATGGGGCCCTCAGAATTCCTAAAGGCATATGGCCAACCCACCTCTAGAATAGTGGGTAAGAGAGTGCCCTGAAGGGAAAAATTGGAAGATCAGACCCATGTACCTCCAGGTCCAGTTTCAGGGAATCAGACCTAGATAGTATTCCAGCATGCTAATTTGGGATGACTCTCACTCATATGGGACCAGGACAAGTTCAGGGCTCTGGAATTCTACGGTCTTGTGCCTTAGTCTTCTGTGTGGGCTTTTTTTCTCTTTGCACTCATCTATATTCTAACCATGGCACTGCCTCTGGTCTATAGCACCTGAGAGTAGTGGAGGTGGCAGCAGGCATCCTTTATTCTAGGTGCTCCCCAACTCTTGGTACCTAAGGAGGTCATTCCACCCTCAAAACTTTCTACCATGTGTCAGTCCTCCAAAGAGTGCTTGGACCTATCTCTTCTGAGGGCTTTCTTTGCTTTGCTATATAAACAGGTCCTTCTCATCAACATTCTCTTTAGCCTCTGATCAATGTGCTGACGTCACGGTGCTTTGGGTCAACTTAAGGGTACTGAATGAGGAACATGAGGAACAGACATTCCTTCCACTAATAGGATAACTCTTTTTGCATAACCATGGGCCCCTCACTTGTCATATTTCACTGGTGGAGATACATACAAGTCATGAGTACAATCAACATTGAAAGGGATCATACTCTAGAAATGCAATGACTGTGGCCGAAAGAGAAGATATGCTTGGAAGATGTGTCATTCTATGTTTATACCATGAAATCCTGGATGATAAATTTAACATAATCAGAAAATGAATTATCATTCACATTTTCCTGCAAACTCTAGATAAGACTTGAATTTGTTGTCATCATCAGTGAGTGACAGTAACAGCTTTTGGGAAGTCGGTATTCATGGGTGGCCTGGTAGTGGCCAGAGCATCGTGATTACTATTGTACCACCGTTAAATAATTGGTGATTAGGGAACTGCAGAAACCGAAAAGACCTATATTGTTTTAATGCCAACAGTCCCTCACAGCCACGGCATTGTGAGTGATAACAACAGAGCTATCTATTTTTCCTCACGGTGGGAATATGAAATTAGTCAGAAATGGCACGTTTGACAATAAAGAACATGGGGAAATGGCGCCCGGACACTACAAAGAATCCTCCGGTGCACTGATTGGACACAAAACAGATACCTAAGTACTTCCTCTATTCCCACTCTTCTAGGGGTCCAGCAGTAAGTCAATATACCTCATGGGGCTCATATGTATGTGCATATGATTTTGTAATGTGTTTTTTTAATCAAACTGTTTCTATTGACTGAGTCCCTGAACAGACATGTGCCCGGGGCCCCGCACATCCTGGAGTAGTCCTAACCAGTGGTATCCTGTGCCTAAGCTCTCGTAATACATACCACACTGCACTGTAATGGTTCATCTGCCTTCCCCTCTCTCCCAGCAGCCGATTATGAGTGCTCTGGGCAGGGGTGGTTCTGTAATGCCAATACCTAGCAAGGCACCTAGAGCGTAGGAAGTCCTCAAAATAAAGAACTTTTTGAAAAGTTTAGTGTGCTAGTACCTTTTTAACAGAGTGGTGGTGATCCATAGCCACTCAGATTAAATTAACATTCTCATCTTAACTGGTTCGTTAGTTAAGGATGAGTCTGCAAGCCCTGATGTTGTTTGAACCCTTTTTATATTTGAGCCGCCACAAAGTGTAGCTAAGAAGCCTGGAGGAGAAATAGCTTTTCTTTTTTTGTTGATTTTTACAAGCGCATTCATTCACCTACACCCGGCATTCCGTGCAACAAAATGTCAGACATCATAAAGGTAAAAAGAGAGGCAGTGGCCAAGGAAGAAAGGAGGGATGAAAAGGATATTTCACAATTCGTCAATACGGGAATATTGGCATTCCCTTTTTGACAGAACAAAGTACTGCCAAGGACTCTTGTAGAAGTAAAATGTGCTGGCTCCAGCAAGATACACAAAAAAGACACAAGAAGCCCATTGATTATTTTTGTTGCAAAATACACTTTTGATTTCCCTGTACCTTTTAAAAAGAGCAGGTTTTTAACACTTTTTTCCATAACGTTCACTCTGATCCCTTTGAGGCAGCCACTGAAAATGAGAGATGATTCCAATAGAAACTTCACAGTCATGCTTAAAGCAAGAAGAATTAGTCACTTAGCACAAACTCAAGAAGAGAAAATAAATGGGAGGGAGCGTGCTGGCCTTTTGTCCTTGGTGACTGTCCACATGTTTAATTTTTCTGAGTTGATGTTCATGGCAAATTTGATTTAGTGATTTTATGTACTCTTACCCACTAAAGTAATACATATTTTAAATCAACTGTCAGTAACCTTCACAGAGTGAAGAGCATAAATGAAAAGGATTTAATGAAATGCTACAGTATGTATATCACTGCCCCAAAACAACACCATTTCACAAGGTATTTGCTTTGTTTTGAATACAGAATAGGATATTACCCTCAATAATCATTTTATGAATTTGCCCCGTTAAGTGCTTCTGACCAAAAAAAGATAAAACAAGAATTGGCAAGAGGGAAAGGGTCTTCATTGTTGACTTTTAAATAAACATTTTATGATTAAAAAGCCAGGATAGAAATATGCCTGAACATGGTAACTGCCCTCACTTTGATTAATGCAGAGAAAGCTTCCTGTATTCACTCACTATTGAGTCACAAGATATGGATCAAACAACCCCCACCTCTCCTTTTTTTTTTCCCCCAGAATAATTGCCTGGAGCAGAGGTGTTCCAACTAAATTCCATAGAGCCTGAGGAGTCTTCTGTACTGCCTTGGGGTCAAAGGGAGGGACCTTGGTGTTTGGGGATTCAGCAACACACTCAGCTCTAATCTTTCTGTGTGCTCACCCCATTCCTGCCAGCGACCTCCCTCCAAGCTGCAACTAGAATACTCTGCTTTTTTCTTGTTGATGCATCTGGGTTCCAAGTAAGATTTCCTTCATAACGATATTTTTGCTTCTAAACACAAAATTTTAAAACTGCTTCAGTTTGGCTGGAAAAGTATTTATTTATTTGCAGTCAAATGTTCTACCCCTGAACTATACCCCCAAGTATTTATTCATTTATTTATTTATTTGTTCAATAAATATATATTAAACATCTACTATGTGCAACGAGCTGAGGATCCAGAACAGAAGGAGAGTTGGGGGTGGGGAGTGGGGAACACTGTAGGCCTAGGAGACAGTATGTAGTAAGATCCTGCAGCAGAAGGGGAACCCTGTTCAAGGGATACAAAGACAGTCATGCATGAAAAGCTGAATAATAAGATATTAAAGAAGCAAATGACAAATCGATAGTATTAACAATAAGAACATGGTAATTCCATGTTTAGTTGGACACAGTCATTTACTGAATACACAGACTGAAGTTCAGTATGTGATAAAAGGTGTTAAATTCCATGACAATGAATTTATTCTTTCTTGTGTAGAAAACAGGAGCTCTCCAAGGTTTTTGAACAGGGAGATTGAGTGTGGGCCTAGACTAGGAAGATGGCAGCCCCAAATGACGGAAGGTCTTCAATGCCATGATTACTTCTGTAGGCAACAGGAAGCAATCTGGGTTTTGGAATAGAATTTTGAACATAATCAAATATAGGTCTTATTTAGAAAAATAGCACTAGTGGCAGTATGGAGAATACATTGGACAAATTGGAGCCAAAGACATCAGATAGAAGTCCCTGCTAAGAAAAAAGAAATGTTTTAACTTTTCCGCTAATGATAATGCCAAAATTCTGATGAGGGAGCAGGGATCTAGGAGACTCAATCGTTATTGATGGCAATACAGACTGTAACAACTCTTTTGAAGAGAACATTGTAATTTGTATCAAAAGCCTTAATACCTTTTAACCTAATAATGAGCTTCTTAGGGATTTATTCTAAGAAAATAACCCCAAAGTTACAAAAGGCCATAATTATGTTGGTTTTTTGTAATCTCTAAAATTGTTAAAATCAGAATTGAACTCATGGTAAATCATTTTCGTGTAATATCATTCAGCTGTTAAAAGTGCTTATATGAAGAATAATGCCAGAGCCTAAAAAATGCTTAGGCAGGATGAAGATTGAGGACCAGTAGATCTGGCACTGCAGAAACTCTGGTGGTCTTTCCTCTGAGACAGTAGCCTCAGCAGGGTGGTAGAAATATTATTATAAACAAGAGATAATGATTAATTTGGGAACTGAGGCAGTGACACTATGAGCAGATTCAACAGATACACTGATAAGGGGTGTGAGTAAAGAGATGATAATGATAATGAAGATTCTAATGGTAACCAGGATGATGGTACAAGCAGAGACTTAGGGAAAAAATGATCAATGTTATTCTGTACATATTAGACTTGAAGTCAGTTGCAATTCCAAGTGGAGAGATCCAGCAGCCTTCTGGAAATACAGGCTCAGAACCCAAGAGCACTAGAAGTAGATGGTTGGTATTTGGAGACAATGAAGTTCATGAAATTGTCTGAAGACCTACGAGACACTCAATAATGAGAAATATTTATAATTAAAGATAGAAATACACTCATAAGTATCTACTAAAGAAATACTATTAAATTCTACTAACTAATATATGTTCCTTCCTCCTTTTTTTTAAAGTTTATTTATTTATTTTTTTTAGTAATCTCTGCACCCAACATGGGGCTCAAACTTGTGACCCCAAGATCAAGATTTGCATGCTCTTCCAGCTGAGCCAGCCAAGTGCCCCAAGTTCCCTTCTTTTTATATGAGGGCCCTAAAATGTGAGGAAAAAATTTAAAAACAGGAGAAAAGTATGTAAGGAAATTGGAAAAGAATGATGACAAAGGCATAGACAAGAAACAACTGAAGACTCAGATATGACCCCCTTGTTGGAATAATCAGACAAGGAATTTAAAACAACTATTATTATGTTAAAGGCTCTTATAGAAAATGGACAACATGCATGCACAGTTAGAGAATTTCAAGAGAGATGGAAACTAAAAATGGAAACTAAATGGAAATGCTACAAATAAAAATCAGGGAAGAGATCAAGAATGCCTCTAATCAGCTCATCAGTAGATTCAACACCACTGAGCCTAGAAAAAAAAAAGACTGAGCTTAAAAATGTATCAATAGAAATTAGCCAGTCTGAAACATTAAAGGAAAAAATAATGAAAAACACAGAGCAAAGAACCTAAGACTTGCAGAACAATATTAAGAGGTCTAATATATGTGTAATTGGACTCCGATGTAAGCAAGAAAGAACAGGGCATGAGAAATATTTTCATAAATAATGGCCAAGAACTTTCTAAAAATAATGAACAACATCAAACCACAGATCCACCAAGTTCAGAGAATACTACACATGATATACACCACCAGTAGCACTCACAAAAAAAAACCCACCACACACCTTGGACACACCCTATTCCAACAGCTGAGAAAGAAAAATAAAGAGAAAATCTTAAAGGCAGTCAGAAAAAAATGACATTACATGCAGAAGAATAAAGATAATAATTATAACACATTTCTTGTCAGAAACTATGCAAGCCTCATAAAATAAGTTGGAAAGTATTCCTACCTCTTGTATTTATGGAAAAGTTTGTGTAGGAGTGGTACTACCTCTTCTTTAAATGTTTGGCAGAATTTACCAGTGAAGCCATCTGGGCCAGGAGTATTCTTTGTTGAAAGGTTTTTAACTATGAACTCAACTTTTGAAATAGATTATAGGACTATTCATGTTACCCGTTTATTCTCTTTTTTTTTTTAAGATCTATTTATTTGAGAGAGAGAAAGAGAGAGAGCACGCATGTGAGAAGGGAGGCGGGAGGGGCAGAGGGAGAGAGAGAATCTCAAGCAGACTCCCTGCTGAGCATTGGAGCCTGATGTAGGGCTCTATTCCACAACCCATGAGATCACGACCTGAGCCGAAACCAAGAGTTGGAGACTTAACTGACAGAGCCACCCGGGCACCCCTACCCATTTATTCTTGAGTGAGCTTTGGGAATTTGTGTCCGTCGAGAAATTTGTCCATTGCATTTAATTTGTCCAATTTGTGGCCATAGAGTTCCTTGTAAATTTCCTGTATTATCCTTTTAATGTCTTCAGGGTCCATAGCAATGTTCTCGCTCTCATTTCTGGTATTGGTAATTTGGGTCTTTTCTCTTTTGTCCTCGTCGGCCTGGTTAGAGACTTATCAATTTTATTCATCATCTCAAAACCAAGCTTTTGGGTTAATTGTTTAGAAGGGAGGGTTGGAAAAGGAAAGTTACCCTGAAGAAGTAACAATGAAACTGAAACTTGAAAGAGATAGTACAAGTGTCCAAAAGTAAATTGAAGATGGGTGAATTCTAGCAATAGCAATTTTTTTTTAAAGGCCAGTGTGGTTGCAGCATGGAAGAGAGGAGATTATTGCAGTGTGGGGGCTGAGAGAAAAGCTGAGCCTATATAATATGAAGCCATACAGAAGTGGTAAGGATTTAAGTGTGAATTTATGCCAAAAGCAAATGGAAGCCACTGGTGAGTGTTACAGAGCAGAGTAACATGCTCACTGTGTTTGAAAAGCTCAATCTGGCTGTATTGTGGGAAAAGAATTGGGGAGGGGAGTAGAAATGGAGAGAATTGGGTGGTTACTACAGCTTTGGGAGTGGGAGCTCAGACTGGGAGAAGGCAGAGAAACAGAAGGACAGAAATGATGATGTGTAAAGACTGATAATTGATCAGTTGGTGGGTTAAATTTTTTATTGGTGGTAATAAAATATTTATTTAGCAGTTACTATATGCCAGCCACTAGTCAAAGACTTTTTGTGACTTATTACAAGGTCATGTGGCTGGTCAGAGAAAGAGCAGGGTTTAAAAGCAGGCAGAGCCTATGCACCAAGTCCTTGCTGTTCCTGCCTCTTGCATGATGGGATTAAAGAAAAGAGAGGATACAAGGAGGAGTTCTTGGGTCAAACAACTGGGAGCTATTTATTAAAATAAGAAACATTAGAGGAAAGCCATGTTTTGCAGAAAAACCGTGAGTTCAGCTTTAGACCAAACAAAGGTAGACATATTTATTATATAACCTTAGAAAGAAACCCAAATCTAAGAAGTCCTTTTTTATGGTAAAATGGTTAAAGGGCTTATGCATATACCCTGAAAATTATTAAAGCGCATTTCATTTTACACACACACACGCGCGTGTGCGCGCGTATATTTATCTTTTATTTATTTATTTTTTAATTTCCAAAGGTAAAACTAAGGATACAAACAAAATGCCTTTTTTGGAGTTCCAGTTCTGACAGCTTGTATAGAAATAACCTATACTCCTGCAGATAACAATTATGGCCTCTGGACAAGATACTAAAAATTTTTTTGAAAGTAATGACAGCAGCCAAAAGAAGGCATACATTGGGGAGGGTTTGACCCTTGAAAAAAGTGGAACCACACTGAGTGAAATACATGCTTATCAGGCTTATCATCTGAAGGTATTCCTCGGTCTATACTATATACTCTAGAAATAAAGCAGAAAATTACAGTCTTTTAGATATGAAGAGTCAGAAGAAGGTGAATGATACTTTCAGAGAAGCTGTAAGAGGGAGGAGATGGAAAGAAGGAAAACAGAAGGGGAAACTAAACATCTGCGTATCAATTCTCTTGAGCTCTTGGCTGACCCCTAAGCTGAGCATGCACAGTTGGCACTTCAGGGAATTCAAGAGCAAACAGTATCTGGAAGACTGACCAGTATGAGCAGAACTTTCAGGTGCCATCCAGCACAGGGGAGACAGAGTTTGAACTCACGTCCTTCTAAGTTAGAGGGACTTGGTAAACATCTCAGTCTTTCTGTGGAGACTCCAAAGGACTGTGCTTCAGAGTAAAAATTACTTCCCAGAACTTAAGGGATTCACTCTAGGACTAGGAAAATACAAAAAATAGGCCCACCCTAAAAAAAAAAAGAAACCAAGCCCCCAAGGTAACCTGCCAATAATCTAGCTGCTTTTTACACCATGACTTAACGCTCTTCAGAGAAAGATAGCAGAACCCCAATCTCAACTACCCATCACCCTGAATATCCAAAATAGAAATCACTACACAGGATAATGGGATGAATAGTCAAAGGAAAAGTCAGTCAGAAGAAATTTGCCAATAAATGAACAAGGAAGTTAAAGTAACTATGATTCATATGTTAAAGGATGTTAATGAATATAAGTTATTCCTCACAAAAATAGTAAAAGCTAACATCTCTTAAAGTGACTACTAAACTGAACCATTTTATCTATATGTATAATAAGTTCTGGTAACTTTTGCTAAATTTATCAAATTTATTAAAAAAAATCTAAAATTTACTGCACTTACACAGGCCTTTCCCTACGGTTTCAACATTGAAAGTTAATAGATGGTAGACTGTAAACCGCAATCAAATACAAGCAGCAAGACTCAGAAGTGCAATCATAAAAAAGTACCTCCAAAAAATAATTTTAGTAGAACTAAAGGACACGGGTATATTCAGGAAAAAAGAATGAGATGAGAGCATCCAGTAAACAATGGCAACTCTAAACAATTTATCAATTTTGATATTGTTCAGTTATATTTCGTGCTTTGGGTATAAAACAAAGGATATAACTAGATCATTTACTGTAGGGAAATTACAACAAAAGGATATGGCTAGATCATTAAATTTCTAGACTAGTTGGCTGATGACCTCTAGATGCTTTGGCCAAGAGACCACTCTTCCTGCAGTTAGACGTGGCCAATCCAAAGAAACAATTACACCATATATTCTTGGGTTTGCATAAAGCTGGGCTTATTTGCAATCCTCCCCACCCCACCCCCCGCTTCTGGGAGGTAAAGGCCAGGAAATGAAAGGTTATTTTCTGCTTGGAAGGTCTTCTAAGAGGAACTTGATAGTTTCACACAGAGGTGCCCCATTCATAATCACAACACCTAACAATGAACTGGCTGTTCAGAGCTGCTTTAAATTCAAATGGGAAGACTAACGAACATCTCCAAAGCATTCCTAGCCCCCAGTCTCTTTTAAAAATCAATTGTTTTCAAAACCCCTCCTTATGTTTCTATAGCAAACAGCTGCACAAGATCAACAGTGAAAAATCATATAGTATACATGCTCTGTGCAGAGCCCAGATAAAGAAAGCTACAAAAGTGAAGAATCCTTTCACAAACAATTTCTAACACACAATGCAGGACAAGAGGAGATTATACCATGCGTTACACCACCAGGTCTCAGAGCTGCACAAATCATTAGAATTTGAGCCTGATTCCAAGGTCTTCCAGATCTTGCAATAGAGGCATTCTACCATATTACTCAAACTATCCTTGTAATACATACATTCTATACCATGTCCACTTTGACTGCTCATTCAAGGTATAGCATAATAAATTAGAGAAATTTAATTGCAATTGAGCATAATTGATACACAATTTTCTAATAAACTGAAATGAAGAGATAATTTCCTGATATATTCTTTCCTTTTTAAATAAGCAGTAAGAGAAGTGTATTCCTAATACATTCTAAATGAGGCATGTTATTACAGCTGAATTATTACGAAAGGCTTCTTTTCATGTACTGGAACTGGCTTGAAACAGCAAGGAATCTGTGGCTCACTAATAAATGCACGGTAATCACATGTTTTCTTATTTCCTAGATGACTTCATGGATTATTTAATTTTAAGTGTCCTCTACACTTAAAGGTGATTGAACACCAAATACTGCAACATCCATGGGACAGTGCGTTCTATGGTTAATGCACTGTGCTTACTTATAGTGGGATGCTGTGAAATATCTAAGAAATCTAGAAAATGGGAAACCTTATTGAAACTACAACTTTTGTCTTGAAACAATCAGACCACAAAACCCAGTGCTAGTGGAGGTCGCACTCCTAAGCTTAAACTCCCCTTCCCATCGGCAGTCATACAACTCCTACTGTTCCTTCTCTTGTCGTTCTTTTTAATTTTTTATCTTCTACTTATTTTATTTCACTTTTTATTCATTTTTTTCTCCTTTTATGTCTATGCCTTAGGATTGGCAACCAGAGAATGCTTAAGCATGATCTTCTCCCTCGTGGCCACCTCAGCTAGAAAAGATGGTGAAGTTGAAATATTTTGATCCTCCGTCTCCTGATTAATTCATTCTTCCTTCAACCTCTATAGCAAAAACGCCACCATGACATGACAGTCATATGTAACTAATATCAAGTAAATAAAACAATCTCAGTGATCCTATACTATTGGATGGCTAGAAGGTCCAAAGGTCTAACTGCTTGTGGATGGTTGTCTTGCCCTGTGCCTTCACACGGTCTTCCCTCTGTGCATCTTGTAGACAGGCCATGCATGTGATCCAACTTTGTAACCCCACATACCTCAGCCGGTGCCTAGGATATGCAGTAGTGGCAAATCAGTATACGTTGACTAAATGAATTCACACTTGCCCTAGGTGCTTTTAATATGACAAGCTCAGCGAAGCCTGCTGATGATTCTATCTTCTTCTTTAAACTGTCTTGTCATTTAATAGCAAAATCTTTAATTTGACCACATCATAATTGTTAGTTTGAGCTCCTTCTTTCATACACTATGTTGATAAATTCGTATCCGTATATTGTGAAGTCTGATGATTTTTTTAAAACTTTTCTTCTTTCTCATATACAAGTCAAGTCTTTGGGGCTTTTTGTTGGTGTTTTTCCATTGTTCTATTTTAGGGGAGATTCTGTTGTTTTGATTTTTACCAAATATACATACATATCTGAAGATCAGACTTAGATATTGATGTAAGACTTTCAGCATATATTGTAAATATTTGGCAGACAACATCCCAGTCGAATTTCGTACATGAATTCCAATAGCTATCGACCATTATAAACCCAGGAAAATCATATTGTTCTATGTGGCAGGTTGTTAGAAAGGACCTAAGAGAGCTCTAACTAAGGGGCCAGGGACATTACTATGCATTTGTCTATTTAACCTTGATTCAAGCAATGAGAGCATTATGAGCATTTCTATGGACGCTCAACCACCCAACATAAAGCCTAGTAAGATAATAATAAAAATCCTCATCTCTACAGGCCTCTTAACACCTGCCACCCAGTGAAGATTCCTGTGGTACCCAACTCCCATCTCCCTCCTCACATGCTTATTGTCACCTACAACAAGGTCCATGAACCATTCTGAAGATGCTGTCCACCCTTTAATATCCTGCACAACCCCAAATTGTGCACAGCTGGGCCATCAGCAGCTGAGGAGAAGGTTCAAAGAATAGCTATTCATGGTAAAGCCACAAGATGCAACATGAAGACCAAAGGTCATCCAAAGAATGAAGTCTCGAAGAGCAGACTGTTGGAGTGAGGCAGAGAGGCTCTTGAGAAAAAAGGAAACTTCGAGAGGGCAGTTTTACAAAGCATTGAGACAAGTGACCCTGTTTATCCACACAGAGGATTGCTTCCTTTAATTAGATGTCTCAACAGGGAGAATTTGTGATTCTGAGGACATCCCAAAGGGCAGGTAATATCCAGATACATCTCTCAAGCATCCTGAAAACCTTGGCGTATCCAACTATAAAAGCAACTTTAAAAAAGAAGAAGAAAGAAAACGCTGACAATTTGTCAGAGACTCACTTTCCTCCTGTTTGCATTTGCCCTATACCTTTGCAGTGTATGTAGGTCACATTTGACCATATCTAACCTGTTTCTATATTGAATTCCATGCGATGAGTTTCTGAGGAATACAGAGTAGTTGTTCAATGATAATAGTATTCAAATTGCACTCTTCCTCCAACAAATGTACACGCCATAATAAAACCTGAGTATAAGTCAAGCACAGACCTGAATTTTTATGATTTTACATGTAGTCCACTGAACACCAATAATTCCAGTGACAATAATAGTAATCCCTTTTATTTTTATTACATTTCACAGTTTATTTTTTTTTAAGATTTTATTTGTTTATTTTACAGAGAGAGACAGAGAGAGAGGGAACACAAGCAGGGGGAGCTGGAGATGGAGAAGCAGGCTCCCCGCTCAGCAAAACTCAACATGGGGCTCGATCCCAGGACGCTGGTAGCATGACCTGAGCCAAAGGCAGAAGCCCAATGACCACCCAGGCGCCCCTCACTTTACACTTTAAAAAGTACTTTGAGGGATGCTTGAGTGGCTCAGTCAGTTAAGCGGCTGCCTTTGGCTCAGGTCATGATCCCAGGGTTCTGGGATCGAGCCCCATGTTGGGATCTGCTGAGCAGGGAGCCTCCTTCTCCCTCTCCAGCTCCCCCTGCTTGTGTTCCCTCTCTCTCTCTCTCTGTCAAATAAAAAAAATAAAATCTTAAAAATAAATAAATAAATAAAAATAAAAAGTACTTTGAGCAGGTGAGTTTCATTTAAGAAGCAATATTTGAAGGAATTTCACAAAATTTTACAATGATTACATCTGATGATAAAAACATGTCTTTTAAATAAAAAAATAATATGGAAGAATTGAAAGATAATTAAAGGCACTTTAATGCCACATACATACATAGAATCTAACCATCAAATGTTGTTAAATTTCTTTTTCAGGCTTATCTTATATAATAAATTATATATATATATATATATATATATATATATATATATATACACACACACATAATAAAGCATTCACACAATATATAATTTGATTACTTGATAATCTATCATATTGGGTATTTAGACTCAAATTATTTGCTATTATTAACTTTAGTCACCATGCTGTACATTACATACCCAGGACTTACTTATTTTATACCAGCAGATTTATATCTTTTGACCACCTTTCCTCATTTTACCCACGGCCCCACCTCAGGCAACCACCAATCTATTCTCTATATCTATGAGCTGAGCTCTTTTTTTTTTTCTTTTAGATTCCACATATAAGTGACAAAGTGAGATCATAGCTATTTGTCTTTCTCTGCCTGACTTATTTCACTTAGCATCATACCCTTAAGGTCAATCCATGTTGTCACAAATGGCAAGATTTCCTTTTTTTATGGCTGAAATATATATTATTATGTATACAATATATAATAATTATTATATTAATAAGATATAAGTTATTATTTATGTAATATGTATATATATCACATCGTCTTTATTCATTCATCCATCAGTGGACAATTAGGTTCTTTCCATCTCTTGGCTATTGTAAATAAAGCTGCAATGAATGTGAGGGTACAAATACACTTTTGGGTTAGTGTTTGTGTTTTCTTTAGATGCATACCCAGAAGTGGAATTGCTGAGTCATATGATAGTTCTAATTTTAGTTTCTTGAGGAAACTCCATAGTGTTTTCCATAGTGACTGTGCCAATTTATATTCCCACCAACCATGCACAAGGGTTCCCTTTCCTCCACACCTGTTCTTTCTTGTTTTGTGCATAATAGCCATTCTAATAGGTGTGAGGTGATATTAGACTACAAGTTCCATGAGGGCAAGCCTCATGCCGTTTACTGTTCTAGCCAACGCCTGATGAGAAGCACCAGACCACTTTTTCTTAGAGCATATACTAAAGGGGGTTTACAACTGTAAATCCTCCCTCTGTCTCTTTGAGATATATCAGTATCTCCTACAACTTAGGAGTGTCTTTCTCAAAGACCTGAAAGCCATTCCTTTCAAATGTAATCATCAGGACGGATGGGGTCTGTGGGTCTCACCTCTTGTGGGAGGACAGAATCCCGACTTTGATAACTGCCAGCTAACAGACACAACTGGCCCAATCAGCACTTACACCAACCAACTCTTTGTAATTTTTTACTTCCTCCAACTCCATTGAGCCCCCACTCACCTCCTCCTTACTCCCTCATTCTCTTTAAAATGCCAGGTCAACTCTGTACAAATCCAAGTTTTCTTGGGTGTATGCTGGGCCCTCTTCCCTTTTGCAACAGTATATGACTAATTAAAATCTGTCCTTACCATTTAGTGTCTGGCTTCGTTTATCTCTGACAGAGTTTATGCTTGTCTTCTCTATCATTTCAGCTACTATTAGTGAACAAAATATTCTAACAAAAGTAGTTATAACATGTTTCTGCAGAGTTTTATAACAATGGTATCAACAACTGGCATTTTGTGTGTCGTTAGATACTTTTCTTGCTTACATCCCACCAGAAGCATTGGGCTTATATATGGTGTTAATTTGAATAACATGTTAGACAACTATTTCCAAGCACGAAACCCCAGAGGCCATTAAAAGCTATAAAAATGTTTTAGCATGTGCCTAAAACTTTACTATCAGTTGCTTTATTTGTGCCAAAAAGTATATTATCTGTTCCAATTGAAAAGGAATCAAATCTCATGACTATCATTTTGAAGTTTTTCCATAGTAAATGTTCCTGGTTTTCTACATCTACCTCTACATTTTGGTAGTCCACCGATGAGTAGTGATAAACGGCTACCATCAGTGGAAGTCAACAGAGTATCCCACTCTGTTCAAGATGGTCTATGTGCTTCCCTTCAGAACCTCCAACAACACAGTGATGTTCTCAAAGACGAGGAAACTGAGGCTCAAAGAGGCTCAACAAATTGTCAAAGACCACAGAGTCTGTAAATAATGGAGCTGTGATTTGAACGTGGATTGTTTGACTTCAGACGCTGTGCTCTTTCTACTATGCTTCACAACCTAAGTGGAGAGAGCCATGCATAGATTTTTGGCTCTTTCATATCTCTCATCTTTAATAACTAGCATGCAGTCAAAACAAAAGTGAATATGAGGGAAAATTATATACAGAATACACTTTGTAATTATAAGGAAAGAAAAAAGAAAAAGAAGAAAACAGTCAAGCTGTGGCAGAGCAAACTCCAAAGCAATCAAGAGGCTTCTACACCCTTGGTTTTCTTTAAAGGAGCTGTATTTCATTCCTTTGAAAACTCTAGCTTTGGAATGAAGGTGGCATACTGTGGGAAGACCAAGGAAATTAAACTTTTTTAATCTTATTGATTCCTATTCCTTTCATTCCATCTGTTTCCTTGGCATGGCGAAGGGGGTGACGATCAATGCAGAGTAAGTCGGCTCTGTCAGTCAGAAGATGGGAGCTGACAAACCAGACACAGGCTTGGGAAGGCCTTCCATGAAGGAGAGAATCTGTGCCAGATGACAGGACTCATGGAGAGTCTGACAAAATGTTGCAGACAATCAGGAAGCGTCTGATCCAGATTTCATAGATAATAAGCAGACTCTTTTCCGTGTGCATGCGCATAGATTTGAATATTTCTGGTCAAGTGCCTCATTTTTGCACAGAACAGGAAGTAAAGAGAATGGTGAAAAATAAAATGAAAGGGGGCCAGAAGGGGGGCCAAAAATAAAAGAAAAACAAACAACTAAATTGGTAGTACAGAAACCTTGAGTACTTTGAGTTCATAGTTTATAATATAATGATGTGAGGGGAAAATACTTCATAAGTTAATATTTCTAGTATCATTACTAGAGTGCAAATACTACAGGATTTCAGGAGTTTTCTATAGGTTAGAACCTTCTTTAAAATCATAGAAGCACTCAGCTGCTGCTCTACCATAAAGAGCATATTTTGCCATTTCTATAAGGTTGTCTCCAACATAAACTCTAAAATAGCCATTACAAATGATGACTTTTGCACATGAAAGAATCTGAAGCAGATCCCTAGACAGCCTTGTGATAAAATTCTATTAAGAGATATAAATTCTATATGTCCTTAAGAGCTTCCTGCAGAAGGGGCCTCTACTGTGACAGAGAAGACACGCAAATGGACAATCAGTTCATCCCTGGAAGTTTATTTTGTTAGAAGCCAGGAGACCCATATATGGCAAGGCTGGAAAAGGAATCAGTTTTACCAGTTCGGTGCTCCCCTCCCCCCCCCCCCCCCCCCCCCCCCATCAAGCTACTAACACCAACAAAAGGCATCATGTTATCTCTTCGCCTGCTTCGTCCTGGACTGAGAGGCTCTCATCAAAACAGATAAGAAATGTCAAAAATTGTCATGCTCTGAAAGCACAAGACTGATTTAGAAAATCCACAAGTGAATAATTTGGTTGTAAAATCCCCTTGATCAACTTCCATAATTCAACTGTTACGGATTGAATTGTGTCCCTCACAAAAAAGGTGTTGGAGTCCTAATCCCAGGTACCTCAGAATGTGACCTTACTTAGAGATAGGGTTTTTACAAAAGTAATGAAATTAAAATGATGTCATTAGGTTGGGCCCCAATCCAATATGACTGGTGCCCTTATAAAAAGGAGAAATTTGGATGCAGGGAGAGGTATCACATAGAGAGGATGCCATACAAAGAGAGAGAATACGGTTGTTCACAGAGAGAACATGGTTATCTGGAAGCCACAGAGAGAGCCTTGGAGCAACTCTTTTCCTTACAGCCCCGAAGCAACCAACCCTGCCATCGCCTACCTTCAGAACTGTGGAACAATAAATGTGTGTTCTTTTTTTTTTAATTTTATTTGACAGAGAGTTAGCGAGAGCAGGAACACAAGCAGCGGGAGTGGGAGAGGGAGAAGCCGCTTCCCGCTGAACAAGGAGCCCGATGCGGGGCTCAATCCCAGGACCCTGGGATCATGACCTGAGCCCAAGGCAGACGCTTAACGACTGAGCCACCCAGGTGCCCCTAAATGTGTGTTCTTTAAGCCATCCCATTTGTGGTACCTTCTTATGCAGTCCCAGCAAACGAATATAGATTTTGGTATTGGGAAGTAGGGTGCTGTTGTAACAAATACCTAAAAGTGTGGAAGTGCTTTGGAATAAGGTAGTAAGTGGAATCTGGAAGAGTTTTTAGGTGCATGAGAGAAAAAACCTAGACGGCCTCGAAAAGAATGTTGCTGTAAATGTGAGGGCTTAAGGTGGAAATGAGGAGCATGTTATTAGAAATTGGAGGAGAGGCAGTCTTTGCTAGAAAGTGGTAGAGGACTTGGCTGGACGGTGTTCCCTGGAATGGAAAGTAGAACTTAAAAATGATGAGCTTGGAGGGCAACCCTCTCGGGTCCCCTCCCTCCTCAGGAGCTTTGTACTATCACTTTGCTATCGCTCAATAAACCTTGCTTTGCTGCCTACAAAAAAAAAAAGATGAGTTTGGATCTTTAGTTGAAGAGATTCCTAAGCAAAGTATTGAAGGCATAGCTTGGTTTCTCCTTGCTGCTTATAGTAAGATACAAGAGGAGAGAGATAAATTGAAGAAGCAAAAAGTACCCAGAACTTGAAAAGCTGGAAAATACTCCACCTAGCCATGTTGCAACAAAATGACAGTATGCTCTGGAGAAAACTCCTGTGCCCCTGGACAACCATTTGCCACAGAGATTCGGCATGTGACTTGTGGATGTAACCACCCATCTCAGTAGAAACAGTGCCAGCCTGCTCTGGAGGGGACAGGGCCAGGACAAAATGAAGGATGGCTGGCAGACTTCTGGGATTCTACTGGCAGGAAATGGGCTGATAGAGCTATTCGGCAATGAACATGAGTTAGTGTTCAAGAAAGGGAAGAATGACCCGAAAGGGTGTTCAGAGGCTGATGGCCGCTGCTGCCAAGGGCCCAGAAGACAGGCTCAGGGGGGTGAGGTGGTCTCCTCCATGGTGCCAGAAGGCAGGGCCACCTCCTCCATTCCACATGGCAAAACCAGCCTCTTCGTCATTCTCTGCTTACCCTCCTGACTTCCCTGTTTCTGTGGTCTCACTTCCAGTAACCCAAGTACAAAACCTGTCATTAGTGACCCCTTTCCTTTCACTCATGTTCAATTAGGCAGCTGGTCCTGTTGATTCTTCCACTCCTCACAGTCATTACTGTTGCCAAGGACTGTACTTTTAGTAATAAAATGCATTATTTGCTCTTTCCACCATCTTTCTGTGCCGCCATAATGATGCACATGAATGTCATGGCAGATGCTCTCAAGAGCATTAACAATGTTGAAAAGAGAGGTAAATGCTACATTCTTATCAGGCCATGATCCAAAGTCATCATCTGGTTTCTAACCATGATGATGAAGTATGGTTACTTTGGTGAATTTGAAATCCTTGATGATTACACAGCTGGGAAAATTGGTGTGAACCTCACAGGCAGATTAAACAGGTGTGGAGTGATTGGCCCCAAATTTGATGAACAACTCAAAGATCAAGAAAAATGGCAGAATAATCTGCTCCTGTCCCGCCAGTTTAGTTTCATTGTACTGACAACATCAGTTGGCATCATGGACCATGAAAAAGCAAGACGAAAACACACAGGAGGGAAAATCCTGGGATTCTTTTTCTAGGGATGTAATACATACATGCAAATAAAGAGCCTCAACAGACAAAGAAAAAAAAAGGAGAAAAGAAAATGCATTCTTAACTAGTTTTACAACATGGTACTAAGAACTTTATGTGGCTTATGTTCTTTAATCCTTATAACCATGCAATGTGATGTTATACTATTCATATTCATTTTACAGCTAAGAAAATTGAGGCTCAGACAGGTACTGAATGACTATATTTGCCCAAGATCACACAGCGAAGAAGCGTCTAAGAAGAGAAACTTGAACCAGATCTCCTGGAGCCCTGAACCACACTCTTAACTAACACTCTCCCTCCTTTAAAACATTTCTCATGGTTGTTTCTTCCTGTCCATTCCCACTGTTACTAACATAGTTACATAACCCTTTTATTCATAACTTACTCCCTGACCCTTTTATTACTACACAAACCTCCTTGCATTTCTCCCTTACTCCAGTCTATCCTCCTTCCAAATGGTCTTTTTGATCTCATCTAAAAACAAAAAATCTACCTTTGAGTTAATTCTTAGCTCAAGGACTTTTGGCAACTTCTCATTGCCTGTAGGATAAAGCCTAAATATCATAGACTGGCATTTCATAGTATCTTTACTCATCATGCCACCTTTTAAAAACTTGCCCACCTAAATGCCCAGTCTCTTTGTGAAGAGACTAAACTTTCTTTAACTTTAATCTGAGCATTTCACTAGACAAATTTTTCCTGTCCTTGAAATGTGACCATTCGTAATATTCATCTAAACCAATCTCAGGTTTAAGATGCCAACCACAGAGCCTGCAATCATCATCTTCCCTCAAAACTCCCTCTCCCAGAGTTCTCTGTCTACCTGCAACTACTTACCATTCACCTGAAATCTGATGCTGCATTTGACTCCTCCTCTTCACCTTATCTGCTGCCAAATCCTATTGCTTGTTCTGCCACTGAAGTTCTCTTCCATCTATCCCTTCCTTCCCACCCTCACTATCTCAGGTCTCATTCATGCTCTTCGGACTTGAGAACATAAGAGAACTACCATTAGATTAAATTTCCACCCCAAAATGAGCAAAAGATTGACAGGCAGAGGGGCCAGAGGGAAGAGACTCAGGAGAAAGATGACAAGAGCCTGCTTGGAAAGATCTAGACCTAGAGAGAATGGAGAGAGAATAAAATCCACAGGAACAGGCATGGGGGTGGATGGTGGGGGGTGCTAAAATCTTGAAGATGAGGAATTTGAGGAGAAGAAAAACCAAGGTAGGAGAGAGGTGACTGTGACTATGAATCAGGTCCTTTTAATTTACCTTTGGAAGACAAGTGAAGTTTGGTATTCCCTTCAAGTCACATTTTGGCTGTTAGTATTGTGCGTCTTTGACATAGGGGTCTTCTCTGAATCAAGGTAGATAGTCTCCTAGCTCTACCTTCTCTACAACTCAGCTCTCAAATGCCTACTACAACTACTTCTGCGTGGCAACTGAGGCTCTGAACCAATGGCCCCAACCCACCATTCCTCAGCACCACCGCCCCTGCCCAGCTGGCCCCAACACTGTGTCCCCCTTCTTCCAGCTGGCCCCATCACTGTGCCCCTCCTTGCTGGCCCCATCACCGTGTTCCCCCCCTCTCACCGGCCCCATCACTGTGCCTGCCCCCCCACCAGCCCCATCCCTGTGCCCCCCTTGCTGGCCCCAACACTGTGTCCCCCTACCCCTGCCAGCCCATCACTATGCCCCTCCCCTGCCCGGCCAGCCCCATCACTGTGCCCCCTCCCACTTGCCAGGCCCCATCACTGTGTCCCACCCACCCCAGGCTGGCCCCATCACTGTGCACCATCAACAGCTTCCTTCTCCACATGCATCCTTACGCATGCTCTTCTCCTCTGACACTACCTGCCTCTCAAAATCTTCTCCATTTCCTGGAGTCTAAGGAAAATGCCACCTTCCCAGATTCCCTCATCTGGAAATGCTCTTGCTCCCTCCTTTGAACACAAACAATACTTTAGCTTAAAAAAAAAAAAATTCTTAGCCCTCTTTCTTTTCTAGGCCTGCTTGTCTCAAACTGTCTTAGTTTCCCATTAGTATGTACACTGCCCTGAAAGTAAGGGATATGGCTTGCTTATCTTGATACATCTAACCAAATATTGTACACACAGTAGATACCCCATACATATTTACCAAACCCAATGGCATTTAACCCCACCAGCCTAATTTATGTTTGCCCCTATTAGGCAGTGAGAATGAGGTGAGTTTCCACTAGGCTTCTGTGTGAGAAAACTTCTCATGGAAAATCTTAGCCTCTTTGTTATAGATGCATCAATTAAAAAGCACAAAGTGACACAGTCTGACCCTAGAATATATCCTGGTGCCCAGACCAAAGAAAGACAAATTTAAAGTTGTACAAACCAACAGTGGGAGGACCGTCTATACTTAGTGACTAGTCTGTCAGAGTGAAAAACCTCAAGTGGGTTGTAAATATAGGGTTGATTCTTGGGGAGATTTTTCTTCTATTTGCTGATTCAGCTCCTACAATCAAGAGATTTTGTTGTTGTTCAATTTTACTTAAGGCAGACTAAATCAACTGATTTCATGTTTATTCCTGATTTTTGTTTTTCTTACCTTGGCTAAACTCTGTTTGACAAGGCCCTCTCAGTTTCAGTGATCAGAATATGCTTTTATCCTTTAAATTTTTTCTAAGTCATCTACTTCTTTGCTTGTGTCTTCTATGGAAATCCAACTAATTTGTTACAAAATGTCATATTTGTTCTTTTAATTTGCAGGAATCCACAGGACTCTTGCCTTCTCACATCACATTGGTTGATGATATTGATGGACTTTCTTCCCAGCATTCATTAGCGCCCACTGTAAGTTCACGTCTGCACATTTAGATGGCTCACTGGTTGGTATAAAAGGGTTGTTTAACATTTCGTATTCCCAAATATACCAGTGTAACTCCTTTCATGATTCTCATTCTTTAGAAATAGAAGGTAATATTGAAGGCATATCTTTCAAGGGACGGCTCATTTCAGAAAATCCAGTCTACCCAGTGTTTACTTACGTATGATGACCTTAAATGGGGAAATTAGCAAAACAACAATGATTAAAGTTTCCCAAGCATTGATTGGGCAGAGATTTTAAAAGGCTTTCTCCTAGAGCTACATGATATGGTCATTAGGCTTTTAGGGGAATAACTAGAAGATTAGACAAAACAGACCAGCGCTCCCCTCCACCAAAGTTCTAGGCAAAGAAAGAGAGAAAAAGAAAATAAAGGAAGAGCTCTTTTTGGTCCACCATGTGTTAATCACCAACAACATATATTCTTGTTGAACAACTGCTGGCTTCCCTTCCCTTCACCCATCTCTCCAAATTACAATCTTCCAAACCTATGGCTTTGGTTTTTTTGACAGTCTATCCCCATTGCAGGCACCCACATATGTGCGTGCACACACACACACACACACACTCACACCTCACACACACACACACACACAGAGTTTTCCTTTCATATTTGGATTTGCAGAGGGGTCAGAGGAAAAGGAGAGGAAAGACTTAAAAAAAAAAACAAAAAAACAAAAAACCTCCAGTAAGTTTGATCTAAACAAAATGGTTATTCAAATGGGTCCCCTACTAATTTCACAAAGATGCGTGATAATATCCAACATATGGCTTTAACTATGTTTTTTTAATATTAGAAATTGAATGCACATTTTAAGACACAAGTTTTGCTGATATGCTGTTGATAATATAGGAGAACTATTTCCCATTTGTTTCTAATTATTCTAAAGACAGCCTGGGGATCACTTACCCATGGTTTAAGAGCACTCAGATAAGTCCACAGATGCGACAGGCAGGCATTTGTGTCAGCTACTGCAGTGGGGCTGTGTGAGGGTGGTTTAGCAGAGACTATCCTCTTATGTCTGAAACCACTAGATACGGTTCCTAAGGTCAACCAGTACTGAAAAATAAAATCCTTCCTTTGTCAACACTCTTAGGGTATGGGCTCTGGAGCCAGACTTCCTGGCTCCGCCATTTAACTGGCTGGGTGAACTTGATCAAGTGAGTTAACCTCTTCTTGCCTCAATTTCCTCATCTGAAAAATGGGGATGTGCTTCCATCGTATGGCCATGGTCAGGATGAAATATCCAGAATGGTGCCCAAAACATAGAAAGCACTCGATACTTGATCTGGCCCCAGTTTGTTTGTTTGTTTGTTTGTTTGTTTTTTGCTTTGCTTCATCTGTCTCTGCGTCCCCACCCCCAACTCCTTTCCTTGAATCTTGCCAGCAAGATCTCTTCCAGTTCTTCCAACATGCCTTCCCTCACCTCTCCTGGGACACTTTCTCCTCTTCCGGCTAACGGCTCTGTGTTAGGTGCTCCTCACCTATATGCCCACATCTCCCTGGGTTTCTTTTGTTATGGGATGTATAACATACTATTTTCATACTTACTGGTCTACGCCACTGGCCTGTTAGCTTTGAGGCAGGAATTGAATCTGTTCTGTACATTGTTGTAATCCCACCTTGTGACAAAGTGCTTTACACTGGAACTAACCGGATTTTTTCTTTGCAAAGCAGAAAAAAAAAAATCTTCAGTGTATTCACTGAAAATAGAGCATAATGCAGAGGAGGTAGGGGAAAATTATATGCTTACTTGAGAGCATTCTTAATTTTAATACTTCTTGAGATATGATGACCCCTTTCAATCTGAAAATTCAAGTGTTTGTTCTGCACAAGGACTTCTGCACACACGTACACGTGGGCACGCACACACACACACGTGGGCATGCACACATGCGTGGTTATGTTCATGAGCTCACTACAGTTATGGCTTCATTTCCATTTCTTACTTTTTCTCCTTCAGTAATGGTTATTTGCTTATGAGAGCTCCTGGATTTGTCTTCCTTATCTCTTAGCCCACCTTCTCACTCATGATTTTTATTTCTTTCACCTCGTTGCTTTGCTATCTGTTCAAAATTGTCCTTCCATTTGATCTTACAGATCACTAATTTTGTTTCAGCGTTATGGATTCTTTTTCCCTTCCACTCGTGAATTGTTCTCATTTGAAACTTATGGCTTTGCTATCTCCTCACTTCCTAAAGCATTGCTAAAGCATCCTTAATTCTTTTTTATTTGTTTTTTGTTGTTGTTGTTGTCGTGTTTCCAGTTCTCTTCTTTCTTTAAATCTTCACCCATAAATGGCAGCTCGGTATCTCATCAAGTAATGGAGACCCCTTTGCTTGCTCTGTCAGCTCGTGTCACAGAGTGGGTCCGTTGGTACCATGCCCCTCAGGCTTCTGGCGTCCAGGGCAGGGCTAGATTGGCCGACCATGAGAAATAAGGTTGGAGTTTCTCCTTCAGGAGGCTGATCATTGAAGTGCCAGCAGCCAGCAAGGGCTTCTGCGCTGAGAGCTGGGGCCTCATGCGGCAGCCGCAGGATCTGCCTTCTCCTCCCAGGGCCCCAGCAGCCCGGCTTCCCACCACCGATGGCACTGGAAACATGGGTGTCCTGCACCTGCAGCTACCCCCCCGCGCCCCCAGGTCCTGACCTTCTTCTTAAGGCTCCCAGACCTAGAGCGGTTGAGTTTCTTCCAGCCTCAGTGTGTCCTACAGGAATCCCAGCGGTAGAGGGTGGTCATGGGTACGTGTGAGGCTGCTATTTCCTATTTTTTCTTTTAAAATTATCTGAGGGGATGGGGGGGAGGGGAGGAATATGACAAAGCTTTTAATATTAAAGAAAACTCTTTTACATTCAAAAACGTTGAAATGCTCAAAGTTAAAACAATCAATTAGGAGCAATTTCCAATTTTTAAGAGAAAACTACAAAATTAAAACTTCTCTGAAGTTTAGTAAGATATCCTGCAAGACACCCAAATTCATATGGGAAAAATTAGCCTCAAAGCTTGATGTACTCTTTGAAATACAGCATGGCTCCGTCTGTGTCGCTGAACATAGAGGCGGCGCAGGGAGGAAGAGCATAGACTCGGGCTGCGCTGCTTGCTTTTGTTGCCTGAGTCTCATCCTCCGTAAGCGGGAGTTAATCGTGGTGCTTCCCTCATACAGTTTTGGGAAGGTTAAATGCGTATTGACTCATCTGGAAAGTGCTGAGCATAGTACCTGCTACACAGTAATCGCTACAAAAGTGTTAAATAACATCAAGTAAAATAAAATAAGTACCAGATCATCGGTATTTAAAGCTGTGAACACTGGAGGAAATTTTGATATCCAGGATGTCATGGTATGTTTTTTTTTTAATCCTTTAAAATGATCTTTGCCATCAAAACAGGTTCACCTCTGCCTATTTGAAAATAATACTCTGACAGACACGACAAAGACCGTGGCACAGAAGGTTCTGGAATGCCAAGAGTTTCCAATGAGAGGCGAGATGAGGAAAGAAGTGGAAAATATCACTTTGAAACGTTTACTCAGGCAGATGTTTTCATGAGAGTCCATTTTCATCTTTATGGCAGAATCACACAGTCTATCAATTATCTAGTATTAGAAATAGCCTGAAGTCTCATGTGCTTTAAAGGCTGGTATACTCTCAAGACACAGCAGAGGTACATTTGCCATTTGTAAGCATGCCCCATGCATTCACACAGTTGCTCAGTTAGAGTCTAACAGAAATGTGCATACAGAGCAACCAGCCTGCTGCCCCTTTCCCACCTCTATAGTCACAAAGATGAGAGGAAGAGAAATTAATTAGCAACATCTGAACAATGACAGAAATGCCCCGAATCCTAGCAAAATGAAAATTGTTAATAATAATAAATAATGAAGGCTAACATTCACCAGGGCATCCTGATCAGTCCTTTACATGTACTAGTTCATTTGATTTTCCAATAATTGGGGTTTAATATTTTACTTCTCTGATTATCACTAGCTCTTCAAGGTCTCTTAGGTGAGCTGTCTCTTTTCCATTCCTACAGGCTAGGGAACAAACAATGAAGTCCATTTCATTTAGTTTTAATAATTTTGACGAGCCCAACGACAACAGAGGTTTGCGGTAAAAGTGTGCTTTTGATCCGCGCAAAAGAGAGATGTTAAGTGGCAAGGCGTAAATGGTTGACTACGAACCGCTGAATAAGCTTCAATCAGCTGTATAATTCACGCAAAACATTCAGCTTGATCCAGACAACCAAGGACAATGTGGGATTTTATCCTCCTTGATCCACAGTGGAAGCATTGACTCATTATATTTATTGTCAGCCTTCTATGTTACTTCATGTCATGTGGAATCCAGTTGAAAGATAATCTTTTGGTGACATTTTTTTCAACACAGCTGAGGCTCATGCATTCGAGAGAAAACAAATGTATGTGACATGCAGAGCCAGGGAGGGGGTGGAGTCAGCCGCAAATTTGGATTTTCAGAGCTACACCATCGCCCAGGTCCTGACCCTAACCTTCTGTCTCCCACTGGCAAGGAAAACCAGAGTGTTCTGCCTCACATAACACGAGAAGCCACTCTTCTGTGTGAAGTCCCCCATCAATTTTGCAGAGGTTTTCTGCCATTATCATAGTCCAGGTAGGCAGTTGTCACGAAGAATTAGAGCTGAAAGAGGCTGACAGCGTAACTGCGGGCGAGCTCAGGGCTCAGCCCGGTCCAGCACCTGCCGTCTGCTCAGGCAGGAGCGTCCTCTGTCAAGACACAGCCTGGCAAGAGGCTTCAGGAATCACTTTGTATCAGCGCCCTTCATTGACAGCATGCTGGAGGGCAGCCTGTCTAGCAAAAGCAGGACAGAAACCTTTGCCAGCCACCTGCCTGCCCCCATATGGTGGCCATTTAAAAAGCCGTCACTTTTATAAAGAAGTTCTCGAATTATTCATTCAGCAAGTGCAGTTTTGACTGGCCCAACTGCCTCAATGTATGATCACCTGGTTATGTGATTTGAAGAACTTTGTTTTCACAGGACTTCATGTGGGTGTTTCTAAGGAAGAGATTGCTTAAATATACCTGGGTGAGCAAGTCAAGTCAATTTCACATTCTGAGCTCCCACTGCTCCAAGAAGGGCATTCCTGGGGAACGAGAACACGTTCAAACCCAAGTGGATGACAATCACATGCCCAGGAGCCTCACCCCGGCCCATGGAGGAAGTGTCTGAGCAGTCTTAGAATGTGATACCTTATTTCCTCATTCACCTGATCCAGAGGTAGACAGCTAATAGGGGAGGAGATGGGGGGCAGTCTGTTCAGAAACCATACAACAACAACAACAACAACAAAATCAAAGGCACCTGCGTGTTCACCTGAGAGGTCAACAGATTCCAAAAAAATTTAACAATGGAAATGTACTTTAAAGGGGCCCAGAAATCCATTACTACTTGCACACATGTCAAAATTCTACCAATATTTTTTCTTTTAAATTAAATTCATGCGATAATGTAGATAATGTACGTATATGGCAATGTTTCAGTGGATATGCTGAAATTTTCTTCCTTATTTGTTTTAAGAGCAATCTATCTCCATCATCATGGAAGCTCCTTGAGATTAGGGACCACTACAACTGCAGGGCCCGAATAGCGCTTGACACATAAGAGGCGCTCAATAAATATTTAGTAGGAAAATTGGACAAATAAATGCAAAAAAGAATGACTGACTGGATGAATGAATGACATCTGGAGTAAAGCACCAGATGTCTAATGACATGGCTTCTCAAATATTTTGCAGGGGTTGTGATAGAAGAGATTGAGTAGAGTTGAGTGATGAGAGTGATAAAGATTTTTTAAATTTTAAAGTCAATTTGGTACATTTTAAAGATTTAAGATTTTTAAAAACCTGCAATAATAAAGAATGAATGAACCAGCACCTGAGAATTGAACATAATTCTCTGCTGTTTGAACTTCAGGCCCATTGTACACATCCCACCCCACAACAGAGTGGCTTTAAGAAGGCAAGCAGGTGAGATTTTACATCCTTTCTCCTGAAACTGGCTGCTAACAACCTGGTTCTTTTTCCTCACTCTCATCCTGCAAATCTCATCCTCTTTCTTCAACTGACACCTGTGCTCAGAGAATCTCCACCCTGAGGTTCTTCCGTGAGATTGAGTCCCGTCCATGTAACTGTTTCCTAGGCCTCTAGCTCCACTCAGGAGTCCCATAGACCCTCAAATGTAACAGCTCCTGACCATCTTCCCACAGCAATTCCTCCTTCCCTGGCCCACATCTCAGGGAAGATCGACATCACCCAATCTAGAACTCTGGAGATATCCAGGATCCCTCTCACACTCTACCTCTCACACCACATCCAACTAGTCATCAAGGCCAGCAGATTCTAAGTCCTTAATATCTCTCACTTCCATCCTTCCCTCCCCTTTACTACAAATACTAACTTGGTTCAGGCTTTCATTATCCTCACAAGGACTATTGCAATAGTCTCTCACTGGTTATCCTGTCTCTGGTTCTGTCTGGGTGATCTTTATAAAATGAAAATGTGCATGTTACCCCACGCTTCCACCCAGATTGGCTTAAAACCTCTTTGTGGTTCCCCATCACTTGATGGTGTATGATTAAGCCTCTATAATATGGCCTTGTATGAACTTTTGTGATCTAGACATTGTCTTACCTCTCACCAAGACTCTTCCTTTGTTTCCTCTGCTCCACCATTAAGCTACATAGTTTCTCAGTGCGCAGGGTTGTTTCATCCATCCATCCATCCATCCATCCATCCATCCATCCAGAGGGTAAGGCTCTCGCTAACGCATCCCTCTGTAATCCACGATGCCACTTCTGCCCCCAGCACCAAATGAGTTAGGCCTTGGAGAGGCAGTCTTCCGGAATGGAATCATCCCCTCTCCCAAGGAGCTAGAATGGGACAGATAGCAAAAGAGAGAAATTTGGCCAATATTGGGACTGCTTACTAAGAAACTACCTGGTACATCAACCCACAGAAGGTCTCAGTTGTTCTTTAATTTTGGTGTGAGAAAGTATTGGTCAGACCCTCATGATTTCTTGCATGGGCCAGGAAAATACTCTCTGAAGTATCTCATCTTCAGTCCTTCTCCTGATCCGTTCTTCATACTGCTGTCCACCATCTCCCCAAACCTCAAAGAGGTTCACAGCACACTCCAGCTTAGATGTCTTCAGTAGCTCCTCATCATCTACTCGGGTCCCGAGAATGTCTCCCCATCTCCCAAAGCAGTATGTGGCACACTCAACAACTTCTTATCGAATGTAGGTATATTAGCAATTTGAAGATTGATCCAAATAAATGCTTAATTTTTTTCTTCTTTATTCTCAAAGATTTTATATATTTATTTGAGAGAGAGAGAGAGAGAGCGTGCACAAGTGGGGGGAGGGGCAGAGGGACAAGCAGATTCCCCGCTGAGCGGGGATCCTGTCGCAGGGCTCAATCCCAGGACCCCGAGATCACGACCCGAGCCGAAGTCAGACACCCACCTGACTAAGCCACCCAGGCGCCCCCTAAATGCTTAATTTTTAAGTGAGAATAAACAGATTTAAAACAACAACAAACATCAGCCGGTCAGAGTCCATGACTCTGTGACATGTGTTTAGGGCCCATGGTTGAGTTGCAAGCCTTGCCTTTTTGCTTCTCCCACATTTAAGCAGCAGGAAATGGCTGAAAAACTATAGGCTTTGGATGGCATGGACGTGGTTCAAATCCCGGCCCTCCCACCTCTGTGTGATCATGTACAAATGCCTTACTCTCTGTGAGCCTTGGTTCCTCATCTGTAGGTGGAGATCACAATTCCTATAACATAGATCAAGCGGTAAGTATGCCCTTTTCGAAGGAAACCTAATTCATCTCTAATAACACAACATGCCCGCCCATTCTGATTACTTACCTCTAATTTAAAAGGCCCTATGGCCATTTTCTATTTAATACTATTGTTAAAATGAAATAAGCAAAAATAACAACAAACATGTTTAACCCAACAGCTGGAGGTAAGATTCTGAGGCTTTGAAGGAGAGGCTGGTTTTTGAATTGTTTGTGTTTCCTTCTCTGGCGCAGATGTTGGGCTGTGAGTGGCTGGCTGAAATGGATGCTATAGAGAAATCATATGACAGAAGGAGCAGACTCCAAGGGAAGGAAAACCTTGTTTTTAATTCTTTTAAATTCTTAAGGTCAGCTTCAAACAGGGAGTCGGAATAACCTAGCCAAATTGGCAGTGACTAGGAGGTGACCCCAGCCAGGTAGCAAATTACCAACTAATAGAACCGAGTCACCTTTCTTGCAACCCCCAGCTGAGTTGCAGGTTTTCTGCCTGCCCCGACAACACCGTGCAGAGTGTGTCCTCAGAGGGACCACCATCCACAGAGGCCGCCTCCAGTTTAGGGTTCGGATGGAAGGTATTTAGATAAACTAATAATTGCCCAGGGATGTGGTTTCCTCTGGAGAAGTCAAAACTGTGTTTAAATGTCTGAAATTCCTGGTGTCGCTAATAATTGTAACCTCCGCCTCAATAAAACATACAAATAATGTTACTGAAGCATTTCCAATCACGAGGTATTATTTTTGGTCTAAAACAGATGCAGCCCTCAGTGCTGAAAAGGAGGATGTCTGGCTGGATTTACCTCAACCTGAAGGGAAACAAAACTCCTGGAACTTTGGCCAAGGCCCCAAATGTGAGAAGCATCTATTGGAGGAGCGAAGGGAGCTTGGCAGCATGACAATGGAGCCATTCCTAGCACAAGTGAGCACCACGTTGGGAGACCTACTGAAGGTGCTGGAAGGAATCTAAGCCAGTCATTTGAAGGAAAATGAGCTGGCATTTTTGAACACTTAGTTGGCAGGCTGGGCATTAATATGGATTCTCTCACCTAATCCTTCCAGCACCCTCATTTTACAGATGATGCCATTGAAACCCAGAAAGGCTGAATAATGGATTCAAAGATACCCCCATATTAAGTGCAGAATTGGGATTTGACCCCAGGGCTGTCTATACAGAAAGCCCAGGTCTTTCCCACTCGATCATACAGCCTCCCTCGGGAATTTTAAGAGCTAACCCCAAACAAATGGGGACCTGGAGTCAGACTGTCAGGGTTTGCATCTCTCCTCCATCATTTGCTATCTCTATGACCAAGGCATTTAACCTCTCTGCCCTTCAGTTTCCTCATGATACAATGGGAGAGTATACTAGTACCTACCTAATAGTACCGGTAGGCAAATGAAAAGAGGTGGTACAGATACAAGGCTCAGTGCTATGCTTCTAGCACTCTTGTGCCCAATCCAGACACTCAGACGTCAAGCCATCGAGCAAGCGAACTTCAGCCCAGCCTGCTAGGGAGGGTTGTTGGGTTAGCCCAGAGATCCATCTGCCTAGTCCAACAGAGGACCCAACCTGCCACTAATTACCCTGCAGAGAGGCTATCATGGTTAAAAGTCAAATGCTTCATCCGCCACAGGACAGTAGGTAGGCATCTCCCAAGGCCCATCAAGGCCTGTCCTGACTCCCCAGATGCCGCAAAACTCTTAACCTAGTTGCAGTAACACTCATTTCTTTAGTATTTCACATCCTGGAGCACATCAATAAAGATCCGCTGGGCACATGTGGAAAACATTAGCTCTTATGTGGATTCAGGCAAAAGGTAGTTAGTATCCAAATAAATCAGATTGATGCTTTATCTTACAACCATTAAAGCAAAGCCTGAACTCAACATGTTCTGGCTGTGGACAAGGCTTAATATAAAAAAACAACCACCCCAACTGGAAAGAACTAAAATCTTTAGGTACGGTAGTGCTTTCTCCTTCGCCAAAAATTCATGTATACCGATGTTATACAAGTTAATATCTTGCATGGGATATATTAAACAAAGATAAGGTACACAGCAATTGTACAGAATTATGAAAAATTAGGCAGTGGGTAAAAGAAATTCTTCCTTTTTTAAGTTAATCATTAACATTTCTCCAGGAAACAAACAACTGAGACTATTGTCTTATTTCCAAAGGTTGCCCAGGGGTGAGCAAAAAAGCTAATTTCATTAGATGCAATACATAATCCAAGGGTGGTCATACAATCATTGCACGCATATGTGCCTGACCATAAAAATACCTCAAGGACTAGGAAGTTTCAAAGTAAATGTAAAAATAGGACACACAAGGACACTTTCACACAGTGTTTAAACATGTATATGCTTCAATAAAAGGCACAAATAATGTATTCATTGTTTAAATACAGCCAACTGGCCATTATTCCAATCCATGTCAGGTGTTAGGAAGGCAGAAACTGACTTCCTCTTCGATCCTGTTTCTGGACGCTTAGGACAAGAAACAGAGAAACCGTGAAAACAATACATCATACCAAGCGATCAAGCAAAGCAGCAAAGAGGGGGAAAAGTCAGAATGTTAAGTTCTTAAGTATCCAAGAATTTAAAAAGAGCAATCTTTCCATATTTATTCTCAAAGTTACAGTCAATAAAGTTACAAGTTTTTCACCACTAAATGTAATTAAATTCCATTAAATTTAACAACGAGTGCAGGGTTCCATAATGTAGGGAAGGCACTTAGCAGAGTGCCTGACACACGCAAGAATTTGGGATTTTCTGAACTATTGTGTATTCCCTTTCCCTGGAATTGATCTGAACAAAAATGTTTGTCCATATTCTTCTGGGGTTTTTTGGATGTTTCTTCATTGGAAGCAAACATTAAAGGAAGGTAGTTGCCTCCTTGGGATAAATCCTTGAAAAGGAGATTCAAATCATGTTCAGTCATGAGGAGACACTTGACTCAGGCTCATGGGCTGTGGTCACTTTGATTTGTTGAAGCTTCCAAGGTAACAGAAATGTCAGAACAGGATTACAAAATTTATAGTGAATTCTAGGTGTTTACCCTTTGCATATTCACATTGTTGACATAAACAAAATGCAATACTGTGTGCTCTTCACAATATAATGACAAGATTTACTTTTAAGAAATTGAAATGTATGGCCCCATGGTTGGAAAGACAGTTAAATTTTTCCCATGCCTGTTGTCCTCTCTCAGTTGCCAAAACTGTACGTAGAGCCTCAGAGACCCATTCAGTCTAAATATGAGGATCCCTGGTGTGTGGGGGTGAATTATGTCTCTCCATAAAAAACATTAAAAAGATACATTGAAGCCCTAAGCCCCAACCTATCAGAATGTGACCTTATTTGGAAATAAGGTCTTTACAGTGTTAATCAGGTTCAAATGAAGTCTGATGGGTAGGCCCTAATCCAGTGGGCCTGGGGGAAATTTGGACACGGAGACACACACACCCAGAGGGAAGACGATATGAAGAGACACAGGGAGGATGCCATGTGAAGACAGAGGATTGGAGTTTTGTATTTAACAAGCCACAGAAAGCCAAAGATTGCTGGCTGGCAAGCCATCAGAAGCTAGGAAGAGGCCAGGGAGGATTCCCCATCGGTTTCGGAGGGAGCACGGCCCTTGCCGACACCTTGATTTCAGATTTCCAGCTTCCAGAACTGTAAAACAACAAATTTCTCTTGTTTTAAGCCACCGTGTGTGTGTGTGTGTGTGTGTGTGTGTGTGTGTAACTTTGTTAGGCAGCCCTCAGAAACCATACGCACGGGGACAGCAGGCCTGCCTGGCGGTTCTCCCGGCCTCTCGCCCCTGCTTTGCTGCTGACCGCAGGACTCTTGCCCTCAGACACGTGAGGCGGCACAGGAGCGGTTCGGTCAATAACCAACCCGACTTCAGCAACTAGACTGGAATTCATCCGCCGTGTTATGACACCTGCTGTGCACACGAGGAGAAATCGCAGCTCATGAGCATATTTTTGTACCTTACAAAATAAAATTCCAAAAGGAAAGCAAGGAAAGGAGGGGACAATCCTCTGTTGTATGTTCATTTTAGTCACAAGGTTACAAACTGTCACTCGGTAGGTCTTTGACCTTCCTGGGATGATCACACTTCACACAGTTTTCCAAGTTTAAAAAATTTTCACGTGGAGAGTGTGGGCAGAATACAAAAAGACACACAGCCACCTCACAACCTATGCCGAATTAGTATGTTAAGCCAATCGCAGTAGATTCCAGTATACATTCAGTTCTTCCGGTTTTTTCTTTTTCAGTAATTCTTACATCTCCTTTTCCCTTGAACCTCTTCTGCCCTGGAATGAGTCCCTGGATCTGATATAATAATGATTATAATAACAGTGATAAGAGCTGCTATGTATCATATGCCATCCACCATGCCAACTCTTTCATGTGTTTCCCTTCATTTAAGCCTCATGGCGGTCTTTTGAAGTATGTACTATGACTTTTGCAGATGAAGAAACAAAATCAGAAGTTATCAGTCATTTGCTCAAGATAAGAAGGTGAATGAACAGCAGGGGCAGAGATGAGCCCCAGTTTGTTGACCTAAATGCCCCATACTTTTACGCAGTGCACAACCCGTCCTCTGCTAGACATTTCCACCTCCCATGTCACGTAGATAAGGCTAAATGCTGTGACAAGGATGCTTGGATGCTTCCTGTTTGGATCGACAGCTCTCATCCTCAACCCTTCAACCTTGAGGTCTGAGCTCTACATGAAATACCAACAAAAATTCCAATTGCCATTTGGTGGTATTCATCCTCTCTCCACTGAGTTGAAGTACTTCATTTTTAAACTCTTAGTGAGCCAGTCAAGGTTATTTACAACATCATTTGATAATTTATATATACTTAAAAGCATCCAGAGAGTCGGTTTTGACTTCAGGCCAGCTATAGCTATTAATTAATAAAGCTGCCATGCTCCTATATGATAAAGGGCTCAACATAAAATTTACAACAAATGCACAGTGGCCCAACAAATATCCTACATTTCCAGGTCTCTGCTGATTCATGCCATCAGGGCCAAATCTGGGCCTATTTAACTCTGTCACACAGAAATATTCCATCTGTTGGCAGTATAACTGGGTGGGAGGTTCTTTACATGGGAACAAACAATCCAAGAGAACCACAAGAACACCTGCCATTGGTTGAGTCAACCAACGTGCCAGATCCAGTACTGGGCATTCCGTGTGCAACACTAATCGTAAGTCTCTCCCACTTTACAGACGGAGAACCTGGTGCCCAGAGGATGTCAGAACTTGTTGGTGGCCTCACAGCCAGCAAAAATCAGCACTAGAATTTCAGCAGAGACCTTTTAACTCTTCACCACCTGGGTTCTCCAGCCACATTGTCAGGTGGTGATGCAGGGGACAGATAAAAGAGTAGTCTAGTCACTTAGGCAGAGTCTGGAGTCCTGCCTCCAACTCCATTGGAATCACTTTTTCTACCTGGAGACATTTTTGTCTAGAGACAAAACAAAGAGAAGAGTTACCATCAAGCATGCCTGTAATTCTCATTCAAATAATCCTGCATCTGGATAATCAGTGAGTTTTAAATCGAGATTATCCAAAAAGACCAGAAAAATCACGCAGTTCTCCTCATTCATCGTCTTCTCCAAGCACAAAAATAACACCTGTCCGTCAGGACACCAAGCATGACAGACAGAAGTGCTTTCAAGGGCTAATATCAACGACTTTGCAAATCTGAGGTGCTAATCCTACCACCGCTTCCTTTTCCTTTTATTATCATTAATAATAACATAGCCCCTGTAGTCCGCCACTAACTACTCAGACAGTACTATTTATTCAGATATTCTCTCATTTATTTTCAGTCATACCTCCATTAGAAAAACTCAGCATTGGGTGCCTGAGTGGCTCAGTCGGTTAAGCGACTGCCTTCGGCTCAGGTCATGATCCCGGAGTACCGGGATTGAGTCCCACATCGGGCTCCTTGCTCAGCGGGGAGTCTGCTTCTCCCTCTGACCCTCCCCCCTTCTTGTGCTCTCTCTCTCTCACTCTCTCTCTCAAATAAATAAAATTAAAAAAAAACAACTCAGCATTTTTTTTTCCTGGACCTTCACACCTTGAACTCGTTAGCAGCTAGCACAGAGCCTGCCATCAGCAAGGCACCTTCCCTACTCCCCACTCAGCCTTGTCTTCCTGATAATAAAACATACCTGCAATGGATACATTGATGTCTTCAAACCCTGTCCTTCTTGGCTTGCTAAATACTGCTCTAGGGATAAATCTTAATTCCTCATCTCCATTACCTGTTAATTTCTTCCATTTAGTATGACTGAAATCCATTCCTACCAAGAAGAAAAACCAATTAGCTCACTTTCTGCTTAACATTTATTTTTTTTTAAAGATTTTATTTATTTATTTGGGAGAGAGAGCATGAGAGAGAGAGAGAGCACATGAGAGGGAGTAGGGTCAGAGGGAGAAGCAGACTCCCTGCTGAGCAGGGAGCCCGATGTGGGACTCGATCCTGGGACTCCAGGATCATGACCTGAGCCAAAGGCAGTTGCCTAACCAACTGAGCCACCCAGGCACCCCCTGCTTAACATTTATTAAGTATATTAAAGTTTTTTTGTTTTTAATTGATAGTACCAAATCTCTAAAGAATCTTCTTTTACTTTTTTTTTTCCTCCTTTCCATGGAAAGGTAAGTAAACTTGATCCATCACATCCATTCATTCATCCCTTTCTGACAAAGAACGATTACTTTACTATTGGCCCATCACTGCCAAGTATGAGGCTAATTAACTAGTTACTCAGAGCACTCGTTCTCAAACTTGGCTGCCCACTGGCATCACTTGGGGGAGTTTTAAACATGCTGATGTCCAGATCCCATCCTCAGAAATTCTGATTTATAACTCTTCTGGTGTGTGGCCTGGGCATTGGGATTTTTAAAAGTTCCCCATGGGATTCTAAATGCAGTCAAGTTTGAAAGCTACTGATTTAGAGCTTTGGAAAAGCTAGTTTGAGTAGATTTAGCAAGTCAGGGGAGAAAATTATAATAATCATAGGGCTGAAGGTATCTTGATTTCTCTTTGGTAGAGCATAGACTTGCAACTGGCAATTCTGCTATGTTCCAGCACAGGGCAGGGCCGAGCAAAGTCCAAGGTTTATTCTTCCTCTACAATTTCCCTAATAGCCTCCTTTCTTTGGGACTTCACTCCTTGGCTTTCTTTGATTTTTATTTAGAGTGGAGATATATTTTAAACATTATTGAAATCAATTCTGATCTTTCTTTTGCAGTGCCACCACTTTTAATAAAGAAGATCAACTTTCAAAGTTGAAACAAACAAACCCTCCTGTTTGAAGTTGCTTAATAAAAATTCTTCCAAATACCAATCCCAGCAAAGAAAACAGAGGGACAACCTGAGGGAATGGGGATCATTTCTCCCTGAGTAGTGACTAAGTCGCTGAGTGTCAAAATGACAAGCCAAGCAAACACCAGGTGAAGAAAGAATCCCGGTTGGTAGCGCTCACATCGATGCGGCTAAAAAGGCAGTGTGGTCCTGAATATTTGGCCTTAATTTGGAATTTCCTTGTTTTGGTGAATTTAAATCTTTAGCATTAGTGTCATGCAGTTATTTTTATATGGCTTATTTTCTTTTTCTTTTGGTCGTGCAATATTCAAAACAACATAAAATGTTCATTCTTCTTCACATGGAGAATGAATTCAGCAACAACTCAAGCACATAATTCTTCTCTGCATGGAAGAAGATGCTGGACATCTGCTCACCCCAGATCTATAAAACAATGGGGTCCATGAAGTAACTCAGGGAGGAGGTCTCCTCCATGAGGCTCCTCACATCACACATTTGAGGAGACAGGCAAAAATACAAGCTATATTAGAGGTAAAGAACCTATCACTACCTTAGTTTTTTTTTTAAATTCTGTTTGTTATTTGTCTGTCCCCTTGAGAATGAAGGCTGCAAGAGACCAGGACACTCTGTTCAAGCTGTATCCCTGAGCTCAAATGATGCCTGGCACATAGTAGACACTCAGTAAATACATGTCCATTAAATAAAGTGTTTCTACTGCGAATACCAAATCATGAAGATGAAGAAAGTATATGTATTTCTTCCTACTCTCATTGCAAGGAAATGGGATTAAAATGAGTGTTTTTCTCCTAAGTTTCATAGGCAAGTTTTTGCACATGGAAGGGCACAAATTCCATTTTCTGCATTCATTCTGTGGGCATCCTCCCCAGCCTGGGCAATCTCAACCCCTCTCACGTCACATCCAGGAGTGATCTCTTGGAGCAGACAGGCTTCCATAAGGACCCCCACCTTGCTCCCCCACGCTCTCAAACTAGGCCCAGCTCCGGCTCTATTCCTGATTCCCCAAGCATTAGTACACATCAGAATCACCTGGAGGGCTTATTAAACTACGGTTTCTGGGATCCCACATTCACACCACAACAGAATACACCTGTTTAACTATGCCCAGATTAGGAAACGGGTTCCTATTCTGTGCCTTGGCTCCTGAGTCCCCACCAGGATAATCTACTTTCACGGCAGCTGCTCCCTGAGTGGCTTTCATTAAGCCCCTTAACTTCTCAGAGCCCTGAGCCTCAGTGTTCTCATCTATGAAATGGATGCATTTCTTTAAACAACAACAAAAGCTTAATAGACTGATTTTTAGAGCAGTTTTAGATTTACAGAAAAACTGAGCACATACTACAGAGTGTTGCTATATACACCTTGCCCCATACACATGTTCCCTTATTATTATCATCTTGCTTTAGCGTAGTACATTTGTTACAATTAAGGAATTGTTTTCTGCTCATAAGAGATATTAGTCTATGATTTTCTTTTTTTGTGGTGTCCTGGTCCGGTTTTGCTATCAGAGTAATGCTGGCCTTGGAAAATGAGGGAAAGTGTTCCGTCCTCTTCTACTGTTTGAAAGAGTTTGAAAAAAAAAAAAAGGTATTAATTCTTTTTAAATGTTTGGCAGAATTCACCAGTGAAGTCACCTGGTCCTGAACTTTTGGCTGTTGGTAGTTTTTGATGACTGATTCAAATCCTTACTAGTAATTGGTCTGTTCAGATTTTCCATTTCTTCATAATTCACTCTTGGTAAATAGTATGTTTCTAGGAATTTGTCCACTTCTAACCTGTCCAATTTGCTGTCATTTAACTGTTCATAGTCTCCTATGATCCTCTGCATTTCTGTGGTATTGGTTACAATGTCTTCTCTTTCATTTCTGATTTTTTTATTTGAGTCCTCTCTTTCTACTTGGTGAGTCCAGCTAAAGGTTTGTCAACTTTGTTTACTTTTTTCAAAAAACCAGCTCTTAGTTTCGTTGATCTTCTCTATGGTCTGTCTTTTAATTCCTATATTTAGACCATTCACATTTAATGGGATTACTGATATACTCAGATTAATACCTACTACATTTCTAATTGCTTTATATTTCTTGTTTTTGTTTCTTTTTTATTTTTCCCTCTTTGTCTGTCTTCTCTGTTTTTATTTGAACATTTTATATGATTCCCTTTCTCTCCTCTCTTAGCATATCAATTATATGTCTTTAGAAATGTTAGTGGCCACCCTAGAATTTGCAGTATACATTTACAACTAATCTAAATCCACATTGAAGTAACACTTGGCTTAACGGTTAGTACAAGCACCTTATACAGTGAGTGTTCCCAATTTCTGTCCCATCCCTTGTCACATTGCTGTCATTCATTTCCCTTCTCTATTAGCTATAATCACCCAATGCATTGCTGTTGTTTTTATTTTGAACAATCATCAATGCAAGTAATTTAGAATAATAATGGATTTTATTTTGCCTTCATTTATTCCTTCTCTGATAGTCTTCCTTTCTTTTTGTAGATCTGAGTTTCTGATCTATACCATTTTCCTTCTCCCTGAAGAACTTCTAGCATTTCTTACAAAGTGGCCATACATTTCTTCTTTACTTCTTTTACTGAAGTATAGTTGACATACAATATTATGTTAGTTTCATATGTATCTCTTTCACGTTTGAAGGATAATTCCATTAAACACAGAATTCTGATTTGATGGGGTTTTTTTTCTTTCAACACTTTAAATATTTCTTGCCACCTCTTTTTGCTTGCATGGCAAGTCTGATATAATTCTTATCCCTATTCCTCTATAGATAAAGTGGGTTTTTTTTTAATTGTCTGCCTTCTTTCAAGATTTTCTCTTTGTTGTTTTGCAATTTGAATATGATGTACCTACATGTAGAAACTTTGGTATTTATCTTGCTTGGTGGTCTCTGATTTCCTGGATCTGTGGTTTCATGTTTCTCAATAATTTTTGAAAATTCTCAGCCTTCAAATATTTCTTCTCCACCTTTCTCTCTCCACTTTCTGGTATTCCCATTATAAGTGTGTTACACCTCTTGTGATTATCTCACAGTTCTTGATATTCTCTTCCATTCTTCTCCTTTTTGCTCTTTGCATTTTACTTTGTAAAGTTTCTGTTGACCTATCTTCAAGCTCACTGATTATTTTCCCCCGTAGGGCCTGATTTGTCTACTGAAGAACCCATCAAAGGCATTCCTCATTTCCTACAGTTTTTTGATTTCTAGCATTTCTTTTGGTTCTCAGAGTTTCCATGTCTCTGTTTACATTACCTATCTGCTTTTGAATGCTGTCTACTTTTTCCATTAGAACACTAACATACTAATCATAGGTATTTTAAGTTGCCTATCTGATAATTCCAAAACCTGTAAGCCTGGTTTTGGTAGATATTCTCATTTTTCAGACTGTTTTTTTTTCTTTTCCTTTCTTTGGCATACCTTGTAATTTTGTGTTGAAAGCAGGACATAATATCTGGTATCTTGTAATAAGAACCGAGGGAATCAGGCTTTCAGTGTATGTCGGGTTTTATGTTCATCTGGCTAGTGGTTGGCTGCTAATGTTTGCTGTGGTGGTAGGTGCCAAAGGCTTCCGTTTCCTCTGGCTTCTTGGTTGTCATCTCCCTCTCCTCTGTTGTCCTTCGGGTTTCCCTAAGAAACTCTTTCTTGAATAGAGTGTGTGTCTTGCAGCTCTCTCAGCCGGAAATCACTGTTTTGATGCCACAGCCCTGTGGATATGGTGATAAGGTGTCAGAGAGGGGAAGCATCCCATTATTTTATGATTAAATCTCAAGTTTCTTGGTGGGCCTGAGTCTCTGAGCTGTGACATTCAGAAGAATTTCTTAGCCTTATTTTTTTTTTTTGCATGATGTAAAACAGGAAAGCCATAGGCGGCTGGAATTGTCTAATTGTCCTTCCCCTGATCAGATAAGGTCAGATAAGGCTCTAGTAAAGTAGTTTCTCTTGTGGGGCAGACCTTTGTTATGGAAAATGCTCTGAGCACATTTCAAAAGGGTCATTTTCCCCTCCCTCTGCTGGAAGCATGAGGGAATTTTTCTACTGTCTTCACCTTGAGAACCTAGGGGAGTTTTTGGATGTAAAACCCACAAAGGCATATCCTCTCTCCCCCCAAGTCTGGGCCTCCAGGGGTTTTGAAATCCCAATCCACATTCAGTCTCCAGCAATTCGTCAATTGCCATTAACATGTTCCTGTCAGTTACTGGCTCCAATTGCTTTTGTTCCCAGTAAGGTCGGCTGAGCTGTGATTTTCTGCATTCTCCTCTCCTTCTAGTTTTTTGGGGTGGCAGTTGGACCTGTGACCTCAATTCTCTGAGGAATCTAATAGAAGTCATTGGTTTTTAGTTTCTTCAGCATTTTTCTTGTTGTGATGACTCCAAGTTCTTCACATATTGGAGTCAAACCCATTTCTTAATTCCTAAGACCGTTGAGAAAACTGAGGGGGCACCTGGGTGGCTCAGCCGGCTAAGCATCTGCCTTCAGCTCAGATCATGATCTCCAGAGAGAGTCTGCTTCTTCCTCTGCCTCTGCCCCTCCCACTTGCTTGTGCGCACACACTCTCACTCTCTCTTTCAAATAAACAAAATCTTTAAAAAAAAAGACCGTTGAAAAAACTGATGTCATAATGTGTATGAAAGGCCTAACATTATGCCCGTCAAATAGCGAATAATAATAATTACAATAGTAGCCAATCACTTTCAAAAGTATTTCACACATATTAAGTCAATTAATTCTCACAACCCTGTAATATAGGCAGAATTATTATTCCCGTTTTATACCTCTGGAAACTGAGGTAGAGAGAACTTTTATACCTACTCAAGGATTCTAACCTGAAAAGTCAGGCTCCAGGACACAGACTGGCATAATCCATCCCTCCAATCCAGCCACACCTTCACCAGGCCCTGCCTTGTGGTTATCCCAGGGACTGGACTCCTGCCTCTGCAACCTCTCACGGCCGAAGTCCTGCTATTGCAGCTACATCTCCTTGACCCTGTGCAGTTCCTCAGTGGATGGTTCTGGAGCCTTTCTAGATCCACCCACCAGGCGCATCTGTCCCCTGATTTGTCTCACGCCCCATATTAATGTTTCAGAATTCCCATCCTGACCTCACTCAAGTTACAGGCAGGAAATTTGACAAAAGACATTTAAAAGATGAACTGTCAATTAACCAAAAATGCACGTTAACAGAAGCATACACACTCACGTAACAAAGTCTGTGAATGGTCTTCAGAGATCCTCTCCTACCAAAGGGGATGACCAGAGATTTAAAGAGACTGTTCAGTCACAGCTTTCCCGGGACCCGAAATAATAGAATGTGAATAAAGACAAACAAGGTCATTAGTTTGACACAGCATTAAATTAAGGGTCTCAATGTTCCTGGCTAATTAAAGCCTGATCTCCTCTCCATGGTGAAAGGGAAGACACTCTTGTTTGGGAAGAGGCCCCCGGTGAGGGTGAGAAACTACAGACCTAATGGCTTTGGCAAAAATGGTGTTTTCTCACTTCTTTCATTGTGGATAGCACATGCTTTCTGTGAACTCATCTTTCACGGGAACTACAGTGGAGTGAATGGTGGTGAGGAACTCCACTGTGGTGACTCTGAACTTTCCTTGTCACCTCTCTCTGGTACAGGCTCTCTTCAGGGAGAACTCTGGCAAAAACCACTTGATTTCTCATCACTACCTCACCCATTGATCTCAACAGCCCTTTATGAGGGATCAATTTACATCAGGAGATCAGTATTCCAGCATTGCTGTTCATTAGAATTCATTAACAGCTAAAATCAATTTCCCATTCTGTGCCTTTTACTGCCCTGAAATCATCTGTCCAGCATAGCTTTCTAATAAGTTTGGTTCAATGTAATACCTACTATCCCCCTTTTGCACTAACAAAAAGCAGCAATGTCCAACCAGTGGTGTAGTGGTAAATGTTTAAAAACCAACTCCCCCCCAAAAAAGAAGGGTGCTGATTTGTAGCATTCGCCAATTTGTATGGTATAAATCCTGCCACCATCCAAGGCCAATTTCAAACTACCAACATGACATCACCAAACGTAGAGTTGGGGAGGGATGCAAGCAACACAGCATTATGCAGTATTTCCGCCATACACAGATGGAAATGACACAAGAGCCTAAGTAATGCTGGAAAATAATTATGTAGTGATACGTCTTGAGGATCACCTTTATTTTAATAAAATTCATTTCATTGTAAGTTTATGTAATTTAATTTTTAATAATGGCTATGTTTAACCATTAGCTCACAACATTCCCAAAAATGTAACAGCCGCTAAGCTGGCTTGAGTAGGTTCCAGCATGCTCTTGAAAGGCACTGTGGGGGAGGAATGGAACCAGCATTGCAGTAAGCAGGGCCCTAGATTTTAGCCAAGAGACAGTAGGTGAACTGCTTAACTTCTCTGGCTCTAGTGGCTAGAGTAGGTAATCTCTTAAAATACATCCGTTCAAGCTGTAGAACTCTGAGTTTGCCATTACACCTCAAAGAACTCTATTCTGTTGCCCTTTGGACTTTAGACTTGTAAGTTCCTTTCTACCCAAATGCAAATGAAATAAGTGAACAATAATTTTCAATAATAATAGCTACCATTTATTGAGCATATACTATGTGCCAGGAATATGTTAACTTATTAAATCCTTAGAACTCAGTGAGATTGATACTCTGACTCTGACCATTTCAAAGATGAGTAAATAAATGCACTGAGAGGTTCAATAAATAGCTGAAGGTCCCACTTTGTGGCCTCTTTGAATTTAATGATTGCACTCTAAACACATATACATAACATTTCCATTATGGAAGGGTTTTTTTAGGACTATTTGGAGTATGATTTCTAAAGGAAAATGTGATAAAACAAGAAGTGTGTCTCTGGGAGCAGATACACAAAAGAAATGTCCTCTTTTTTCAGGGTAAATTTTTTTAAATGGCTCAAATTTTGAAAAGTGTATTACCATGGTGCCTGGCCCCTTTCTTTTTTCACCGACTCTATATAGTAGTTCCTCACAAAGGGAAGGATTCTTTATTAATTTTTTAAAAATACGCCCCTACCGCACATGAGAAAGATGGAAGCACTGAGTAATACAAACTTCCATAAACAAATTAGATATTCCTTTACCCCCCAATAAAATCTTATAAGAAACCACCAATGACTGTGAGAATTATCTTCATTTTAACCATGTGGTTCTTCTGAATAGAGAGTGTATGCACATGAGCCTGAGAACAAGACAGAGTACTGTTGTTATCTTGATATATTGCAACATGTGAAAATAATTGCTTTTAGTGTGGTTGATACTCATATCGCACACAATACAACTTTAGGGCAAAATTCTTGTCTGTGTTCCACATAAATAATTTGACTCCAACATTCAACACTCCTTATATGTACAAAACTGACTACACATCCTAAGACTGACTTAATTTTGCATAAAATTTTCCAAACTAACTCAGTGATGAAAACTCATACACAAGAACAGGGACTTAGTTTGTCTATTTCCATAATATTCACAAACATGTGACTTGAGTCTCAGAAAAAAGATGAAGTGTGTGTACTATCGGTGTTGGCCATTCTCTCTCTTCCCCTCAGATCTATCCCTCACCCTCCATTGTCCTGCTCTGGGCCAGGAGCATGACCTCTCTTGTTTCCATCATGCAGACCCCTCTGGCCACTGGCTTCAAGTTGGTTTGGGCCAATGGGAGGAACCGAAACATGGAAGGGGAACGAGGTTTTATGCACACCCCCCTACCCCCTGGGGCCTTGCTGTGGTCTTCAGTGTCTGAGGCCAAAGATCCAGCCACACAGAGCCTCTTAACCCTCCACCGTCTGGCCTCTTAATACCTATGCGTTGTAAGAGCTGCCCCTGTTGCTCATCCCTTGGGTGCCCAGCATCCGTTCTTGGTTCCTTTAACACTAACCACACCTCTATAAACAGGCCCTTCATTAACCTCATTTTAGTTAAACACTTTGCATGTGCCATCTGTTCCCTGCCCAGATATTCATGGAAACACCATACTTGAAAGAAATTAGATATGCATATCAAAACTGTTTTAAATGATGGGGTTGATGATTTGTTATATATGATAACTTGTCATTTATATGTGTGTACGTGTGTGTGTGTGTGTGTGTGTACACATAGATATACATATTTTCCCATCTCAGTATTCTTTTAAACAGAGCACAAATCCTGAGTTATTTGATTCAGGTAAAACTGACCCAAAGCAACTTTTCAGGAGTTGAAAAGATGAATTGTCAATTAACCAAAATGCAACACTTGTTGCATAAATTGAGGTAACCTGGAAATGCAGATTGTAGTTAGATGCTAAAGGAAAAAATGTAAAGATGCATCTTGGTCTCCAGCCATAGTTTTTGGCTACTAAATGGTGAAAGCCTACAGAGTCCAGAAGAAATCAGGATCCATTGTATTCCACATTATAGGACTTTGATTTCATGGTTTTCCATTACCACCTCAAAGAACTTTCTTTTGCACTGCATATCTGTAGACTCCTTTCTAGCCAAACACAAATAAAATGAATTAATACTAATATTCAATAATAATAATAGCTAACATTTATTGAGCCTAATATTACATGGTATGCGAATATTGCATATGTACACGAAAAATTATTTGTTGTTTATCTGCGATTAAGGTTTAACTACGTATCCTTTAAATCTGTCTTTTGTTTTCGCTAAATCTGGCAACTCTACACGCGTGTGAAGAGCTAGCACGGGAGACAACGCAGACGCAGAACACGTCCAACCACTGCGGACTGTCGTTCTAGATTATTATGAGCTCGGTTTACACTATGTGCTTATTAATAAAAATCAACAACAACACAATGCATCATCCTTTCGCCATCTGAAGAGCAACACATTTCGATAAAAACAGACATTCGTGCAGTTGAAATCTTGAATAATTACGTCTACTTTATTTGTTTTGGAGTGAAATAGAGACTTCTCCTGTTGACCACCAGCTTTCAAGGGAACATTTTAGGGGGCAGGATAGCCATTTTTCCCCCAAATTAACCCTTTGAGATAGTCTTCCTTTCAATATCATACAAGGCATTCTTCTAAAAAAAATTTTTATTGCAGAACACTATCTCCATACAGAAATGTATTTAGTACATTATTTGTGAAGTTGCAAAAATAATCAGAAGTCTTGACATTCCTTTGTGGTGTGTTAGAGGCTGGTTGCTCCTATGGGATCATTCCAATTTCTTCCCTTATAATTTTCTAAATCTGGCCAGAAATATTTTTCTTATGTTTTAAATTCCCCTTCAATCAGCACCTCGTAAATACGTTGTTAGGATACTCAACATATTATTCAGAAACTAAAGAAATAGGTTGTATTAAAGGAAGGTGTTAAGAAAATTGACCTCTGTTTCTCTAATAAAAGTGGGAGAGACAGGATCTTTCTCACCCAATCAATGCCATTAATTGGTTATTGGAGCAAATGAATGATTCTCTTTACCTGTTCTCCCCCAAGTTTAAGAGGAACTAATCTGCTCAATTAACCTTTGCCATCATGGATCTGAAGCAATTTGGAAGGAGGCTATTTTTCACTCCCCTGGGCTATTCTTGTGTCCCATGCACTTTAAGAGAAAACCCTATCCAAGACATTCCAACAAATCCAGAAGGAAAAATTCTGATTCCCCTGATGCTTGAGAAGTGAGAATCACAAGCAGGCCTTGGGCCTTTATTTCTGGAGGGAGACAGCTGGAGCAAGCTCTCTCTGAAGGGCTAAGAGCATCTTGCTCTTTATTCGGCTTCTCTGATCAGGCCCTCAGTTGGGCATCAGTTTACCCATTGGTAAATGGAGTTGAATAATATATACTTACCACTCCATAGTAAATGAATATTGAAGATCTTTGGCTAAAGAGGGCTATGAATATGTAAAAGCACTGTGAATACAAATCAAGAATTCATGACTTAGTAAAAGCTCAATATGTTGATAAATCTTGAATTTTTGCAAATGCTGAGATGTTTCACTTTTATTCAGAATATATAATAGTTAGGGATTGAGGTTTAGCCAGAGAGGCTTTATGCAAAGGACACATATGTAACTACATACAGTAAAAAGCTGTACATCTGGCATGTTGGGGGAAATTGGAGGCACCAATCAGTCAAAAGTTCTGACTAACAATTTTTTGTTGCTTTTGGTAGCTCTCTTGTTTCTTGTCTTGGCCTTCCTACTAAAGCTTAGAGGCGGAAAAAAACGGTGGCGATTCTACTGAGGCAAAGCTCTGTTGTTGCCCAAAGTCCACCGAAGCGGAGATGCAGCTTGGCCTCACCCCCTGGCAAAGCCCAGGTCAGCCTTGGAGAGCTCCCTGTGTTCACAAATCATAAGATCTTTAGGTGTGGGATTCTGATGTCAGAGGAGCAGATGCTGAAAGAGGATAGGCACAAGTGAACGGGTTTGTGCGTGAGTGTGGGCAGGGGGCACCTTGGCGCTAATGAGAAAAAAGGGCTTCTTTCTCTGGACAGAAGCAGACCCCACACCAAAGCACGTGATTAGCTGAGCCTCCACTGCCTCTTCACCTGGACACAGCGCACCTGTGCTGGGAACAACCCGCACGATCACATGAGATATCCCAAATATGAACTTGGGGGAGTTCTTTGGTCTCTTCAGAAGGATGGGTTTATTAGGTTTAATTTTTTTAATAACTTGCTGCTAAAAGCTCTGTACTCTCTAAGCTCAGTTTTCTGGGTAATTTCAGGTGTCCCCTGTTCCCTATTTAGAAGTACAGGGTTCATTCAGTAGCTGTGAGTAACATTAGAGTTGACTCTGAGCTTCCGAATAGCTGAGGCCAAAAAGGTAACTCAAAAAGTTCAACAGTTCTCATTATCAGTAAAAGAACATAACATACCTGTTCCACTGGAGAGCCAATGATCTCTTTTACTTCCAACTCTAAAAGAAATTTCTCAGTGGAATTTGACTTAGGAGCCAGTGACAGACATTATAGGCAACAGCTGCCTCATTAGTTTAACAGCAAAAGCGATGGTAAGGGGGCACCTGGGTGGCTCAGTCGGTTAAGCGTCTGCCTTCGGCTCAGGTCGTGATCTCAGGGTCCTGGGATCGAGCCCCGCATCGGGCTCCCTGCTCAGCGGGAAGCCTGCTTCTCCCTCTCCCACTCCCCCTGCTTGTGTTCCCTCTCTCACTGTGTCTCTCTCTGTCAAACAAATAAATAAAATATTAAAAAAAAAAAAAAGCAATGGTAAGGTCCACATGTCAGCGGTTTCTTGGAACAAACCTTGATACCAGCAATACACAGTTGAGTCCATTCTTACGAGGCTGAGCTCATTTTGGTTTCAATGTGGATCTTCTGGTGCCTGACTTAATCAAAAGATAGAGTATCTGGGGAAGTAAATACCTAGTGTATTCCTCAGACCAGCAGTTCTCAAATGTCATCTGCAGTCAACTTCTGGGCTATAGTTTTCACTGCTCCCCAGACAAAGGAGAAAAACAAGACCAAGACATGTACATTTCATTGCCGATTGGTTAACTTTCCTGATGCTTTATTCTAAGATTATGCCCTCCCACCTTTGGTAGGGGTTAAAAGTCCTTTCTCTGATGTAATGTTGGTGGAGCAGATGCCATTTTATATTTAGTATTGTTTGTTGAATGTTTTATTTGCCAATATAAAACTTGACAACTCTCTGTTGGTCCCCAAGTCTCGTGGGGTTGGATATTACTGGTCCATGAAATCCTAATGTCTGGCAATGACACCATGGACTATCTTCCCGAAATAGCATTTTCCAGAGTAGCAGATAGTTGAGAGGCGTACTTGATGATGAAGGCTGGGCGTAAGCGTTCCGGTTCTACGCTGATGCTGAAGCTTGCAGAGTCTTCCTGCTGTTCCCAGTGCAATAGGCCTCCTCACTGCCACTAGAACTGGGCCCCAAGACTACCTGCAGGAAGCAACTTTGATTATGTGTAAGTATTTTGACCCATAATTGGTTGAAACCCAGTTGTTCCAGTTTGAGCCTGGAGGCTTTCAAAGCAGTGTTATCTGTGAGCTGTCTTGGATGTAGAGAAAGTTCTCTTATGTTTTGATGGTCCTTCTGATGTTCAAGCACCCAAATCTGATGCTTGCCCACCCTGGAATTAGTTATAAAATGTGTCCCCAGATAATCTAATGAGTTGGCCTGCAATTGGGAAATACTTAGTAATATCCAATTGAATACAAACATGAAGAAGAATGATTGATGGATGTGATTTTACCCTTGGCCAAGTTCACACTCAGTAGCTCTGAGTAAAATATCAGGACTAAGTATAACTTGAGGCCGCTCCTCGTTTCTACGGATAAAAACAAACATCAGCACCTTGGAGGACACTGACCTTCCCAGCCACAGTGGATCTAGGTTGTGCCACCTTGGGTTTTAGTATTTTGAGGTTTACATGTTACCTACCCACTGACATTTTTCTTGAAGGCAAATACGATGACTTCCATAAACATTCCCACTTTTTAAAAAATTGAACACTATACCAAGCACCATCCTCAGTCATAGGAATATAAAGATATTGAGAGAAACCCATCATTTACAGGCAGGCACTATGCTTTAGATGCTTTAACCATGATTCTCATACACAAAAATACTACAAGGTAGGTATTATTTTCATCTTTTTATCAATGTGAAAACTGAGATCCATATTATTTATAGCCCAACATCATAGAAAGCTAAGAAGTGGAGTACCAGATCTTTCTGATTTCAAATCAAACACCATGTTGTTTGAATAAGACACAGCATCTTTCCTCAAAGAGCTCACAATCTAGTCATCCCATTTGGCATGCTTTTCAGCCTTGAGTACCTCTGACTATGGCTCCTACATTTGGCGAAGTTCCCACCTATGAATCCATATTTCCCCAAGAGAGAAAACAGAAATTCACATTCCCAGCCTTCCCTGTACGTGACTTAGATGACTTCAATCAGTCACACCTGCATGACACTTTGATTTGGAAGGGAGTGGAATAACAAAAAGTTGGCCATGTGTATTGCATTCTGTTAAGGGCAATAGTAGAGCCATCCAGACCTCAGAGGCACGAGAGGCAGAGGTTCCGCAGGTGGTATCCATGCCCAAGATCAGTGAACCAAGTTCTGATGTTTGTGCCCCATGGGGAAGGGGGAAGCAGTGTGGTCTCTACCAGAGTAGTCTGGGACATTGACTCTAACTTCTAACCCTGATTTTCTGACTCTCCCTGGAGTTCTCCAAGCACTCTAATGTCTTCTAGCAAATTCCTCCTTCTGCTTATGTGGCTCAAGTTAGTTCTGCTGTTGTCAACTAAAGATCCTGACTTTGTTTCCCTCAGAGTGACGTCAATATAATAGAGATTTCATAAATTTGGTTTGTTGGTTGATGAATAAGAAAATCACAGAATAGATTAAATTAATAGAAAATAAGCTTTCAAGGCCCTCACCATCCTGGTTGCTTTCTGTCTTCTGAATATACATCAATTTACCAATATTTTTCCGAAACATGTCATCCAGAACTGAGAATAATGCTGTAATGTGGCCTGATTAGTTTGAAGAGGGTAGGATGATCCTTTTCCTTGGTCTAAGCTGTATTCATACAGTTTAAATGATGTAAGCTTCCTGTGTACCTATATCACATGATTAATACAAGAAACCTAAGAACTTCAGGGATTTTGCTCCAGCGTGAGCTCAGATATGTGAGGTGGTTACTGGAAGAGCAAATGCTGCCTAGGACGGCACCAGTGATTGCTCAGGGACAGCAGGGCTGAGCAAAGGTGCAATGGGCTGATTTCCAAAGTCATAAGCCCCTAGTCATGGAGGGACAAGGCTGCATGGCCTCCAGCCAAGGAAGCCTCCAACCTGAGAAGGGATTTCTGTTTGAATAAGAGGACGTGCTAGACAACAAAATCTGTGGTTCAGTGATTGTATCTTCGAAGAAAGCAGAGAATGGCAGACCTGAGTGAATGACCCAGATGGGGGCTTACAGATGTCAGCCTTAGTGGTTCCTGAGGTGTCAGGTCCTTGCGTATGCATTCAAGAAATAGTCAGATGAAGTTAATCTCTATAAAGTAATTCAAACCCTAATCCTGGCTGAAGTTGAAAATTGAAAAATCCAACTAGATAAAAACTATAAAATGTACTCTACTTAAACACTTATTGGTTTAAAAAAAACACAGGCTTTGTGCCCTCCTGGTATTTTCATTGGATGGTAAGGGGACTGACAAACAAAAACATGAAAAATAAGTAAATTATAGATTATGTTAAAAGCTATGAAAAAATTAAAGTAGGATAAGATAAAAGGGATCCAAGAGCAGGGGTGGGGTTGGTTTGCAATTTCCAATAAGCTAGTCTGAGTAGTCCTCACTGAAGAGGTGATGTTTGAGTGGACTGGAGGGGATGGAGGAGTGTGACCTGGCTGGGGGCGGGGGGTTGGGTGGGGGGAGGCCGGGAGTTCTCCTCGCGCAGCCTAGAGGTAGAAGAAGAGCAAAGGCGAAAGGGTGCCTGTGTATTTTGGGCAACCAGGAGGCTGACGTGGCGGGAGCCCAGGAAGCCCGGGGAGAGTGGAAGGGAAGGGAAGGTCAGGGAGGGTCAGATCCGGTAAGAGGATGTGGCTCCGACCAAGCTGGGAGCAGAAAGAAGGGGAGAGCTTGTCAGATTGTGAATATACTTGGAAGGCAGACCTGAAAGAACTTTGCGGACAGAAAAGAAACAGAATAAAGAATAAACCCGCAGTTTGAGGTCTAAGCAATTGGAAGGTTGGAGTTGCCATCAGCTGGGTGGGGCACATTTGGGAAGAAGACAAGGAGGTCATTTTGAGCCATTAGAAGCGCGCCGTCCAAGTGGAGGTGCTGAGCGGCCATTGGAACGGAACAATCTGGAGACCTGGAGAAGAAACTGGGGTGTTGTCAGCAGACGAGCACCCTAAGTATCAAGATAGTGAATGAGCAAAGAGTGCAGATCCAGGAAGAGGAGGACCAGAGGAGGAAACCTGCAGTGCGCCCTCCACCCCCCACCCCCAAGGCTCTGGAGAGAAAAGAAAGGATCAGCAAACAAAACAAGCAGGGATGAAGCAGGAGAAAAACAAGAGCTCGGTGCCATCCGTGTTTAAACAACTCACTTTGAAGATTTCAGAAGGCTACTAAAACATCGCATTCATTTTCTTTCTCATTAAGAAAGAAAACCACATTCTAGTTCTTGAAAGGGAGAAGGAAAGCGAGGAAGGGAGGGCGGGAAGGAAAGAAATGTAGTAAGGGAGAATGGAAGAGAGGGAGAGAGGAGGCACAAAGCCAGGACTAGAGCACAGTAACCCTTTAGGTACATCAGCTTTATTGTTGTTGTTGTTTAAGATTTATTTATTTTAAAGAGAGAGAGCGTGAGCAAGCGTGCATGGGGGGATGGGGCCGAGGGAGAGGGTGAGTCTCCAGCAGACTCTACCCTGAGCATGGAGCCACACTCGGGGCTGGATCCTACCACCCTGAGATCATGACCTGAGCCCAATCGAGAGTGAGACACTCAACTGACTGAGCCACTCAGGTGCCACTAGGCACAAAAGCTTGAAATCTTGTAACCCAACTTTTTGAAAACATCAGGCTTGATTCTACTTTAAAACTCATCTGAATTATTTTAAGTCATTTATAACATTTTATTATATCCTGCTCTTTCTCTCTTAGAAGGAGAGAGGAAATCAAAAAAGAGGTTGTTCTAGATGCTTCCACCTATTTAATAATAACAATTCTGAGATACGTGAATTATTAGCTTCATTCCCCACAGAGGAGACTGTGGGTCTGAAAAACAACTTAAGCTGCAAAACTGTTGAGAATAGGTACTAGGATAGGGCACTGCCTCTTCACAGTCAACTGGAGACAGGCTGAAATTATAAATAATTTTTCTTCTTACCTCTTCCTTAAGCTGAGGGAGGGTCCCGAGGAACGCTCAGTCCAAAGCTGTCACTGAGCCTCCCAGAATTCCTTTCGTCTCTGCTGTTTTATGTTAAAATGGGATTATGCCTGTTAATGGATAGTGAATAAATTATAGTTCTCTCTTTAATTAATCATTGCTCTGCACTATTTATTACAGTGTTAATGGAATATTTTTGTAATTATTTCTCCATATGTGAAGGTAACACTTTAAACCTTTTAAAATGTCATTGAAGAAGCTACTTCTAGATTCTTCTGGGACAGTTTTACTAGCAGAGCATGGTGTTTTTTAAAAATAGGCTTTGCTTTCAGGACAAAATTCCATCGGAAATGTCATACTCAGATAAAATTATGAAGAAATGTGTTAAGAGAAGTCAAAAGGTCATCTCACATAAAGTATGCTGGCCAATAAATTGATGTTCAGTTCATACAGCCTTTCTAGGACATTCTAGGACATGAAAACAAGAGGTGGTGCAATACCAGGGTGAAAATGCAAGTTGTGGAGGCATGCAGACCTGGCTTCCCACCCTGGCTCCACTATGTCCTTGGCAACAATGGATAGGCAGCTTTTGAAATCACCTGTCCCCCGTTGCACGTTTCAGCCTTCATTTCTGTCTCTGACTCAACATGCCAGTCCTGGGGGCATGCTCATCCCAAGAAACACTGTCACACCTCTCTCCACGGGACCTGTGTCACCTCCCCCTGCCTCCCCCTGTCCTCTGCATGCATGGATGCAAAGAAAGACTCCACACCTTCCCAGCGAGCAACCACAGCAACCACAATGTGCCACAAGTCCTGTGACAGTCCTGTGACGGCGGGATACTCGGGCACCATGTGAGCATAGAAGGATTTGTAAGCACACTGGCACAGCAGATCAAGAAGGGCTTCCTGGAAGAAGTGTGGCTTGGGTTGATCCTTAAATTTGACCAGGGAAAGAACTCTGGGTGGTCAGGAGAAGGAGGTGTAAGGTACAGGGAGTAACTGCCGAGCAAATGCGCCTTTCACTTAACTTCTTCCTATCAATTATGTTCAACATCTTTCCCGATATCCTCTGTGGCAGAGGCTGTTAGGTGCCTACCCAATATCCACATCCCTCCTTGTCTCTGGAATTAATAGAACAGCTAGAAACACTTACTAATCTCCCTTGCATTCAGGTGTAGGGCTTGAAGGAGCCTCCAACAAAAGAAAAGGAGTATGCCATTCTTTACTCCTCCTTCCATCTCGATGTCTGGAAGGTGGGTGTGATGGTGAGAGCTCTAGCAATCTTTTTGGACCATGAGAAAGAAGGAACATGGGAACACCAGGAAAAGTGAAGCTGGGAGTGTGACAACTTCATGAAGCCAGTTTACCTCAGCAATTTCTTTCTTGTAAGAAACAGGTAAATTTTTACCTTGTCTGCATCATAATTACTCCCCCCCCATTATATGCAGCCAATCCTAAGTGATCCACCTTTCAAGACCATTCCAGCTCACAAATAATTATCATTTCCTTCTCCAAATTCATAGCACATGTTTGTACTGCTCACTAAACAAATAAATCTCTGTCTGGAGACAACCACTGTATGACTATTTCACTTTTCCTGGACTTATATTAAACCTTTCCAACAAGTTATAAGCTCCTTGAGGGGAGAACACCAAGTCATGTATTTTCCCTTGTCACCTCAGTTCCTAGCAAATTATCTGACATACAGTACATGTTTAATAAATGTTTACTGTCTCATTGTGCCATGATGGGCCTTTAGAAAAAATGTAGGGACTTTTAAATCTTTATTTAAACCTTTATAGAAAGGGAAATAACAGTAAAGGAAAAGATCTCCTCTAAGAAAAATTTTAAAAAGACAAAAACTCAACTGATGGAGTGATGGCTCTCAGATGCTATAATATGACTTAACATATAGAGTCAAGAAAACTCATACTCCTTCTTGGAAAGAGAAGCTGCTTGCGCAGAAACCGCCTTCTGGCAGAAGCCAATCCATTTGTGGGCGGAGCCTCTCACTCTGGAGTTTGTCACCTATGATGACGGTGGACCCCTAAAAACACAACCTCATGCGTGTAGAAGTTACTTGTGCTAAAAGTCAGTTATCTTACACATGCGTTCCTTCCAAGTCTTTATCCCAAACACAGAACTCATTTACATTTGCATAAATAATGTGTTTTGCTTTGTATGGAGCCTCTAATTTTTCTTTAAAAACCTTCAGAACTCTGTGCTTTGGGGCTGTCTGCTTTTCTGCAAATATCCAGTATTCACAAACTGTCCTTCAAACCTCTCTACATGGTCTGTGAGCTGTTAACTAAAAAAAAAAAAGGCAAGTGAAACTAAGAAAGAAAGGAAAGAAAAATCACATCTGTATGTCAACCAAATGCAAAACACACACACACACACACACACACACACACACAACTGCGCACACAAAAGACAATTTACAGTATCAAAAGAAAATAAAATCACTTTTTAATTGACTTTGTCTTTGCCAGTTCTAAAGCTAAGCACTTGCTCCTTCCTTATTAACTTGAGTCTTTTGAGCAATTTTTTCCATTGTAAGCACTTTCTAAAAAATCATTTTCACACATTTCTCAGATACATCAATCCTTCCGGCATTCCTCTATGCACACATTATGGTACCCCAGCTCTAAATATAAAAGACTTTTATTATGTCCATTAACCATGGACATATGTGCTCCAAAAGACTCCTGACACGCAGTCATTTGTGGGTTTTTAATTATAAACAGAAAATATTCACTAGAAAAATAAAGAAGCAAGCCCATAAATTTGAGTTTTGTTTGTATACGACAAAATGTTTGGCGCAATGGCTTTCCCCGTTGCCAGCTCCAGAATGTGAGCATGCGTGCGTTTCTAAACACACAGAGATGTACACGCATTCACATGTACAATTAACTCCATACCTAGTACAGGGCTCAAACATCTGTAATTGCGGGTGCTGCTCCCTTACTTCTAAAATAAGGGAGTGAGTTTTTCTGACACTCACCAGGTCTCACTCCACATGAAAAGTTAAATGGGAAAGAAGGCAATGCCCAGTAAAATACTTGACAAACGAAGTCATATTTATTGAATGCGTTTTATTTTAACAACCAAAAAATTCTAACAGCCTAACAATGCACATAAGTTAAAAATTAATTATCACTTAGTGATAACAAAGATAGTTGATTTACATGGAAAAAAGAACATTTACAATATGTTAATCCTTATTCACATTGTTGATACTGCAATAAAACACAATTTGTTTTTTCATTTCACAAAAAAAAAAAAAAAAAAAGGCGGGAAATTGTGCTTTGTCAAGAGGCACTACAAGAGAAAGTTTCTTCTTCCAAATAGATATTATATGACAGATATTGAATAAATAGACATATATGCATTGTAATTCGCAAAGATCTGGCAAGACCACAGGCTAAAATGCCCACAGATTCACTTAGAATCACTGCAAACTTGGCAGTGAAATTAAAAAATAAAAGGCAAGACTTAGCATTGAAAAATACCTAATAAATTTTTGGTTGAAGTGTAAAAGATACCAAATGCGGATGCCATCGATAGATGAACCACCTTGTAAGAGCTTGGCAAAATCAGTTTCCATTACATGTACAGAGTGACCTTCAGCAACAGTGTAAGAAGACAATTTGGAAAGAGTAACTCGGAGATCAGGAAGCAGCAAGCGTGGACTTTCGGATTAAAGCTGCAGCATACTACAGAAGCAGAAGGACGGGCCCAGGGCTTAACTGCAAACCACCATCCTTTTGCAAAGGTATGTGACGCTCGTGTCAAGAGAATTTTTTCAACATCATTACTTGAAAAAGTACAGGAAAATGTCCCTTTAAAAACTCCAGAGGTTACTGAGCAGCTAGAATTAGCTTGTATTGCAACATGTCTTCTCCCTGTATATTGTAAGTTCTGAGTTAATATCTACACATAGAGGTTTTTTTTTTTTAACTCCTACCTTTTATACCTTTCAAATATATAAATAGTATTAACAGTTATATTACAATGTTTGTGTAGTAAACAGAAAATAACTTTCAAAGTGATATTGCATGAGGTCTTTGACAAGGTTGCATGAGAGCACGACTCCAAAAAAAATCCAACCGTGTGGGACTGTTTGATGGCCACGTTGAAGCAGGGATTAGGTCCTGAAGGTGAGGTCACCTCTTGCAATTACTCTAAGTAGAAGTGGGAAGTAATGCTACTGGTGCTTCTGAGAGGAAGCTACAGGAGGTTTGGAGAGCTATAGTAGATTGCAGCTTTAATGCTCATTCCACTAAACAGCCAGTCGGCATTAGTTCTGCTTTACGTAAGGTAATTGCTATGTAGGTAACTGAGAAGATGTTTCCATTTATGATGAGTACGTGATTCCACTGAAATCGCTTCACTTACTCTATTGCCTGGAGCTGCACAATGATTCAAAAACAGGTTCTTGTTCAGGCTGCCATACCAGGGAAAGGATGAGGCATGAGAGCAGGGACCACAAACGTTGGGTTAGGTGGATGGAATGTGTACGAAGAAGAGGAAGCCCCAAGTGAAACAGAAATAAGAAACATCTTTTGGGAGATGGAAGGATGGAGATTTATTTGAGAGGGAACCCCTTTAACTGGGCAGCAACTTCTAACTTAACATTACATTGAACTATTTTCTATTTAAAAAAAAAAAGAAAGAAAAAAGAGAAAACAGCAACAACAAACAACTTTTAAATGAGCAGGCTTATTAATTTTAAGATTTGAAGCCACGAACAGGTAAATAAGTTTCACAATAAAACGTGGCTCAAACTATGAATTCCATACGTCCAACGTCAAAATGTCATTTTATCAAGACTGCACTTAAAGGACAAGTTTTCTTTGTACTGAATTACAGTTTTATTCATTTGGAATTCCACAGAAATGCATCTGTTCACTACAGGAATGACAAGTTGAATAACGGAACATATCGAGTCATTTTAAGTGTGCATTGTGTCTTAAGAGCAATTTGACTTGTATCATTTTAAGGTGCCCTGATTTTTTTTTCCACTTTACTTTCTTCTTTCTTTTTGGCAGTGTTGATTTATTTTGTTAAATACATACCTCAAAAATTACCCATCAAGCTGCCAGATAGGAAGCCATAGAATTAAAAAAAAAAAAAAATCAGGGACAAACACAGAAAATAAATAGGAATTCAAAAATAGTCACCCCACCCTGAGAGCAGGCCGCAGTTTATCAAAAAGCCAAAGCGACTCACTGTGAAGTGGTTTTTTTTTTTTTTTAATACATAAACAAGTCTCTTCTTTAAGAACTCATTTCACAGTCTATTCTTTCGGATTGTAAAGTTCTCTGTCCCATGCAATTTAATATATATATGTAAATATATAGATATATACATATACATATACACACACACTTGTAGCTTCCTTCATTTGTTTTGTAGATCTTTTCATCCTGGAACTTGCCTGATGTCTCTTCCATAAGTGCAAGGATAATGAAGGCAGAGTCTCCTGTGATTATAATTACTATGATCCAGTCAATTGCAAAAGTGTAACACTTTAGTGTCTTTGCCAAGGCGATGTCTGATTCGGAAATACTGAACTTATTCAGTCTATAGGTGTATCCTGTGCAACAAAGAAACGTCAAAAAAGGTAAGAAAAACAAAACAGACCAAAAAAAAAAAAAGATAAAAATAAAATAAAGCAAAAGAAAAATGTTTTTAAAGAAATGAAAACAGAAAATCCTTGGACCGATGTATTGCTTTGCCTGGTAGGAGTTCACATTATCTCTGGTCAATCTCAGCAGGCGCAGCCTTGCTCTTTTCCGCACTTTCCTCCTCGGCCTCCACTTTGTACATCTCCTCAGAGCCTTCCTCGCTGTCGTTCTCCTCCGACTCCGTCAGCAGCTCCTCGTCCTTATACTCGGCCACATCCACCGCGGAACCCAGGTGTTCCTTGAGCTTCCCGTGATGCTTCACATGATACCGCTGGTTCTGGAAGAACTTGATGATGGTGTGTTTGGGGAGATCCAGCTGAGCAGAAAGCGTGTGGATCGCCTCCTGATCAGGGTACAGGCCCACATCATGAATAAAGCTTTGGAGGATCCCCAGGGCTTCCAGGGAGATCTTTGTGCGAGACCGGGGCTTTTTGGCACAACTGTCTTCCGTTGGAGGAGGTGGGGGAGGAGCTTCTTCTCTGGGGGGGGAGCTCTCCTTGGCTGGCTGAGACTGCTGCCTATGAAGGACCTGATAATTAAAATTAAGAAAAAAAAAATTTAATATTTGACTCAGGATTTCACCTTTCAAAAGCCATTATCCCTCTGAAGTATGTGTGGTCTATCTACCTTTGGAGTACTGCTGTTGTCATTTGTAAATTCAGGTCTTTGGCAAACTTAAAAGAATTTCTGGAGATTTAGGATCTCATTTACAAAACAAGAGGTTAATAATAGTAAGGTGTGCTGACATTTATATTCTGAGGCACAAAGAAGTTAAGACGTTTGTTGCCCAAGGTCATTTGCATTCAAATAATCTGGCTCCAGAGCCTTCCCTGCTGTTAACCAGCATGATATGCCACCTCTCTAAAGCCTAATGGCAAAGAAACTGGACTCAGGGAGAAAGTGCAGGCTCTACAATCAGACCTCATGGGTTCAAGTCCAGACTCTTCCACTTAACTGGGTGTCCCTGTACAAGGCAGTAACATCTTTAAGCCTCAATTCCATTATCTAAAAGAAGAAGGATAAGACACTGACTTCCTAGAGATGTTGTAAGAATTAAGTAACATAATGTATGCAAAGAACAGTGCTTACCTTAAATCAGAGGTTGACAAACTTTTTCAGTAAAGGGCCAGATAGTAAATATTGTAGGTTTTGCAGGGCCATACAGTCTCTGTTGCAATGACAACTCTATTTTTGTAGTGTGAAAGCAGCCATAAGTAATAGATAAGCAAATGAGGGTGGCTGTGTTCCAATAAAACTTTATTTACAAAAACAGGTGGCGGATCAGATTTGGCCATGGGCCATAGTTTGTCCACCTCAAGCTTAGGGCAAACATTCAATAAATGATAGTAATTATTACCATCAGCCTCATAATTACCCTTAAGAGTGTAACAGAGAAATAGTTGGTTTTCAGTCAGAAAATCAATACTTCATAAAATTAGGAAGAACTTTCATTTATTTTCTTTCAGCCCTGATATTGATCCTTAAATAATGTTTTTAAAAAAATACAAGACTTCCAAATTAACTTAAAGATGTAACATTTTTCTTAAATGAAGAATTTTAAATGACTATTTTGTATTCACATAGATGGACCTCAGTATCACTATGAACTATTAATACTCTGTTTTGCACACACTCCCTAATTTTTTTTTTAATCCTTAATTGTTCAGGTTTTCTAGTTGTTATAATTAACTTAAATTTCTCTTTTATCTCTGCATATTCCCCACTCATTAAATAGTGAAAACAGGGGCGCCTGGGTGGCTCAGTCGTTAAGCGTCTGCCTTCAGCCTGGGTCATGATCCCAGGGTCCTGGGATCGAGCCCCACATCGGGCTCCCTGCTCGGCAGGAAGCCTGCTTCTCCCTCTCCCGCTCCCCCTGCTTGTGTTCCCTCTCTCACTGTCTCTCTCTCTGTGTCAAATAAATAAATAAAATCTTTTTAAAAAAATGAAAACAAAACAAAACAGAAAAAACCTCTAGTGTTTAAATAAATTTCTAGACCCAACGTGGAGCTGCTCTTGCCCGGGGCGCCACGTCCGCAGACTGAACTTCCGAGTCCCTGTAAATGTGCCACTTGACCAGAAGCACAGTACTTCCTGTCGGCCAATCCCCAAACACCGAGCCAACTCTGGGCTCTACACTTACTTTCTTGTTCTTTGATCTTTCTAAATAAGGTCAGGTGTGCAACCCCAGACAACCATGCCCTCTTTGTGTTGCCCCTTCTAATGATCTATAAAACCTGATCTTGCCCCAGATCCTTCAGAAATGGTGCTCCACTGTTTGTGAAGTGCCATACTCTCCCAACCCCTGGATTGTTTTCCTTGAACAAAGGACACCAAACTTGTAACTAAACTGTTTTAGTTTTGTCAGTTGGTCCTAGTTTGGCAAGCTTATTCTTGATCTTCATAACTGCTTCTTCAACATCGTCTCTCTGCATGAAATAAGTTCCCATTTTAATAGTTATTTACGAACCTCTTCAATTTGACCAAAGAAGGAAAGCTCTACCGAGAAGACTGTCATTAACAACTTGCTCCTGCTCCAGTCACAGGCCTACATGAGATGGGCTTCATGGCGAGGAAAGAGGATTGCTGGATCCTGGAGAGGGGCCTCAGCCACTACTCACACGTTACGAAACCAGCAGCAACAGTACATAATTAAAAGGCTCCTGTGACGGTCCGTGGTTAGGCGTTATGTCAACTCCAAAGACAAGGACCACATGTCCTATACTCGGATCAGTGCCTAACTTTCTGGGTCCTCCCAGGGCCTTTAAGAATGGTTGAGTTCACATTTTAAAAAACATACGTTTCTCTTTTTACCATTCTCTCCTATTTTATGCCATCTCTTTCATGTTAGAGCAACAAATTACACATTTTCCAGAGTCCAGGGGGAAATCAATCCCATCAGTACAGAAGAAACATGTCTATTTACATTAAACAATCGATGGTATATCACCATTCCCACCCCCATTACTACCACTACCACACGCTACTCACATGACCCATTTTCTTTTTTTGGCTATGAAAGAGCAACATCAAAGCAAGCATCTAAGAAAAAAAAAATTCTGCCGTCTCCTCCAGTCTCAGGGACCATCTGATGAGAAAATAATCCCTTACCAATGTGAAAATGTCAGTGTTTTATATGGAATTTAGTAAATATTAGGGCACATGAAATTGTTAACCTAGGGAAGGTAACAACAAGCAGAAGAGGAGGAAAGTTTTCAAACAATAATCAGCAACCACGTAACAATCAAAATAATAATAAAAAGGATAATCAAATGCGAATAAGAACATCCACCATAGTAAGCTGACGGCTGGTGGCAGAAAGAAATCTAAAACACAGGACCATAAAACAGTGGCACTAAAGGTCCATATAATGTTGACCAATTAAAATGAATGTTCTTGGCATTTTCTTTACTACTTTCAACTAAGAGTAAATTCATGTGGTCTGTGCTGTGGTAAGCTGGCATCAGCAAAAAACTGAGCGCTCTGTTACTTCAACATCCTAATTATAGCCGGAAGGGAACGTAGAGTTGTGCTGTGGGCCTGTTCAGGGCACTTTGATGGCAAAAGATATTTGCTCTGAGGTCATAATCTGGGCAGCCTGACCAATGTAATAAAGGAACCACTATGTCAACAGGTGAGGATTCTGTTTTTTGGTGAGAAAGAGAAAGAGAGAGAGACACTGGAAGTATATATGAAATATGTACTCAAAGAACATATATACTCAAGCACGAGTACCTCCTATTAGAGCAATTGCGTTAATTGGAAAACAAAAGAGAATTAAAATGCCCCATTTTCTAAATTATGCTTGCCTTCTGTAGTAAAAGTCAGCATAATGGTTCCATTTAGTTAAATAATTAGATTGGTTCTTTAGGGGTTTTCCATTTTGCACTGGTTAGATTTAAAGAGATTTTCCAAAACTAGACTTTGAAGTTACTATAATCTTTCTGCATGATAGGGTTTGTTCTTCTCATAGGTCCAACCAACTGGCCTGCTTCACCTCTCCTTTCATAGACTCTCGCAGTGCTAACACATGCAAGCAAGGAAGCCACCCATGAATAGTGGGAGCTGCCACTTACTGGACACTTATGCTGGGCCAGACAGCGCGAACAACTTTACACGCATTGGTTTACTTAGTCCTCATGGTTCCTCAGTAAGGCACTATTTGGATCAAGAATAACCTGGAGGACGCCTGGGTGGCTCAGTCAGCTAAACGTCTGCCTTTGGCTCAGGTCATGATCTCGGGGTCCTGGGATCGAGCCCCACATCGGGGTCCCTGCTCAGCGGGGAGTTTACTTGTCCCTCTCCCTCTGCCCCTCCCCTGGCTCGTGCTCTCTCTCTCAAATAAATAAATAAAATCTTTTTTTTTTTTAAAGATTTTATTTATTTATTTGACAGAGAGACACAGAGAGACACAGAGAGAGAGGGAACACAAATGGGGAGTGGGAGAGGGAGAAGCAGGCTTCCCGCCGAGCAGGGAGCCCAATGCGGGGCTCGATCCCAGGACCCCGGGATCATGACCCGAGCCAAAGGCAGACGCTTAACGACTGAGCCACCCAGGCGCCCCAATAAATAAAACCTTTAAAAAAAAAAAAAAAAGAGTAACCTGGAAATAGGCAGCACCCCAGGAAAACCCTTTACATTGGAAATTATAAACACTGGAAGCTGTCAGTGTGAGAAGGTAGGTTTCCAAGGGACAAGAGTAATGTCACTACCCATCACAGAACAGGAGATGGTTCTCAGAGAAGTAACAGCAATAGAAATTATCTACAAAGAGAAATGTTTTATTGCTGGTCCAACAATAGTGTACTGTGAGTTGGGTGGCATGACAATATTTACAGAAGAAGCTTAAGTGACATTTCAAGCATCTCCAAGCAGATAAGGAGAGAGCAGTCAAAATAGAGAATGACAAGACAGCCGGAGGGGAAGAATGAAGGGGGGGACATCGGAGGGGTAGACGAACCATGAGAGACGATGGACTATGAAAAACAAACTGAGGGTTCTAGAGGGGAGGGGGGTGGGAGGATGGGTTAGCCTGGTGATGGGTATTGAGGAGGGCACGTTCTGCATGGAGCACTGGGTGTTATGCACAAACAATGAATCATGGAACACTACATCTAAAACTAACGATGTAATGTATGGGGATTAACATAACAATAAAAAAATTAAAAAAAAAAAAAGATAACAAAATAGAGAATGACAAAATGAGCAGCTCTAAAGTGAAACTGCCTACAAGTTACCAGAAGGGCCTGCCTGAGGTTCTTCAGTCACACTGCCACTGGCTGTAATTCCCTCTCAACCACAATATGCGTAAGACGTGAGACAAGAGTTGTCCCCAGGTTGTGTCTCAACTAGCTTCATTCCCTCCAAAGTGTTCTCTTTTTTTTTTTTAAAGATTTTATTTATTTGAGAAAGAGCAAAAGCAAGAGAGATCACAGAGGGAGAAGCAGACTCGCCGCTGAGCAGGGAGCCTGATGCAGGACTCGATCCCAGGACCCTGAGATCATGACCTGACAAGGCAGACGCTTAACCGACTGAGCCACCCAGGTGCCTGTCCCTCCAAAATGTTCTAATTACTCCAGGCAGAAAGTTGTTTATTGTCTCTAGACAATTTTTAGAAAGAAAGAAAAAAACCAAAACAAAATGAAAAGAAAACACTGCATAGATTTCCTCACTAACCAGTTGCAGTGGTTTATTATTATGACAATCAAGGAATTCTCAATGTCCTGCAGTGCTTCCTGCCAGTGGTGTAAGTCCTCTGAACAAAAGTAGAGTAGAGCCTAATGCTTACAAGACCATCTTTCTGAGAAAGGACGATCAATACAACCCTGTCTTAAAATCCTCCCATCTAAATGGCGGAACTTTTCTTCATTTTCTTACATCTTGAGTAAATAATGTCAACTCTTCTAGCCTCTTCTTCATGGGATAGGTTTCTGAATTCCCACGTAACTGAATTTTAGTTTTTCTGTTTGAATTTTTCAGAGATGCTCAAAATTCCTTGTTGGTTAACTAGATGAATCAAGTCTGGTTCCTGTCCCCACCAAGTGCCCTTAGTAACTTAAGTGAGAGGCCAGACCATTAATTTCTGTTGGATGGACCTATAAGTCGTCCTATTCCTCAGCTCATTTGACAGTTCAGGCATCTATTTTCTGGCTGATTTTTTTTTTTTAAACCACAAAATTTACAATTACTTCAACCAAGACAGAAAATGCCCTGCCAAATGAATCGAGATAGATGTTTTTTTTCCAGTTTTTTAAATTTTATTTTATTATGTTATATTAATCACCATACATTACATCATTAGTTTTTGATGTAGTGTTCCATGATTCATTGTTTGCGTATAACACCCAGTGCCCCATTCAGTACATTCCCTCCTTAATACCCATCACCAGGCTAACCCACCCCCACACCCCTCCCCTCTAGAACCCTCAGTTTGTTTCTCAGAGTCCATAGTCTCTCATGGTTCATCTCCCCCTCTGATTCCCCCCCTTCATTTTTCCCTTCCTACTATCTTCTTCTTTTTTTCTTTTTTTTTTTTTTAAGATTTTATTTATTTATTTGACAGAGAGAGAGAGAGAGCCAGAGCAGGAACACAAGCAGGGGGAGTGGGAGAGGGAGAAGCAGGCTTCCCGCTGAGCAGGGAGCCCGATGCGGGGCTCAATCCCAGGACCCCAGGATCGTGACCTGAGCTGAAGGCAGAAGCTTAACGACTGAGCCACCCAGGCGCCCCTTTCTTTTTTTTTTTTTTTTAACATATAATGTATGGTGAGAGCTGTGAATTGTATAAGACTGATGAATCACAGACCGACCTCTGAAACGGATATATGTTCTTTTCTAATGAGTTCTTCACACTACCAGATTATTGTTTTCTGGGATTTTTCTTTACATTAAGGTTAATGGAGCATCTTCCCAGATATTTATGTAAAAAAAAAACTACCCAAGTCCACAAACTTTCCAGCCTCATCCTTTTTCCTCTTTTTCAAAATGGGCCCTGTAGCTGACCTTTTCTATTTGTAACGCCTACCACCTCTCTTCATGTGATTTTCCCAAATAACAGAATATATCCTGCTGTAAAGATAGCCATCCATCCCTTCACTTTTGACCTTTGCAAACTGAAGCCTGATCATTCATTCTAGCTCTATTTGGTTTAGAGTTTTCTTCCATCACAACTGAATTTAAATTAGTCAACAATTCATCTCTGATAATTTCTACAAAGAGTTTTATTTCATAACTTCTCTTGCCAATTTTTCAATATGTCAAGTAGTGTTCATAGCACTGAAATGTCTACATAGCTTCAATAATAATAGCGGTGCTAGTAGTAGTAGAAGTAGTAATAGATGGTAGCATTCATGTAAAGTTCATGAGCTGAAAACTGGCCTAAATGCTAAAAATATGTTAATTTTACTTAATTTTATTTATTTTCACAGTAATCCTGCAGGTAGATATTTTTACCCCTATTTTATGATGAGAAAACTGGAGTCCAGAGAGAGTATAGGTAATTTGTGTGAGGCCGCATAGCTTATAAGTAGAAGAACTGGTATTCCAAAACATATCTGTCTGATTTTAAATCCCATGCGCTTAAGCATTATGTTCCCCTGCCTTCTATGAGTGCAAGATTACATAAGAAAATTGAACCAAATCTCTAGACTTTGAGATGACAGACCATAAATGAAATATCAGTAGTAATAAATAGTATAAGCAAAAAATTGAGTAATGTAAAAGGAGAACTGGGGAGAGGGGAAGTCATTTTAGATATGGTGACTCAAGGAAGGCTCCTTAAGGAGGCAGCACTTGAGCAGAGGTCTGAAGGAAGTGAGGAACAAGCCATGAAGAAGAGCATTCCAGGCAAAGGAAACAGTAAGCAAAAGTACAGTAGGGAGGAATATATTTGATATATTTGAAGAACATCAAGCAAGGCAGCATGTTAGAGCTGCACCACCCAGTATAATAGCCACTAGCCACATGTGGCTATTTACATTTTGTTAGATTAATTAAAACTAAAAGCAAAACAAAACAAGACTCAGTTCCTCAGTCATATGAGCCACATTTTGTGTGCTTGATTGTCGCATTGTGCAACACCATATTGGACAGGACGTTTTCACCATCACAAGAAAGTAGTGTTGAACAGCCCTATGCCAGAGAGAAATGACAACTGTGAGGTCGCCAGGGCCAGAGTACATAGGGTACTGGCATTCTCTGTCAAGGTGATGGAAAACCCTCACAATGAACTGCTATCATAATCTGATTTAGCCAGAAATATAGTAGGGCTTGAAACTGCCACTATTACTAGAGAGAAGAGAGGTAGTCATATAGTCACATACTAAGTAGGAAAAACTCAGCTCCCAATATATTATTGGGACTTTCAACAGAGCATCCCAAATAGCAACACTATCATAACAACAACCAGAAGAATGCATCCTCAAGAGAACAGTTAATTTACATTTAACTGATGGCTGCCTTCTTCATCAGAGGTGCTTATCATGTCTGAAAGGAATTATGTTGAAGACAATCAACCCTAGGTTAAAGGAGTAAAAAAAAAAAAAAGTGTCGGTTTATCAAATATTTATGGAGTGTCTATTGTAATTGGACCTATTAATTTACAAAGCTTTCTAATAAGTAGTCCTATCACCAACAATTAAATGTTGAATAAGTTATGGATAGGATATACATAAATAGAAAGTTAAAAGTCTAATTCCTTATTTACTTGCTGAAATCTCTTTGGGCTGAAATATGATATACACATATACAAATGAACATAAAGATAGTGATGAAGAAATAAAAGTTGTAAATACATTTAAAAGAGACATCAACTTCAAAATAAAACCCAAACTTCCTTGCCCAGTGACAAAGCACAACCATAATATGGGCCCATGTTGTTTCTCTGCCTTCAAAACTGGAAATTTTGAAAACACAAGGACAAAATGGTACCATGACAAAAGTCAACTAAGAAAGATAAAGCAGCTCTTCTTAAACCTCTCAGTGTTCAAATAGATTTTGAAGGCCTCAATGAAAACCAGCTGGGAGCCATGTGTAAAATATAATGGTTTTTGCCTGCAGGGAAGGAAGTGAGATCTTGAATGATTAAGTTCAGGAAAGTATATAATTCACTGTATCATTATGGGGTGAACTGGATTACTTATAATAAGCCAAGACTTTGTGGTCTTTTTTATATAGAGAAAATGAGAAATTATTAGAAAGGTGACTGTAGAAGGTGGCTGATCCAGTGTGGTAATAGGTTAAAACAAAAGTTTCCCAGGTGGATGCATCCATATCTCTGTGACAAGTCTTACCCAGAGAGGACTGAGCTTCGCCCAGAGCTTCGCCCAGAGCTTCAGGTCCTAAATGGTGACGCTCATCAGTAGAGAGGAGAACACAGACAAGAGGACTTTTGTCTGCATTTATTTTGCGTTAATACTGGAATTATTTTTACTTGTTTAATTTACCTCATCTATGACAACAGAATGTAAAATAGTTGATCCAAAAAAGGAAAGCATTCTTCCACTAAAAGTCCTGAGAAAATATATTTACCAGGCAATGAGAACAATTGGCTGGAACACTTGAAAAGCCCCTGTGCATAACTTGATTAGAATTTGTTCAATAAATAAATGAGTGAATGGTGCTATTTTAAAATATACTATATATAAAGTATCATGTAACTGAGATATTAAACTAGCTCTACCCCTAATATTCCCTTCTCCCCAAAATCAGCATTTAAGACAATTAATTTTGGCTCAAAATTCAGTGGGAAGAACTTAGCATTAATGATTGCTAATTAATATAAATATTAATGTAACCACTATATATCGATCTCACTTATCGGACTGCGAGCTACATATTGGCACACCATATGTCTGGCACATGGTAAGTGGTCAGTATGTCTTTGTTCTGCTCTACTGGATTAATTCCATATTCTTTCTCCTTTACTTTCAGACCAGTTATTATTCTTGTTTTACATAACTTGTTATTATTTTTCTTGTTATTATTACATTTTGGCAAAACTATGTTTAAAAAGTAAATAAACTGTCACTCATAGGAACTTAGATCTACTGGGTATCTGAAAGCAAATATGATATTTTTTTTTTATCATTTCTTATTTTTTAAAAATTGCAGGGCTTTGTATAACCCATATAATAGCATAGTATATAAGCTGTGAGCAGGGGTTTTGGGATCACAGAGTTTTGGCTTTGAAACCAGTCCTTAACCCTGAAAAGCACATCTGTTTACTAGCCTTGCAATTCTGAGCAAGTTACTTTCTCTGAGCCACAGAGCTTGTTAATGTAAAATCTTCCTTCTAGTGTTATGAAGATTCCGTGAGATAATGCATGCTAAGTACTTAGCAGAGTTCTCATCATAAGCAAGACTTAAGTAATAACTACCATGAAAAAATGAGAGGAGGATTTAAGAATGAGTAGTATAATGCCTCATGTATTTTTCTTTCAGTTATGCTTATCATAAAAATTAGCAACAATTTCAGAGATCTGTTTGTCCTTCTCACTCCAAAGATCTGCAGATCTACAAATGGGCATGTCTACCAGTAAGTTTCCCTATTTCTTTAACTCATATACTACATACATTTTTGTTCTTTAACATGGCCCCTAACGCAAATAAGTTGCCTTTTGAGCATCTGTCACATGGAATTATATCTCATAGTCATAGACCCGTTCAAGGTGACACCTTCTAGATGCACAGCCTGGGATCCTTTTAGGAACGCATACTTTATCAGTGGTTCTTAAAATGTGGTCCATGGACCCCTGGGGAAATCCTGATTCCCTGTCAAGAGGTCTAGAACATCAAAACTATTTTCATGGCAAAACTAAGACATTATTTGCCTTTTTGGCCATGCTGAAATTTATACCAATGGTATAAAAGCAGCGGTGAGAAAACTGCTGGCCTGTGAAAATAAATTAAGTCAATGGCACCAAACTGCACTGGTAGCTGTATTCTTCACTGCCATATGCACACGGTAAAAATGCCACTTTCGTTTAGGAATGTCCTTGATGATGCAGTAATATATTATTAATTATATTAAACTCAACCCTTGAGTATACCTCTTTTTAAAAGTCTGTGAGGAAATGGGAAGTGCACATAAAGAACTTGTATAGAATACTGTAGGAGGATGGTGGTCATAAGAAAGAGTGCTTGTGTGATTATCTGATTTGCAAGCTGATCTAGCCACCTTCGTCATGGAATCTCATTTTTACTTGAAAGAACAACTAACAGACAAACAAAATATGGTTATTCAGACTTGGGTATCTGACAGACATGTCCTTAAAAATGAAGTGAGCCTGCCACTTCAAAGAAAATAATCTGACAGTATTTTTGCCAACGATAAAATTTGACCCTTCAAGCGAAAACTAAAATTTTGGAAAACATGTAGCTGCTGCTATATGCTTAACAGCTCCCCAATACTTAAAGACTCTCCTGATGATAGTGGCGATAATTTAACAAAAATTTTTATATATGTCATACAATGGGGGTGCCTGGGTGGCTCAGTTGGTTCAGTGTCCAACTCTTGATTTCAGCTTGGGTCAAGACCTCAGGGTCCTGAGATTGAGCCCTGCATCAGGCTCTGTGCTCAGTGGGGAGTTTGCTTGAGATTCTCTCTCTCTCTCTCCCCCTCTGCCCTTCCCCCCGCTTGTACTCCCTCTTTCTCTCTCTCAAGTAAATAAATCTTTAAAATAATGAATAAATAAATTAAATAAATAAATAAATAAATGACTAAATAAAGTCATACAATGAAATGTGTTAACATTTGGAAGATCCACATCACTCAGTAAATCAATATTCTCCAAACAACCAATGCATGGTATTACGTAATTATGTCTAGGTAAAAGATCCATTCAAAGTGCAAGGCAGACCAATGAGTTATAAAGTATGCAAGTTTATCAGTATGACTTTAGATTCCACTTTGCAACTAACTTTTATGAAACTACCATTTGCAAGGGTCTCCTGTAGTAACAAAGAAAAATATCACAATTACCTGGAAAGGCTATTAAAATACTCCTCCCCGTTCTAATCATTTGTCTGTGTGAGGCTTGATTTTCTTTTACTCCAAACCAAGCCACATATTGTATCATATTAAATGCAGAAGCGATTATGAGAATCCAGTTCTCATCCATTAAGCCAGACATTTAAAATATTTGCAAAACAATGGTACTCCTTTCATTTTTTTTTTGTTTTGGAAATACAGTTATTTTTCATAAAGATGTAACATTTACACATATTATTTACAATTATTTTTTAAATTAATAAACATTTAAAACTTTCTCAGAATTAATTTCTAATGTGGCAAAAATTGGTAGACACATTATTACTGGAGTCCTCAATAGTAAGAGTGAAAGGGGATAGTGAGACCAAAAAGTTTGAAAACTCTCTACTACATGAATCACACTCAACAGATAACCCTGTTTTTCTCCTAATGAAAACAAAACATTTAATATAAAATGCAGAATGTCCCCTTCAGTTAAAAACATCCTTACTTCTGCCAAGTCACCAAGGAAGGTCTTAGAGAATGGGTGTAAGAGAAATTACATGTGCGTTATGATTTGTCTCTTGAATTTATCCCTCAAAAACATTTTCGCAGGCAAAACATTCTCTTAGATATACAACTCAGCACTATTTCTAACTTCAAATGATGTTACTTGAGTTGACTCTTAAACGGTCATAATTTCACATCCTAACACTACTATAAGACTTATTAAAAACCATGGTTTAGTTTTGTTGCTTTTTTTGGATTACACAGTATCCTAAGGTCAAAACTCAGGAAATCTGTTATTAAAAAAAAAAAGAAAGAAAACAAAAAAAACAAGTATCCATGAAGTGATGACAAATTGCAGACTACAGGTGTTAGATTACATTTTGACTCCAGGCAGGTTTAATATAAGTTGGTCTCCTTTTACAATTGCTCTTAGCACATATAGCTCTACGAAGGTGATTTAAAAGGAAAAAGAAAAAAAAACAGAGAGAGAGAGAGAGAATAAGAAAAAAATTTTTAAAAAAAGTGGTGCTCAATAAAAGAAGAGCATGTCAGGAGAAATCAATACAAACAAGCAAAATGGCAGGAAGTCTGACATGGAAATATGTGTTCAATTTCATCCAGCCTTAGTCTGAATTTCCTTTAATATTGTAACCAAGATGGTATTGGAACATCGTGTATGTTTTTAATGCAGTTTAATAATTGTTTCTCAAAATAAACACTTTGGTCAAAGATAAAAGCATAAAAACACTGTGACACAATAATCTGTTAAAATAAACTTAGGGGATGGAGGAAGCATAGTTCTTAAAACAGCCTTTGGCTTATATCATTTCCTCTTTGGTAACAAATTGAGAACAACTATACCAACAACTTTGGTATGGTTTGGAGGGCAAAAAAGAAAAAAAAAGAATGTTGCAGTCATTAATCTGACTATTGGGAGTGGCCAGAATCTGCAAATACTGCAGAGGTGGCTGGGCGAGCTGCTTTTTCAATATAAGGAGATGAGCTGACAGACAGTAAATTAAGCAGGCTCAAGATGTCAAGATGACTATATCTCACTCAAACAGATACCATGCCACATAAAAAACAATCCTCTCTCCTGTCAGAATCTAAGAAAGGTAAAACATGTACATATATCGAACCTAATGGCAATCAGACCTTTCCCTCCATCAGCATCATCTGTTAAATTAATTTATTTGACCATCAAGGGCCTAACATGACCAAAACCATTCCACAAATGTGACAGACATAATCCATGAGAGAATCCAGGAAGAACAAACTCTTCAGGATGGTCCAGGCCACAACCATGTGTCCTTCTGCCTGGGAGAAACTACCTCCCAGCCCACCCACCCCAGTATCATTTGCCTGACCCCATGAGCTTTCATTTCCTCCCCGTTCCCATACACCTCCACTGCCTTTCAACAATGTCCTCTCAAATCACAAAGCTTAGCCGAAAAATTCACAGAGAAGGCCTATCTTTTGAAGACCAGATTCAAGGTATGTGTATCATCAAAGTGTCTTTAGAGACCTTATATCTGAATTAAAATGAGATAAGAGTAAGATGGACATGACCAGATCTGGCACTTACCTCTGGGATTCTGATTTTTAAATGAACACATGATTTGTCTCATGGGTATAATCAAGAAAAGAGTGGCTTCTGCATTAGCATGAATGAAAGAAAAGCTCTTAAGTCACCTTAAAGACACCACGGTAACTAAATGAAAAGGGTAAAAGGTTAGGATGACTTGAATACCAGGAATTCATGGTGGTATTAAAGAACCAACCTAGAAGTTCATAATACCTCATCAATGACAAAAGGCCAAGAGAAAAAGACGTGCAAAGGGTTCAAAAGAAGAACAATCCATTAGAATTCTGAAACAGTTAATCCAGTTAACTAAGTCAGTCTCAGGTGAAGTAAAATGTGGCCCAAATGAAAATAACTTCATCAAATGCCAGTAATACATGACCCAGTGAGATTTGAAACTTGAGTTTTTAACAGAAATTCAAGGTAAGCTTAAAAGAAAAGAATACAGCAACTACTAGCTTTAACCAGAGCAGAGTTTTGATTCCTTTTAAGTGAAAACATGCTAAATGGAGGTAAAGAACAGATACATTTTGCAAGAACAGACATCATGTGGGTAGCCAAGGACTGCGTCAGTGAAGACTCGTAATGATTCCTAAGGTAAAGCTCGAGAGTGAATTCAAGCCCTTTCCAAAGCAGTGAAATAAACCCTTACTCTCCCCGATTTACACACAGATGATCTAATGTGACTTGGTAGTCCTATGTCAAATTTCTATAATTATTTAAATCCTATAATTAGGATATCATCAAACGCTTCCTATCATTTGGATTTCTTGTCTCTTAGAAACAACAACAAACGAATCTCATGATGCCAATGGCTGCCACTGCATTTATTTGTCAGAGGAGGAAATGAATATGTGAGATTGAGCTCTGACCCCCAAATCACACACCTGTGAGACTAACATGTAATAACTAACATGCTTACTGCTCTTTAGCTGGCAAATGGAGAAAAATACAAAAATACGTTCTGTTTAAATGTAAGTTTTAACACAAATTCATGTTCGTGTGAATGAACATCTAGTTAAAATATAAAAATGACACTAAGAATGGCAGAGGATACTATTCAATGTTTCAAGTGTAGAGATGAAAGTGAAGACAAAGAAGTTAGGATAAATTAGAATACATTATGGAGAAGTTCCTCTCCTAAATGTTAATTTTGAGTGGGTTATAAAGGGATTTTTCCTTTTTCTGTCTTTGTGTACCATTTTTAAAAGCATATACCCAAGCTTGTCAAAATTTGCTGGTATAAAAAAGAGATACTCTTCCTGATAAAGTTCAGCCAAGATAAAAAAAAATCCCCATAGTTGTGATGGCATTTATGTGTTAACACAATTAGTGACACTGCAGTTATGCTGTTTTCCAAGTTCCTTAAAGAAGAGGGTTTAAATTACTTATGGAGAAAGGGTGTACGGATTACATTCTTTACTTGGGGGGAGAAAGAAGAGAGAAGGTAATCCATGTGCTTGAGGCCTCACATGGGCTCTTCAGAATCCCATGATAGGCCACATTTTCTGTATAATTTTTACAGTTGGGGCACTCAGAAGTCAGAACAATCTGACAGTTATGGTTAGTGAAAATATTAGATGTTCGCCAATAAAATACTACCTCAGCATATTTTTCGCTTTCTGGATGTAACCACTTAATAACAGGACTTGAGAAAACTGTACTGTGTGAATCAAACACATAAAAGTACAAATATTCCTTTTATAGAAAGCAAATCTTAAGCAGTGCATTATAATCAACCATTCTGGTAAAAGACAAAATATCTAGCATTACCACACCACTGACATATTATGGTTTATTATACCCTAAAGTCCAAACTGGGTAAACAAAGTCAAATCATCAAAGAGGGGTTTTCTCCTCAGACTGTGAGGTAAAGGCCATGGATCTCTAGGGAAGATTCCTTGTGGTTTACCAATGAAAAGGTGTCAAGTGAGAGCTTATCAAACACAACCGTTAGTTTTCAACTTCATTTAATTTCATCAGAGACTGGATTTCTTTGGTATTATTTTCTTTCAAGAGAAAAAGAATATGGAAAAATTAAATGATGTGAGGTAAAACTCCCCAAAGGTTAATTCTAGAGTACCCTTTTAAATTCTAAACCACTTGTAATTCATTATGCGGACACTGGTTTTACATCCTCCACATGAATGATCTTCCTAACTGAAACCAAGTAGGGGGAAACCTTTGCTTCTGAGCTCTGTGGTAAGTACACGGGGTGAGAGGTGGAAAGCAGACAGGACCAGGCACTCTTATTTAGACAGTGGTTTCCTCAAAAAAATAAAGCTGCTCCCAGAGCACCAAGGATGGTCACTGGGAAGAAAAATCTCAGTTCCTAATTCCCAGGGGTGAAGTAACTAGATCGGCAATTCCTTTTCCCACAAGAAAGATTCCAGTCTCCGAGCTGTGGATGACCCATTCTATTTCCAAGAGGCCAGTCACGCAGCATCCTTACCCTCTGTGCCACATCGCCTTGGCCTTTCAAGCCTATTTGCTTACCCTGTGTAGGTCTTTAGACACTAGAACTGTCAAGTCATTATACTTTCAAATATGAATTTGCTTGGGGGGGGGGGGCTTACTTTAATAGCTGAAAACTCAGTACAAAACATACTTATAAATAACATTAACAGGGAATTAATCATTAATGCTCTCAGCTGGTGCCCTGAGACCTCCTCAACCCAACTTGCCCCAGCCACGATCTGAGAGTTCTTGCTGACTCTTCCCCCTCATCTGAAACTCCACATCTAGTCAATCCCATGTGCTGCTGATTACTGCTCTTAAACAGTCCTTGGATTAATTTTTCCCTTTTCCCTATGTACCCCATTACTGTTATTCTGTCCTTGATAATCTCTCTTGTCTGAATTACTACAACTTCCTCCCAACAGGCCTCCTGCCATGGCCAACAGAGCATCTTGCCAAAGGCCTTCAGTGGCCTTAAGATGGGTCAAGGTCTCTCGCATATCCAAGAAGGCCCTGAGACCTGACTGTAGCTTTTGTCCCTGTTCCTGTCCTTGTTCTTCAACCCCTGCCTTTTGGGCAGTGCTCTAAAGCTGGAGCCCCACCCTCATGCTGTTTTGTCCCTCTGACCTCTGCGCCCTCACTTCTGCTGTCTCCTTTACCCAGAAAGCTCCTCTAATGAGGAATTCTGTAAGGGACCCCAGTGGCACTACTTCCTGGAAGCCTTCTGGGTCCTCCTGCTCACCAGGTTATGGGCAAACATGTCCCACTTTTACGCTTTTCTGTCTCTGTACTTACATACTATATTGCAGTCACCTGTCCTCATACCTGTTTCTCCATGAATCTGTGTGCTCCTTAGCGGTAGATTCTGTGTTACATTCATCTCCACGCAGCACAGGGTTCAGGTACTATGTTTCAAGTGAGCAGTTTATCCTAAAATTTCCAGAATTCTTCTGTATTGGTAGTAGCCATATGCTACAAACCAAAAGTCCTCTTAAAATTTAGAACACATCTAATAGCTCTAAGGGGAGAAGAGGTGAGTTCACATACGTGCTCATTACAAAATACACTTATTACTGGCAAGATTTGAATTACAACAGTTTGTAGTAACATGTTAAATTCACATATACACTTTGCATGGCTAACAATACCACACAGGGGCTCACGCAGTTCTTTAATTTCCCCCCAAATCGGCTAGCGTTCAGAGATATACCTTTAGGGGGTTACTGTTCTCAGGGATAAAAACTGATACATTCATCAGTTTGCTTCACTCTCCCCCTCCCCAGTCTGTAGAAATATTTCTACTCTCAACAGAGCTCAAAAGGCCTACAGCAGTTTCTATGACAAAAAAAAGTTGCTGGAGACAAAATAGCAAAACAGCAAATAACAATGACAGAATCCATATAAGACAAAGAAAGGGAACCTTTAAAAAAGAATATACAAAAACTAGATATATTTGCTTTAAAATGGATCATCTGTATCCTAAGAAAAGCCTGAGACAAAATGGCTCCCAACCGAGAAATGTGAAAGACTGTTGCCTATCTACAAAATGCTACGGAAAGCACTATAGGTCTTTTCTAAAACAAATATTAAACACCAAAAATGATTATCTTTGGAGTATAATGAATGATATCAACCCACGTGTGAAGAACCCACAAAAAAAGAAAAGTAACAAAGTTAATTCAAAATCTCTATTTTTGTCCCCACTTTGATTCAATCTCTGTAGTTCTAACACCACACAATCCAAAGTAAGGCAAAATGGTTTAAAGTTAGGACCAGGAACTGCCTTTGCTGTTTCCTACCTGCCTTGGTAGCTCATTTAGATTTTGTTAAAGTTTGTTTTAAAAAATATTCAACTAAAACTAAATAAATCATGGAAGTAGCTCATTTAGATTTTGTTAAAATTTGTTTTTAAAAATATTCAACTAAAACTAAATAAATCATGGAAGTACAGAAAATCTAGATGCTAAGCAGAAGCCAGCACGCTGGCACTGACGGAGACCAGCAAGCACACGGCATTAGAGAATGTTTGTGTTGTCAGGTGCAGCGTGTACGAGGTATTACAGGACCACCCTTACTGAAAGGATCGTCATTAGCTTTGTCAGGCTCTCTGTTGGAACTGTAATGCCAGACTGAACAAAAAATTGTATGAAAATTCTATTACCGTATTAAAACACTTGATCATGTGTTCCCTCAAGATTCCCAACTTTCTATTTCTGAGAAGAGAACAGATTTAATGAGGTATTTTCAAAGTGGAGCTGGTAAAGGGAACATTTGTGAAAAGCACTGCCAAAAAGACAATTCATTTGGTAGACACAGAAAAGGCAAAATTTACTGCATATACTGGAGCAATGGGTATTAAACAATCATCTCTGAATAAACTCTACAAATCAATACGGTCCTTTTGGTCTAAACTACAGACGGCATTGCCTAAAGGAAATCTCTAAGGTCAACCAGCAATTAACTGAAAGGTTTTGATTGAAAATGCTATTGACTGCTTTCATATCAGACAGCTTCTTGGTTATTATACTGCATGGGCTAAGTAGGTGCCAAGACATTAAACTGTCAATAATCTATTAATACTGGAGTGTTACGCTCACTCCCCCTGAATCTGCAGGCAAAGATATTCAAGCCAAGTACCCTGCTTAGAACTAATGCAAATTCCCCAACCCTGACAGAAAAATCATATCTTTATTACCTCTCAGCTTAAATGCCTAGGAGTGTTGACAGACTATAAGAAAAATATTCAGATAATAAATGCTTATTCAGATGAGTTAAACTAACATTTGTTTTTCAAAGAATTGCTAAAGGGATGGCAACCATGTCCTAGAATCCGACTTTCTTTCTAAGCCATATTTAACAGTTTCTAAATTGAATGTAATAAACACTTTACAAAGAGAAATGAGAAGTTATTTAAAGTGAGGCTCATAGGTCCCTGCCACTCAGCATCTGGAAAGCAGTTATACATGGGGGCGGTGGGGGGGGGGGGGGGGAGGACTTTTAATGAATTTAATAGAGAAAAGCACTTTAATTAAATGCTGTCAAAGTGGATTGTATTAATGACTACACACAGAGGAATTTAAAGCAAGCCAAGTTTATTTAGCAAATAGAAACTGGGCGCTCGAGGCCTGCAAGTATTTATGTTTCCGCAGTTGCAGTACATCTAGGAGATGATGATGGTGCCAGATGAAACCATTGAGTTATTAGATATGATTTTATTTATTGTGTATTATTAAAGTTTCAAAGGCCTCGGGGGAATTAATTTCATTTTCAAAATTAAATACCACATTTGATCGGAAAGGGTTAAGAAAATATTGTCCCCCAATTTTTTCCCTTCTCTGGAATTCTGATGCAGCTGAACGGCTAATGCGGATGACCTTTTCCAGGTTTATCCAGTCAGAATTCACTCCACTGCATAACAGTGCCAAAGAAATCGATGACAGTATTTCTTCTATGACTTTTTTCTGTTTTTTTTTTCTTTTCAGTGATTTGCCACTAAACATAATTCATTCTATTACACATAGCTATAAGCTGAAAAATGACCAAAGCTCCTAAAAATCTCCATGAAAATTTGGTTGCCATAACTTTCTTAATGAAAAACATGAGTAGCACAAACTTCTACAAAGGAAAAGGTATCAAATGTTTGACTTCGGGCAATAGGGAAAAAGGGGTCTTCCTCAGTGTCTTCTATTCAGAGGCTGACCACAGAACAAACCTATTATTAATGATAATATTTTAAAACTAAACAAAGAAAATATGAGCCTTAATGCATGAAAGCTGTACAAGATTGGAAAGCTGGTCTGGCTGGAAAATACTGTGTGTGTCAAAATGATTTTCTCTACCGTTTGTAAAAATGTAATTATCCATGATATGCTATTATCCATGATATGCTACAAGGGTGAGGGATTTCAAGTAAATCCATTGGAAGCTAAGGATTCGCCTTTGGTCTTTAGTTCCTGACACCAACATGTCTGTGAGATCACAAACCACTGCCATGATTTACCACATCCTTCTTGCAGTTATATATACACTCTTTCGGTCCGTCCTTAGATTTTAATTCAAAACATGAGGAAGGGGGAGAAGGGAAACGTGAGGATGGGAGAAAAAAACAAAACAAAAAACCCAGCACCTATTTCCTTTCAAGAGCAGAGTAATGATCACAAATGAAGACTTTCAACTTTCTAAATAAATAATCTGATTTTTAATCCCCGCCCCCCCAATTCAAGCTATTTATTAATATCATATGTTAGATCTGTGTCTTTGTAGTTCTGGAGCTTATAAAGAAACTCTGCTTTTCCCATCTGTGCCAAGATGTTTCAGACTAGTCTTTGAAATGCTGCAAATGCAGATGAATATGACATAAAATAGGAACTGATTCCATACACATTCTATATGTGAGTAACGGCAACACAGAGCACAGATGCTCGTCCATGTTCACAGTGTCCTGTACAACCCTGCTTCATACACACAAGTATGTAGAGATCATCCAAGCACAGCATGCCATCTCTAATATGTCTGTTCTAGGAGCTCGAAAGCAATTGCAAATAAAATGACAAGAAAACTTCTTCTCCCCTGGTACATCAGTGGTTCTAATATGAAGATATATGAAAGAATCATCAACTGATAGAACATATCGGTGCATTTGATCCAGATTATGTTTTACAAGCCAAAGAATTCATCAATTTGCTTCCCTCCTTTCATTTTTTTTTTTTTTTTTTTAGATTTTATTTATTTTTTTGAGAGAGAGAATGAGATAGAGAGAGCATGAGAGGGGGGAGGGTCAGAGGGAGAAGCAGACTCCCCGCTGAGCAGGGAGCCCGATGCGGGACTCGATCCCAGGACTCCAGGATCATGACCTGAGCCGAAGGCAGTCGCCTAACCAACTGAGCCACCCAGGCGCCCCCCTCCTTTCATTACTAAGTAAGTGATTGCATTAACGTACAGCACACCCATTTAACTATTTTAGCTTTACCTTTTTGGGAGGCTTTCGTGTCCCATGCACAAACTCAAATGAGGATTTCTCTCAGAAGGATATCCTTAAATCATGCCTTACATAGAAATGGTTGACCCTAAGATTAGGGTACCTTTTAAAAAACAAGTGAATTCTCATTGTGAAATAAAGGATTCAATTTATCAGATCTTAGAAAGTAACTGTGTTAAAGTAACTTGTCCTTTTTTCTACCTCAAACCTGTTGGGTGCTCAGCACTACGAAATCAGACTAGGAACTCATCATTCTACATGGTTCTGAATCTGCAAAATGAGTGTAACCAGATACTCTAGTTAGCCCTGAATATTATATACACAAAGAAATACAAACTTCCTTGAATACAAAAACATAAATTTAAACTAAAGGAGAGTATGAAGGGGAAAGAGTAGAAACAATGACCGCTTAAATAAACTGTTTTCTATATCTGGGTGATTAAGTGAGCTGTATACTACCAAAAGCCATTCAGTTCTGGAAACACCTTTCTTTCACACAATGGTTTTTGGCATGTCTTTATGAAAAATAAATATATGGATATCCACAGGGCTTTAAAAAAAAAAAAAGTTAAACTGGAGTCTTTTCCGTGTTGTGCCTGGTAAATGTGTAGCAACTGGCTCTCTAGAGAAAAAAACCCCAATTGGATCATTTGCCAATTTTCGTCGTGTGAATAATCCCACCATGGCCAGTTCCATTCTACTAAGGGTATAACAACTGCCTCTCAAAATTCCTGAAAATTTAACAATCAGTGCCTGCTAGCCAGTTTAAGTTTACTCCAGCGCACCCTGAGTCTGCTATAGAAAGTGATACCCATCCTCCTCTGCCTCCCAGACTTGCTCACTGGAATTCCTTTGCCTGGCCTGACTTACCTGTCATTTTCCTCGCCCCAAAGTGATTAGGATGACCCTCATGTGATACACAATTCGATAAAAGACCCCATATCAAAAGGTGAAGGGTTATATGACTTGCAGTGAATTGGATCTAGAAACAACTTGTGAGGAAATTGAACTTATGACCTTAGAACTGTCAAATCTATCCAGTTTGCTTGCTCTCCCATTTCTAGGGTTAAACTGAGTAATAATAAAATAAATGAATTTCAGAACTTTGGCAGTTTTCCTTTAATTGAAAGTGTGCTTTTCTATCATTACAAGGGGAAGTTCCAGACTTCAACTTAATAAAAATCAGCGGTAGTTTTCAGCCACATTAGATTTCCACACTAAACAGAAACAGCTGAGAAGCCACAGTAGGTAGGTTTGGTTACAATAGTTTAAAACTCAGTGGCTGGCTTTCTCTTGCAATTGTCATAACCATGAATCATAAGAAAATCAACTGGATCTTTCTGAGCTGATATAAGGTGTGCATCACCTGTTCTTTTGTTGCTGATTTGTTTCCCCAAAATCCATGTGAACCTCCCAGAAGCAATGTGGTTTTGCTTTTGTTTGTTTTTTACATTTTCATTAAAATACTCAAAACGTGAATCAGAAATAGATAAACCAACTCACGGAATGAGTGTTTCAGATAGAAAGAGTCTTTGAGATCATCTAACCCATGTTGTAACAGTTTACAAAACAGTAGAAGGAAACTAAGGGATAAAACCCATCATCCAAAGTCACATGCTCAGTCCTAGTGACTAGAGTCTATGTCACTTTTGGGGCCCTTTTCTTTACCATATCTTCCTTTTTCTTATTTTATCAGAATGGTTGTTTAAAAATAGAGATAGAAAGTAGTAGTTTAGGGACGCCTAGGTGGCTCAGTTGTTAAGCGTCTGCCTTCGGCTCGGGTCATGATCCCAGGGTCCTGGGATCGAGCCCCGCATTGGGCTCCCTGCTCAGCGGGAGGCCTGCTTCTCCCTCTCCCACTCCCCCTGCTTGTGTTCCCTCTCTCTCTGTCAAATAAATAAACAAAATCTTTAAAAAAAATAAAAAATAAAGTAGTAGTTTATTCTTTGCAAGATTTTCTAACTCCTGAAATAGTGACCAGAAAGTCTTGGGGGGGGTGGGTAACAAACACATACAGTAAAATTTTAAGTATTTGAGAACTTTTTACGTCATACTACACTTGGATTTAAGCAAATCCCAATCATCTATTTTAAACGTGTTTTTAAAAAATTATTATCAGGGGCGCCTGGGTGGCTCAGTTGGTTAAGCGACTGCCTTCGGCTCAGGTCATGATCCCAGGGTCCTGGGATTGAGCCCCGCATCAGGCTCCCTGCTCGACAGGGGGCCTGTTTCTCCCTCTCTCTCTGCTGCTCCCACTGCTTGTGCTCTCCTGCTCTCTCTCTGCCAAATAAATAAATTAAATAAATAAATAAATAAATAAATAAATAAATAAAATCTTAAAAAAAAATTATAACCAGAAGGCCTTCCTTTCAAAAAAAAGTATTTATGTTTGTTTCAACCATTATGTAAGAAAACATCACAATTTTCCAAAATTAAAATCAAATGGTTGTACTTTTTATCAAGTCCTTAGCCCTGTGTCTTTCAATCACAGAACCATCATTTATGCATCTGTTGTGACCTGCACTTCAAATAATTTGTCACCATCAATAGCAAAATTTGCAAGTGTTTTACTTTTTGTCTTTTGTTTTGCTTTTGGTAAATTAGAGTTGATTCTACATTCCTTCTACAATGACACTATTCATCTATGCTTGCATTCTTGTTTACTTGCATATGAGGGAAAGAGATAGAAGTGCAGGTAGTGATACCAGGAACTGAGTCACTTACATGAAAACCACCCATTATCATTTGCAATATGGAGGACCCATTAAAGAGTGTGCTAAGATCTTAGTGAATTTCACATCTTTGCTCAACATATCACTACATAGCCTGCTCTGCAAAAGTCTATATTCATTTCCCTGCTGGCCTCTAAGCAACTCAAGATCAGAGAAAATTTATTTCCCCCTGTGTGAGTCCATCGGAGGCCAGTACAGAGCTGCTGATGTGTCAGATGCATACTTAACACTACACCAGAGAAACTCAAACATCATCACTGCATGGCATCTTCACACATCTTTTAAGAAGGTTGCAAGAAGGACAGCAGAACTCCCAGAGATTATACAGAAGGTGAGTGGTCTTTTTGCTTTTTTAAGCTTAAAAAAAAAAAAAGTACCAATTTGCTTTTGTAATATCCAATGGCATTTTTTATGCCCTAAAGGGATTTTATTCATAGCTGAGAAGAAAAGGTCTCACTTACTTTCAAGTAACTTATACTGACTTTTTGTTGTTGTTGTTTTAATAATTTTTGATGCACAGCGAGCATGGGACACTTCAGCCTCTGCCCTTCCGAGGCGGCACCCCTCGCGGCGCGACAGGCCGTCCTCCCACCCTGGCTCCAACGGGTAGCAGCCAACACGGCCACTCCTCTAGAATAATAACTTTTAAAAGAACTTGGAAATATAGAAAGCTCAGATAAAACCACACAGCTCGGAGTTTCTCAATCTGTCTCAAAACAATTGTACAACACGCACACAATAGAGGCAAAGCACACTCTCAGGTTTTGCTATAGAATTATACGCTGACGCTATCCTTGGTTCAACTCTGAACTCTTCAGAGTAGAACTGTTTCACTGAGTAGTACTGTTCATACTAATAGAGCTCAGATACCATTATTTCTTCTCAGGTGCAATCACTTTCTCATGTAAACCTCAAATAATCCTAAAGATTTGGGGTTATCACTGTTTCCAGAAAACTTAAGTGGCCTCTGCAAGACCCCAGAGCTCCAAGTCCGGTGCTGGCCCTGGAATTCACCCCAGACCTTCTGAAGACCCAATGCCCCCTCCTCTTTGTCCACACTCTTGAAGCTCCTGGCAGAGCTATCCTTTCAATTGACTTGAATAAGCAACATGACAATTTGTATCACTTATGTTTAAGAAAGGAAGAAAAGGAGGTTAAAAGAGATCTTTCATTTGGATATTTTACTTTCTATCAAAATATTTTTTAACTAGGCAGTTCAAAATCTTATAAAAATGGCTGCATTAGTATGTACCTGTGGGTCAAGTTTGTCAGTTCCATCTGCTTCCCAGCATGAAGCTTCTTACCTCTTTAAGAAGGCAACTGGGACTGGGCTTTCCAAGCCACCCACATACGCTGTTTCAGCTGCAACCAACTCCCAGATTTACGAACTTGTTTGAGGGACTAGGCCCAAATCAAAGTATGTGAAATTAGCACCCTTGCTCTGACCAGTCAAATGATGAGAATTTTATCCATTTTATCCCTCTCTGTAGATGTTCCTACCTGTTTCCTCCGTGAAAATGATGAATACGTTTCAAACCAACAATTATGTATGAATGACAAATACTCTGGGATAAAATTTAAGGAGAAAATGTGAAGCAGGCTTCCATGGCCCTAGAACAGCATGTGTTTTTCTGTCACAATAGCTCACTGTTAAGAGACACCTCACCCTCCGAGGACCACAGCTTTATCAACACATGCCCAGTGAGCCAGGTGGGTTCACTGAAAGACTTGGTTCGAATACAACAATGAATTAGCCTACACCCCACTGCTAAGTAATAGGGTTGCTACTTGGAGAAGTACCCCGGGGGGAGAGAATGGACATGACCGGGGCAAAAAAACGAGTGCCTGTCTGTGTGGTCAGGGAGAAAGTAAGGTGGAGTGGACATATTTATCATCCATTTGTGTTTTACCAAAACCACATTTTAATATGCCATTCAATCAGTAATTTACATAAGTAATTCTTTCTAGAACTATGTACATCACTCCAGACTCTAGACGATATTCAGAAAGTCTGTTTGTTTTGATACTTTCAAAAAGCCATTTTTTAAAGGTAATATCATCTCTCTGGGAAGCTCAACATGTTTTAAAGATATTATCCAGTATATTCGGGAAACAGCTTGAAAAATCAGAGATGGCACCCAAGCATCAGAGAAAGAAACAGAAACTATGGATTCCACTAAATCATAGTCTGAATTCTAGATTAAGGTAAGGTAGCCAGAGGGAAAATGAAATCTGTTTTAAAAAACACAATTCTGAGTGAAGGAGAAAACTGCTCAATATATGTGCAAAATGTATTATGTTTTATTCACTGTTGTACATGTGCTGCCTAGAATTAATACCTGGCATGCTGAAGGTGCTAAACAAATAATTGTTAAATAAGTAAGTAAAAGTATGAGAATAAAAATAGCCAGCCTTCTCAATCATGTCTGTAACTTGAGGCCTGAAAACAGTTTTATCAATCAATTTTAATCATCTTTACCAAAAGCCAGACTTGACTAGATATCTATACAAGTATAAAGGAATGTATTTTCCTTCTCACAGAGGAAGTGTAGCGAGGCCCTTGATTAGAACAATGACACATCAATATCCACAAATGCCTTAATATTAGCTTAAGTTTATTGTTGTTTTTTTGGGGGGGAGGGGTGCATTCTAATGCACTATCTTAGTCTATTTATTTTGTCTCCTTTTTCAATTTGCTCCACACTGCTCATATTTGACCAGTTTGCCCCTTCACGAAATTAGCCATTGCCCCCTGTTCTTTCAGATTAAAAAATATATATATATTTCAGATTATTGAAAAGAAAAAAAGGGGGGGTAGGAAGGAAAAGAGGAGGGAGGAAAAAATAGCTACAATGAGTTGGTTAGTAGAGTAGCAAGAACATCCCCTAACAAATTCCATAGCAATATTTTTAAGACAACTAAGCTTCATGTTCAAAAGTACTATCTTTAGTCTTATTTTCCTATCGGAACATCAAGAAAAGGCCAAGGTGCTAAAGGTTTTGTCTTATACCTGGTTTCACTTAGTATCAGCAGAAGGAAAAAGACTGACAATGTGTACAAGGAGAATCCTCCTGTCCTCAAAACTTGAACAAACGGACACAAAGGAAGATAATTTACATTAGTGGTTTCTGAACACTGGGTATTGCAGACACTTGTATCAATGAGGAGCATTTGTACCAACAGAAATGACACAGCTAATCCCTTCTCTTCGCCTTACCTATTGAGCAGTGTTAGGCCAAGTGCCTTCTATTCAGTGTTAGGACCTAAAAGAAATGAGCAGTGTGTCAGTAACCGACAGCATGAGCTGAAGGGACTGTGCCGCCTCTTGAAAATGCAAAATATCAAAATTAGGCTATTATTTAAAGAAACATAGCAATTACAGAAGAGCAAGCTGCTGAAGAAATCAAGGTTCTCTATGTTCCCACAGGGCAGGAAAAGACTGGAAGAAGTGGAACCCAGTTCATGTCCAACCAAGGGCTAACCCTGAACGGTTAATTTGGAAGGTGGTGTGTTATTAAAGTTCGGCCACTCATAGGGAGAGCTCTGCTTGGCAAAAACACTAGGACAACCCTATGAGGAATGAGAAGCAATAAGCTAATTCCAATTATTAAAATTGTAAGCCTAGTAAATTGTTGAACCCACTTTAAAGAAATAAATAGGCAGACCCACATTACTATAAAATTTTAAGTTTAATTTCTATCAGTATCTATAGCACAGTGCCTGAATACATGGAAGGAAGGACATGATAAATGTAAGAAAAACTGCAATAAAATAAAAAGGCATAATACTTTGGATATATAGAGAGCTTAAAATCAATCTTAGGCATTTGTTTCCTACTCCTTATATGTCTATAGCATTTCACATTTAAAAAGTCATATAAATCTCCTTTGATATGAGAATTTTATATGAGACCTGTTAATCATCCCTGCAACCATCTACCCTGATAAATGCAGGGTTATAGGAGCCATGATCTACTAAAAGGCTCTAACTTTCTGGCCCAAGGGCAGCCCATTCACAAGTTACCTGCAGATGGTCTATAGCCAGTATTAACTTTCTACTTCCCATTCTTCTTGAGTTTATTCTAACATTCTCCCCAACGGAGTTCTTCTTTTAAAATGCAGTGCCTTCTAAATTAAGCATTCACATGACTGACTGGAAATTAAATTTCAAGACAGTTTGCCTTCATGAGGATGAGGTGGACCAGTCAATTATCCTGTTATAAAAATTTAAAGTAGTAGTAAATACAGAGTGGGAAAAAGAAGCTGGATTTGATAAAGGCATAGAAAAAAGTCATGAAGTAGAGCAGAGGTCATAGGCCAGTCAAGGTTTTGAGGGGGAAGGATTATAATTCAAAGAAACTACGAGTAGTAAACAGAAGTTATATGATAGACAAAGATATAAATGATAAATTAGATGATGATGGGAAGAAAAGCTTGCTAACAGAAGGATTCTGACGTGGGGAAGAGGTATGTTACATCAAGGTTAGCAAAGGAGAGGATGAACCCATGAATTTCCATGAATGCTGAATTCCCAGTTCCAGGTTTAGAGAAACCTAACCATATTCATAGTCCCACATCCGAATTTTCAGGAAGTTCAATCACTCTCCATTTCCCTTAACATAGCTCTAATAGTTAAGCTGGAATTCCTGCCTTGCAATAACAAAACAAAATAAAACAAAAAACAAAACCGCCAAAACTTTAAGAAACTTTTAAAATGTAGGCAAGCAACTTGCCTAAATCTCTAGAAAAGAACAAAGCCATAGTTAATGTCTAATCTACTAGTTTAGCTACTCTTAATGAGCTCCTTCAACTTTCTGACATCATCATTGAAAAAAACCTGTTCACTATATTTTGGAAAAAATAGTCCCAAGATGGAAATGTCCTTTCTTCTAGACTTTGAAAAAAAAAAAAAAAATGGTTGCAAATGACCTCCAAACGTCTTTATTCCTGAATGACAAATTGAAAACTTTGAACATGGTGAAAAGCTGACTGATAACATTAGAAATGAAGACTGTTCTTCAAGTTGAATAAATACACGCAGGATGACCTAATGTTAATATGAAAAAAGCTAGTGTGGCTCCTCATGGATGGTCAGGGACTCTCAAAGTTTTCCCAAGTGAGGACTTACTTATAAACCAGCTGCTGCAATATGTTATTAAAAATGAAGTGTTCATTTGCATCTCTCCTCAGGACTAGAATAGGGTTTCAACACTCTAGAGTGACCTTAGACAGCACACTTTGAATAGGAGCTTGTAATGAGCCCAAGAGGGGAGAAATTCCAGTAACCTGGTTAGAGATTTGCAAACATCCCTAATTGATTAATTAGCCTATTTATTTTCTTAGAAGTTGTTCTTTTGGAAGCAAATTCAGAAAGCAAGATATGGCCCCTATAGACGGAGTAGAAAGGCGTGATTGATATTCGCACAGCTTAAAGATAGGTTTCAAGTATGCTTAAACATTAGCAGTGAGTCACATTTTAAAGCTATCTCAAAAAAAGCTTAATGAAAAGTGGCAAGTTCAGTCACATCAGTTCTCTGACATCACACCAGTAAGTTATAGGTTTCACTGCGCTAAGTATCCTGTAAAGAAGAAAGCTCACAAAACTAAATCTATTCAGTAGAATGATTACAAATTAAATGACGTGCATAAACAGCTTTGCATAGCACCAGACAGCTAATAGTAAGTGTTCAGGGAATGCTAGCTGCTCGTGGGCAGTTCTTTCCAGCACACAGATAAAAATCAGACTCTAGAGATACACAGATGTGCATTTAAGGTCTCACTTGGAGCAGGTTACTTCTCTAGGCTTCAGTTTTTCACATGTGAGAATATATAAAAAACCACCCTCCTATTTGGTTTTTCATAGGGTTTAAAGAAGATAAGACATATAAAAATCTCACATTTTGAGAGCCTCGTACCCAAAAAGGCTAACTGCTGCCAAGGAAGAAGACCAACAAGACCATCACCAACACCATCATCATCCTCATTGTTATTATTATTCCCAAATTTTATATAGGAAAAACAGAATCAGCCTCATATGTACTTATAATTTTTTTTTTTTTTTTAAATCTTACGCTGCTAGGCAGTTAATGGTATTTCTACTCCAGAGTGTCTCTACTTCAGCATTATTAACATTGTTGACAGGTCATTTTTTTTAGGGGGCTGTCTTGTGCACTGCAGCCTATATGGTAGCATTCCTGGCCCTCACCCAGCAGATACCAGTAGCATCTCCAAGTTATAATAACTGAAAATGTCTCCAGACACTGCCAAATTTCCCATGAAGGGCAAAGTCACCCCTGGTTGAGAACCACTGGTTGATACCAATGACAAGGAATTGTTGGCTTTGAAAATGCTGAGATTCCCTGGAGTGGGCAGCGATCCAGACGAGCAGAGGTACAATGCTGGTGTCAGCTGTCACCCACCAGGTCTCACATTCTTACTCAGTGTACGGTATGGAATTTTAAAACAAGTACTTGTCAGGAAACCACACAGCAGCAAGCTCAGAATTCCTGAACTTACAAAATAAGCCATGGAAACACTGTGGTGGAAATATAATAAAGCAATAAAGCACAAACGACACAGACAGGAACAATTTGGCAAATGCTCCCCAATCAACCCCACTCAGTGACCTAGTCATAGCATGAGCAATGTCCTTTCTTCTCTCTGCATTAAAAGGGGAGTGTGTTCAGAGGAAAGACTGGACGCCAGACATGCCTGTGTTTTCATTCAGCGGCGATTCTGGCTTCAAGCAAGGCTCAATGTCTCTGCTCCAGTCTTTCCAACTGTAAAATGGAGTTGGTAATAATGAATACCCTGAGTTAACTAGTTTTGATTTTAAGTTGAGGATATCCATTCACTATAGGGCCTCAGGTCGTAATAACCACTAGGGGGGAAAATCACTATGACCATGAGAAATAATTTTGTCTCTGACCTTCTGGCATGAAAAAGTGGAATTTATTTCATCTTTTTCATGGAATGTTTTAGTTTCCCATGTCATCTCACCTATGTTGGCCTTCTTTGTGCTATCTATACAAGGACTAAAAACATTATGTACATCAGTATTTATTTTTTCATTATCAACCTTGGAAGGAAACTTTTTAGGCATTTTCCCCCCTAATCATCTCCCTTGCTTCATTAAATTTTAATACCAGAGATACTGAATATCTCTTCATGTACCGTGTCCCTTTGAAAGGCCACAAACCATTGTAAAGTGAGACGTTTATGCTCCCCAAGAATCCATTTTCACTCCCTAAGGCAATATTACCCCCACTGAGGGCCATGGTAAAGATGGATCTAGTTTATAATATGTTCAGAGCCTGGAAAGTCACCTTCTATACAGCAGGGATTTTTTTTTTTTTTAAGTAATCTCTACACCCACTGTGGGGCTCGAACTCATGACCCTGAGATCAAGAGTCACATGCTCCAGACTGAGCCAGCCAGGTGTGCCTACACAGCAGGGATTTCGATGAGAGTTTCTAAAGAGACTTAGAATACTGGAAAGAAAACTGGAGAGAGCAGGTAACTCAATATGACATCAAAGTCGGGCCTCACCTGGAGAGGTCTCGATTATTCCTAAGGAGGAAACACCTCACTCTTCCCGGACCACAGTGTCTTAGGGCTGATAGCACCTCTCAGTGGCCCCAAGCCTAAATTTGTCTCAACTATAACCTAGCTTCATCTCTGAAGGGACAGTCCATCAAACATGCATCTCTCAGTAAGCATGTAAAAGATGCTGTTACGTATTAGAATTATAAAAATAAATGGCACATAATGGCGACCATGGAAGAAATCAGAACCATGGGCAAAGGCATCTTCGGGTGTAGAGCTGGAGTCACGGGGCCAGGCAGCCCTTGAGGGGAAGAACAACACAACAAGGTCTAAATGAATGAAATGGACAGGATGTGTGTGCACATCTACAGGGTGGGCAATGGGGATCTTGCAGCAGGATGGTAAATACTGAGTATCAGCTCCAGCCATGTGGACGAGGGGGTCATATCTGATTTTCTGCATTGTTACACAAAATTGGGATTTGATGTCAGATCTCCTCATTTTGAAGGGTGGGCTTTAATTTTTAAAATCCTTTGTGGCTTGGGGCGCCTAGGTAGCTCAGTCGGTTAAGCGACTGCCTTTGGCTCAGGTCATGATCTCAGGTTCCTGGGATCCAGCCCCGCATCGGGCTCCCTGCTCGGCGGGAAGCCTGCTTCTCCCTCTCCCACTCCCCCTGCTTGTGTTCCCTCTCTCGCTGTCTCTCTCTCTGTCAAATAAATAAATAAAATCTTAAAAAAAAAAAAAATAAAACCCTTTGTGGCTTAAAAAAAAGAAACACAACTGCAGGCAATGTAACACTATCAATATGTAAACTATTTGCAAACAAATGGCAGGAAAAATTTCCTCTCTTCCTTAAGGAAAGAGGCTCAGATTCTAAGGGACTTCTCACATCACAGAAAACACTGAATGGGGCAGGGGTGCTGTGATGCTCCTTCCTTTATCTAGTACATCAGTGGGGGCCTAATTCGACAGACTAATCTGGTGCATAGTTATGCACAACAGTTCATATCTTTACCATATAAGAAAAACTGAGGAATAGTATACCCTAACTACTTAAAGAAATTTAAATGGCACCCTTCCATAACCACAAATGGAGTGGACTTCTGCATGATTTACAATATGCTACATATATCAGAAGCTCTTCATAATCACTGATTTCAACTCTACTTAACAACTTGATAATGGTGCATTTTCTGCCTAACTAGACAAAATGTAATAACACCAAACTAGTATTACCCTACATAAAATTCCTACAACATGTAAATAATTGCATCTTCCTAAAATTTTAGCCGATATAAGGGCACAAATGAATCCTAACCCGGAGTCCAGTGACTTAACTTTCGCACAATTATAGACATTTTTTAGTAGTTTGGGATCTTTTATTAAAATACAGTCCTCCCCAAGTCACAGAGGCTGTGCCAACGGTAGTCTCCAATCTCAAGAGTTCTGCCAGCTAGTTCCATTTATTTTTCTTCCCTTTTCATATCATGACTATACTATAAAATTAACCCAAAGTTTTGTATTTTGCTGACAAACAAATGCAGCATTTCAAAGCAGTGTCACTGAGAAACTGGCACAATGTAAAAAAAAAAAAGTAACATATTGAAGAATTTCACAGTATTTATGGGATCAAGGTCAATGGCTAAGGCAAAGTCAATGTAGAGAAAATTACCTTATTTGTAAACTCTTTGGCTAAGATCTGAGTGATAGGAATAACCTTTTATAAAATAAGTGAATTCTCTTAGTGATATCAGAAGCTAATGTTAATAGCCACGAAGTGCTTAAAACTGAAAAAGGAAAATTACAGGCTGACTCTTTCTTAGCCATTAAATATTGTTAGCACACTCCACTTCTGACATACTAACATAAAAGATAATAAAACCCATAAATCAATTGCTGGTCTGCTTCTATGATTTACTTTACTCAAACTGGTCAGTTAGAATATTATATATTGAATATCCTCTTAGCTACCTAAACATAGGAACCTCATAGAGACAAGAACTTCTGGACGAAGAATGGAGAAAGAAATGTATAGGAACCATCATCTAAATGAAGGGAAGTCCTTAATTATAATGGTTTTAGTATTTTATCTCAAACTTCTCTACATTTCCAACTTTGTCATCATCTTGTGATAAAAACTGGATGCTCTAAATGTCTACAATAAATCAGTTTTTCACTCCCATTCTATTTCCACTTCAGCTAGGCTGAACTAAAATGGACCGTGAATGAAAAGTCCATACAAAGTTGGTGGTTCCCTGAAGCTAGTTCTCGGCCTGTGTTGCTTCAACACAGAAGTTTTGACTATTTCACATCAAAACAAGAAAAATAAGGGTGACAGCGAATTTTTCATATGCCTGAGTTTATATAGTTTGTAAGATCTTTTGTCTGAGGCTATCCTTTTCATTAATTTGTTGATATTAAAGAGTATTTTGTTTTATGAAATGATATGGATAATAAATTGGAGCTTCCCTTGAATTTTTCAAATCAATGTATTCTCCAAAAGAAAAGGTCGATACACCTGTATTAGCTCCCTCTTTAATTTCTACTAAATCTCAAAATCTGAAAAACACTGCTCTTAGCATGTTTGTCTAATTATCTGTAGGTGTTTGGATGAGGCCCCAGCCAGGAAAGGACAGGAGATGAAAGGGGGAAGGTGGGTCATGAAGGGTAAGCCCTGGGGCTCACGTCCGGGGAAGGGGTTGTCCCTACCACGAGTCCAGGCCCAGGACAGGGGGCTCCACCACTTAGCTGTACACTCTTATCACCCACCTGCTCTGAGTTCACTGTGACTATATTAAGAGACTGCTTCTAGCTGTATGAATTCATCAGTCTAATCATTTGGGCAATTCACTCTGTGACTTTGGAAACTGACCAATGACAGCATGAAGGCACTGACTGAGATGTCAGTATTTGGACGATAAGTGATATAATGGACCCGTTGACTTCTGGCTTCTCCCCCAGGCATGTGGGATGAGATCGAGGTGAAAGGAGACGAGGAAACCTCAGGGTAGAACATTTTGCCAAGTCCTTCACCACCGTCTCCTTTGATATCTTGATCAAGAAATGCACCCCACCCTTCCTTCATTCTAATCTTCCTTCCATTCTTCATCCACATGCACACATGCACGCATTCCTGTTTCCTTCTTGCTACACAAAAGGAGGGTCAGACAGAAGCCCTGCAAGGTCCTCTTTGGTGGGAGTTGGGACTGCTGGTATTGGACAGTAGGACAAATCTCAAAACCTATCCAAAAATTTATGGGCAAACTCTAAGGGGTCAAAATTTGGGGTATTAGCGTAGTTAATATTTCTTCCTGAAGATCACTGATTTTAGACTGCTGCAAGACTCAGGAGCTAAACTCAATTGTTTTTAGAAAGAAATATTATTTCTCTCAATGAGAGCAAATACTAACCAAATAAAACATGCAACGTAAATGAACACAGATTTCTAAAAGAGAGGAAACCAAAAACAGCAAAAACTCATCTTAAAATTCTAAGAATCTATCATAATTTCTCTCAAAGTCCAGTTGAGTTCAATGGTATTCTCTAGCTCATGTGAATATTTCTTTTCCTCAGCCTAGTCAAACTTTCCTTGAGAGATTTTTAGATTAATTTATTAGCTACTTCAGAGTTTTTTCTTTAGAAAATGGTGGAAACTATGAACTGTGTTTTCTGACTGGGAGGTTTAATTCTCCACAAGTGTTCTGGCTTCACAGTCCCACAAGTAAAACACACTCAGGAAAGCAGCTGCCTTTGGATTCGACTTCTCACTCATTTTTCTCCATGTATGAGCATGTGCACGTGTGTGCACACACGCACATACACATACACACATACGCTGTACCCACTATGAGAACAGGGGCCTCTGTCCTTGGAGACATTCAACAGACTAATCTGGTGCATAGTTATGCACAACGGTTCATATCTTTACCATATGAGAAAAACCTTTCAATGGGAGGCGGTGTGGTGTCCCCCTTTGACCCTGACAGTTGCTGGCACCAAGCGCCCTGCCCAGGTTAGGGGAAGAAGGGGATGCTGACCTGCACTGGCTCAGGGGGAAGCTGGACCACATGCTGCATGCGCTCACTGTGGTGATGTCTCGACTCTTCCTCATAGATCACATCCCTCTCATGCTGGGGAAGGTTCAGGAAGCGACGGATGGTACAGAGGTTCTCCCAGAGGGTGCGGTTCTCTGGGCTGGGGTTCTCCTTCCAGCGGAGCAGTTCGCACAACCAGCCCTAGAGAGAGAGAGAGAAGGCCACCTGGGTTAATCTGTAGGGTGCAGAGCAGCAGAGGATGGCTGGACTGCAGTCCAGTGCCATCCCAGTGCAGCATATTTTTCCTGTCAAAATTGTTCCTACCCACCCAGGAAGATACTGCAACAGCTAACAACTTTGAAAAACCAACCAATGACCACAGAGGTGGTTACACCAATAGCCAAGAGTCTTCATGCTTGTTAATCACCTTATCACTTTTCCTATTGAATATATTCTGGATGAATTTACAGGTCCTTTGTAAAAGATACTCAAGCAAGGTGACAGTTATCTAATTCTCTGAAAAGAAAGTAATTCATGTTGCTCAGCTACAATTTTTTAAAAATTACCCAGTTGGATAGTTTCCATCCTAAGAGTGAAAATGAACAAATATGTATTGCAACATAGTAAATTCTAAGGAACAAAACATGTCCGAGTGTAAACAGCACTGAACTCTCTAGAAAGGAAATAGTCTTAGAATTATCAGTAACTCCACAAAATAAAAACCACCACCTTAGCTAGAATGAAAAAGTTGTATATTTGCTCCATCTCTGAATGCCTTGGGCTCTAGGCCCTCTTAACCATCCCCTTCCCGCCACAGCCACACCTGCAGGAAGGTAGGCAGTTGGCCGGGTCACACCTGCAAATGTGTCTCCCAATTCTGGCATCCGGATGTTCTCGCCCTTGAAACTGCACGAGAAAGAAAATGTAATGCAAATAATGATGGATTATATGAAAATAATACAGAGGATGCTGTCAACATCGCTCACTGACTCATGTCAAAATATTTTACCCAGTAGCTTTCTAACCCATCACTTCCAAGCTACATCACTAATTTTAAAAACAAGAACTGTCCCACATCACGCCTCTTGCAAAAGAGTAAGAATTTTTCTAAAAAGGTGCAGAAATAAACACAAATAACTTTGAAAAAATTAAATCCCAAATCTCAACGAATTTTATATCATAACTTGTAAGCCAATGAAAGTTCCTGACATGCATCATAAAAACCCCATATAATATCATAAGCCGTTGTTTGTCTAACTCTCCACTGTGTCTTCTGCCTTTACCCAAAAAAAGAGGCAAGATTTGATTATCTCCGCTGCATCAGCCAAGACAGCAACACCAGCTGTTCTCATTGTGCAGCCTCTTCCTCGCGGCCTCCATGTTAATAACCTGATCATTCCATTTTCTCCTTCAACTGCCGGCTGCAGCACCGCGAAGAGACAAAAACCCAGGCCCATCTGCAGCAGCTGTAGGCACTGAACTGTGAAGCCACTGGGGATTTATAAACTAATCTGTAACACAACACTGCCTTGTTTTTACAAGTGAGAGGCCACATTTGCGCAGACCTGATCTTTTCTTGCAATAAACTGGGAGCTGGGGAGAGTTAGAGGGTTAGGAAGAATGAAAACAAGATATCGAATAATTTGCTTGGAAATGTTTTTCCAAGTATTTTCATAGAGTTTTTTTTCAAGTCAATTGCGAGGTAAATGCTGATTTTCAAGGTGCAACATATATGAAAATTGAAGACAATTACATTTTTTAGCCCTATCAGAAAATAAATTATATTAAAAAAAAATCTCCTAGTCCCAACGTGTTTCCTCAAGGGTTTCTTTGTACAAAGGAAAGAATTCTTGAAATGGAAAATAAACCATCTGTGGAAAAATAAGCTCCTCTTTCTCTGTCTTTGCACAGATCTGAGTAAGTCTCCAACTGAACTCTTTCCAATGTTTCAAACAGGTATGTTTAACATCTCCCAGGGGAAGCTATAGCATAGAGACCAATCATTTAACAGAAAATAAAAACAAAAACCTACATCTGTTAAAAGACGAAGTTCTGAGATACCCAGACCTTCAGGAGGACAGCACCTGCTGTTCCGCTTGAGGAGTGAACTGCATTGTGGGAAGCTGCAGCTTGAAAGGGGACAGGTGACAGCTGAGTGGTATCTCCACTTACGAGATGCGGAATGTCTCGCACAACATTCATGGCTGCATTTGATTTATATGCGCTATTATAATCTGCACTCATTACAATCACTTAGGACAAACTACAGGCCTCGTTATGGACTGTGTGCTGTCTGCCATCAGTCTTTAAGAAGTGTGGTGCTCAATTTGCCCACTGACATGCAAGGTCCTGACCTTGAAGCTATTAGGGAGCAGATTAGACACAAGTGTGATCATGTGTGCAGACATAAGCAAACCAAATTAATTTCTGGCACAGGGAGGTAGCCAACAAGACCCTGTTCTTCGGGCACCAGAGAACTTCCTCAAATCCCTGATGGTGCTGAGCTAATAGCATGTTTAAGGGAACCCGGTTTTGAAGATAAAGCACATTCATGGTATTTAGAGGGTTATTAATCTAGTTTCCCCACAAAGTGTTTGCTTGGCTGATCAGATTAAGGGATGGAGCCTTCAACAGTGCACCCCCACCACAGCAGGCCCCAAGAAATCTGTGATACTTCACAGCCTTGGACATATTGCACCATGTGTACCCAGCTGCTTCAATAATTAGCTTATGAATGTATCAGCTGGTTCTGTGATTTTTATAAATAATAACTAACCTACAGAGCAGAAAGATTGTCAAGAGCCTTTCAGTAGCACAAAATTACAAGGTGCTCCTAACTCTAACTTGCTCTTCCACTAAAGGCCGATATTCCCTACGAGTGGCACTCCCGTGATGCCATTTCTAAACATTTATTTTGCATCGGAAATGGAGATGTATGTTTGTCTGTTTTCTTCATGGCGGCCATAATTTACATTCCTTTTGCTCTGACTTACGGCTCGTTTCACGTATCTGAATGCTTACCTTCCGGAAATCTATTCTTCCACCCCACTTCCCGCCTCACCCTCCATCTTTTTGTTCACATGATCCTTCCACCAGCCCATGTGGGATGCTTATCTCTGTTTTCTCAATGGGGTCTCTTATTAGCTTGTTTGGTGGCTAATGAAGGTGTGAGAAAGTGCCATGCTGCTGCATGAACACACACGTATGTAACTGTGAGCGAACCCACCACAGAAGAGATAAAGAGTCCCCACAATGGGATTTTTTTCATTTATATAATTTTTGCATGCCGTCCAAGAAAGTTTTGCAGTATCAGGAAAAAAAAAGTGTAAATGTCAAATAAAACAGTGACAGATGACAGTATTCTCTATTGAATAGCACTGTTTCTGTCGTGCATGTTCAATGGGAACTCATGAATTATTAATAAACAAATCTCCTTTTTCTGTTAAAAATCTCAAGTAGGTTTTTTGTTGTTGTTCCCTGTGTGTTATGTGGAGAATTCCAGGAGAATTATTTTTGTTTCAGAAATGCTGATACAGAAGTTTATCTGATTTCCAGCCTTGGTCAGCTCTGTGAGCAGGTACCATGAACTGTGGGGTGCATACCTCTCTGTGATTTCTCTTTTAGGCTGGCTGTAAGTTTCGACCAAAGGTTAGCTGAATATTCATATAGTCAGTGTAGCCCTTCTAGTATGGTAAAACTGAGGCTAAGTGAATTATAGCTAGGAAGCTCAGAGTATTCAAGTTGGAGCCCTGACATTAAGTGACTGGGTTACCTTTGCGCAAGTGGCTACCCTCTTTCTTACAGCTTCTGGGATATAACTGTAAAAGGAGGAGTTTACAAAAGATGGTCTCTAACTTCCCTTTCCAACTCTACATTCCATGATCTGTTATCTTGTTATCTGTCAGAAATAGCAGATAATAATTAGCCATAGGGTTAAAGTACAAAGAAGAAACTACCTTGACCAAGTGATTAAGGGCAACATCACCAGTGATAACATATGCACATCAGGAAGCCTGTGGTATGAGGCACTGCAAAGAACACAACCCAGTATCTGCAGTAGTCTTGCCAAAAATGCACAACATCAGTTGAATCATGACAAACCCAAATTGAGAGATGTTCAGCAAAATAACATATCAGTATTCTTCAAATTGTCATTAAAAAGAAAAGAAGAAGAAGAAAAGAAAAAAGGAAGAAAAAGGAAAGACCTAAGAATGGTCACAGACTACAGAAAACTAAAGAGAAATAGTAACTAAATGCAGTGCAGTCTCTGGATGGGATCCTGGCAAAGAAAATGCTCATTAGTGGAAAAATTGAAATTAGAATAAACTTTTCAGTTTAGTTAAGAGCATTAAAACAATGTTAATTTCCTGGTTTTGATAACTGCACTACGGTGATGTAGGGTGCTAACATTAGAGGAAGTTAGGTGAGGGATATATGGAAACTGTACTATTTTGCAACATTTCTGTGAGTCTGAAATTTGTTAAAAATAAAAAATGTTAAAAAGTACAAAGAACACCTAAACTTACATAGCAAAATATACATGGAGTCTAAGTGTAATGATGCCAAGGAATTTAGGATTAAAACTCTTTTGCCTTCAAAAATCTGAACCCAGAGAAGGAATATGAATTTAAAGTTGCATCCTTGCAATCAATGGTTAAAAGAGTCCTTAAGCATTCAGTGCGTAAGTAAATAATATCTATAAACATCTCATTTTAGCCATCTAATCAGTCTCCTAAACAAATATGTTTCAGTCAAAAAAACAACTCTGACCACCCTTTCCAACTATGCAGGTGAGGCGACACTCACACAATCCGTGTGTTCTTGAAAAGTTGCATGTCAATCTAAATTTACAAAACAAATCATGTTGCAAATGTATTAGGACTATTTATGATTTGAAGAAATGTGCCATTATTTCTTTTTAAAAGGTCAATGATAATCCCATAGTTGATCTTTTAGTGAGTTGATAGTTTTATTAAAGATTTACCTAAATGAGATACCCCTTCGTTCCCAATTCAAAAGCATTACAAAAGGCAACAGTAAGAACCACAATTTGCTCCTGTTTTTCTTTCATGGTCTTGTCTGCCATCGGTTCCTCTATTGACTTTGTGCTCCAGCCATTGTGAATTACTCACAGACTCTGACTATGGCTGGTATCTCCATCTCCAGGCATGAAATGTGGGGTATATACCTACCCATCTGTGATTTCTCTTTAGTTTTAACCAAAGGTTGGTTGAATATTCATATGGTCAGTTTAACTGTTTTAGTATGGGAGAACCAAAGCCAAGTGAATTAAAAGTACTTGAGCACAACTAATACTGCTCATGTTACTCCCTTGGCTGGAAGGTCTCATACTCAACCTTCTATCCCCCTGTGAGAAGCTATATTCCAAAGCTCAGCTGACAATGCCTCACCTGACCTGTAAGAACTGTTTGCTCACTCCGGTATGACTCCAAAGCATTTCGCTTATACTCTTCTACAGTTTGATGATGATGATTATTCCAAGTGGGCAGGTGTGCATCCCCATCAGAACGGTCAGCTTCTTGATGAGGGTGGAGGGGAAGGCTTGGTTTCTTACTCATTTTAGCATTTTCACAGCATTGGGGTTCCTTTCACATCAAAGATGCTTAATACACGCTCATTAGATTGAACTGAAATTATCTGAGTGCATAGAAATTAGCCTACTGGAATGTTATAGTTGGAGAGGGGCCTTGCTTCTAAGAAGGAACCCTGTCAATGTTCTGAGGTTTGTTTTCCCATCTCTAATACATGAATATGATAAAAGAAAATGGGGTGATCCAATTTACATTATATATTCATGCATTGTATATAATATATAAACACAAACAGTGACAGGTCTCTCAGAACATTAATCAGTCTGTAATCTTGTATTGAGCACCCATCTACTACATGCCATGCAATGTGCTGGTATGTTACATATGTCATTTGTCTTGATTATTTTTATGACAAGGTTAGTTGAGATCATCAGCAAGGAAGTATTCTGACTATGAAACTCAGGAAGAATACCATCATAGAGAATGACATATAAAGTGGATCTAATGACATATAAAGTGGATCTTGAAGGTAAAGATGGATTTCACCAGGTGGGGAAGGGAAGTGATCAGAAGCACATTCCAAGCAGAGATAACATTATCAACAAATGCAGAGAATTAGAAAATTATCACATCCCAGAAATGTAAAGCAACTTTGTGGGGCTAACGCAGTCTAGAAACAGAGGTGGTGTCAGATTTTAAAGAATAATATGCAAAGAAATTTCATCTTAATCCTATGGGCCATGGGAGCTATAGAAGGCTTCTAAATGACATGACAAAGAATTAACTTTCTTTTTTCTTTGTTCTGCTTTCCCTTCCTTTCTCCCTCATTCCTTCCTAACAAGAAGTCCTTAGGGAAAAGACTATGATAAAGTCAAGAACACCACTTATCCTAGCCTAGATCTTTTTTTTCTTTCACAGCAAAATCAGGACCCACAGTGGCCTGGTAATAGTAGAGTACATACTTCATATGCTTCACCCAATAGGAGTTTTCATTCTAACAAAAAAATGACACATTTTGTAAACACCAAGCTATATCAATCATTTAAAAAAAACATCTGTTCTCATCATTTTAACCCTTTTCTTTGTGTGTTTGTTGTTGTTGTTATTCATACGAGAATTTTTTACAGCTTTCCCAGATTAAAAATGAATCAGGAAGGGTAATATCCCATTATTTCAGTTCTAGAAAATGTTAAAGGTTTAAAATTTTCAAGCAGACAATAACTGAGCGACATTCTCCAAACTACATACCAAAGGCTGAGAATGTCCAAATAACCAAGGAGGTCTTTCACAAAACAATAATACGACCAGTGTTTGAGTTTGGACCCCAATAGAAATGGCTTTGAATCTCATAAACTCCAAACCTTACCCTTAAGTAATAGGGGAAGGGGAAGCAAATGGGAAGACAAGGGTTCCTGTCCGTGGTACTGAAATGTCAGTGTCTACTAAGTTACTTGTTTTCCTACCCCAGGACACTGGTAATGACTCCAACTTCTCCCGGTTTTTTTTCCCTTAAAAAAATTAAGGTTTATGTTGGTGACAAATGTCCTAGTTTTTCTAATATTTCAGAACAAATACAAACCAGGATTTGCTTAGCAACAAACACAAGTTTACAGCCTAGTCTGATCTACAAAGAGATAGACAGAATAAAGAACCGTTCCTGTTAAGTAATTTGTACTTGCCTTGAAGGCAAGGCCTTGTCACAGTCATGTTGCAGTACTGTGCTGCTCAATGTGCTAACACAGAGCTGATAAGTGAATTCAATCTACAAATAGTAAGTACCCTCCACCCCCTTGGCCCCTCTAGGAACTCCAATGAATGAATAAGTCAGCAAATGAACAGTTCTTCAGGAGAATGACTCAAAGCTTCTTGCACAGAAATGTAAAAGGCCATTTACTCACCCACATCCTCAATACAGAAAATGTCAGCATATGCAACCACAAGGAAATGTTTTCTGAGTGCCTCAAAAGAAAATTCATATTATTAACCACAGACAGTCGCTTTCTAAATGGAAGCACATAAAGTCCCCAAACAAACTTTTGTAACTGTGAAGGATTTCTCTTCAGCTGGTTGAGACTCTTCTGAAGTGTGAAATGAGCCAGATAATATTCAGCTCTTGTTCCTTAGTCACCAAATTCTCTTTTCATGAATCCAATAAGTGCCTATTAAAATAAATAAACCCCCTAATGATTCAAGATAACCTAATCAAGAACACTGAAATGGATAAAAGGCTAACTGCAAGGGAGACTTGTCAAGGGCTTCGGTGACTCCCTGACGGGGAGGTCATCTAACCCTGAAAAGGGTTTGTGCTGAGCATCTGGTTACAGTTCAAGGTTAATTATTTTATACCTTGAATGTGGTAAGTAAAAATGATCGGCTTCTTTTTGTATATTTCAAAACTATACACTAAGTTCTAAACTATTGAAAAGGGGACCAATTTTCAGCTGTTTCTGGGCATGTCCCTCACATTTCTATGGATGTGTTTGTAAAGATTGAATCTGTAATTGACAGTAATGAAAATTTTATTTCAGAACAGCTCCTTAACTTCTGTTATGGAGGGCTCAAGACAAGAGTGGATTTCATAAAATCTTGTTGCCCTCCTTACTAAAGATATAAGGGATAAACATAGCTATAGAATAATGTGGAAATTTGGTATGATTTTATACAAATATGTACACAGATACATACATGCATACATGGGAAGGTGCACCTGAGAAAGCCATCCGTATTTGCCAAAAAGATGAATAAATCTCGAATCTTGTATTTCTCCACTTAAATACTAGAAAGGTATTAGCAGCAAAATGTGCTAGGCTGAACCATGAAGCAGAAACCAACCAAATATTTCCAGTTCCTGACTTCAGGTCCAAATTCTGCATACCTGTGATGTAATACGATATATTTTGCAAACTGCCTCAAGAACTTGTAAGTGCATGGGGAAAAAAAAACAGACACAGCAGAAAACTGTGAATGAGACTTTTTTTTTTTTTAAAGATCAGAGCTGAGACCAGAGTAAGGCAAGCAAACAACTAATGTGCAAAATTTCAGGAGTGTGGCTCTGAAAGTGTGTGCCTCCTTAAAATCTGCACCAGCTTGCCTCACCCTGGTCTTGGCCCTGTGAAAGGAACATGATTCAACAGTTTCTACAGCAAAGTGGTAGGAACTCTTCATAGGTACCAACATTCTCCAGCTGTTAAGAACCCTGTTATAACCCAATGTGCTCTTTGTAAGAGGGCTGGGAGAGTTTGGAGAAGTAGTTTTAATATGTCAACCTGATTTGCTTCACATGCAAGTTTCCAAAGGTGCTGTGTCATGACCTGGCAAAGTAACTATTTCTACTGCTATTTCTGCAGTAGATAAAGATGTGCTTAAAAGCTGTACAGAATCATGAGTGATGGGTAAAGGTATCTGACATTTTAAGAACTGCATATGAACTCCGTGAGTAATCTTCATGGATATCTAATTAAGGGTTCCCTTAAAAGTCATTTTAGGGCATGAAACATTAACATAATTAATTGTAGGGATAGTAAGAAGAACCCAATTTCTCACTATCAGGTTGATATAAGAACTGAGATCTTGAGGGAATTTCTGCTGATAATCTCTCACAGAATGTAATCATTAGAGACTATGCTGAGAAAAAAAGGCAGAGGATGAAGGGCTCAATTTGATGCTTAAACATCATTGTGTTGACTGCCTATTTTAGTTTAGCATTTGGGGATGCTGAGAAATCTAATTTCTTCACTACTTGGCATAGTAACTTTTTTCAAATGGTAATTGTAGTGTAAATATATTAATTTTTTTCATTTGAATTTGGTGGATAGCCCTGAAATTGTAGTAAACATGCCCCAACTGACAAAAGTAGAAACTGCTCCTTGATGGGCTGTCAATATGGTTACATTACAAAGAAACCTGCCCAGCACGAAGGGGCAGCAACTCAGGCTAGGCTGCGTGCCGCCTCATTTTAACCTGCCTTACGTGCTAAATATGAGATAGCAAAAGCGAGATCATTAGGAGTGAGACTAAGACCACTGACTCATTTTACATAGGGTATCGTATGGTTATTACCTCCTGTCACTTTTTATACCAGAGAGATGCGGCAGACAAACATCTCCTTCCAGTAGCCTGAGCTATCCCAGCTCTAATAAAGCCATTTCCATAAAGGGAACCTAATAAGAGAAATGTCAAACATCTTTCTGAGCAAAGTGGCAAAACCTTGATCTTTGTGCGGTATTTTCTAAAGACTAAGAAACTAGTAATGAGATAAAAGGTAATAGTAATATTTTATACTTCGTAAATCTACTCTCCTACATGAAAAGTTGGCCTTAAAAAAAAGAATTGTAGTTTTAACTTGTCACGTAATGATGTGTTGCACAGTATGATCTTGATTAGGACACAAACATGCATGTACACATCCATTCACACACTACACATTAGAAGGATTCTAAAATGTGAATAGTAACTATGTCTGCACTATAGAATTACAGGTGATTCATGTCTGTACCTTTATACTTTTCTTCATTTTCTACATTTTCAAAAATGAGGGTGCTATTATTTAAGTAATCATAAAATAGAGGTTATTCCTTTAAAAAAGAAATATGTACAACTAAATTGTGCCTGGGACATTTTAAAGGACACAAAAGCAAAGATTAATGTGGTAACCCCTGACCAAATGAAGGACACATTAGCGCCTATACTGAATGTGATAAAAACTGCAACAGCAAAGAGCAATAAAAGGAACAAACCAAATAATATATCTGTTATTTTTCTTTACATAAAGTTGTGTGTCTTTCCTTTATTTTTGCGTTATTTTAAAAGGACCTGCCATGAAAAGCTGCATATTTTAAATCATTCAGCCAGTTAAGCAAATTAGACCATTATAAGGAGAGATTTTATGATAGGGAAGAAAGTTCATAAAATCTGAGTTTGTAATCTACATCTAAAGTATAAGTAGCCTTCTACTTAGGAATACAATTTATTAAGTCAGTAGGAACATGGAACACTTTTTTTTTTTTTGGATAGAAATGTTTAAGTGATAAGGAAGGAATAAAGGTCAGTACACAAAATCTACTTAATCCTAATGTAATGTATGTTCATAGAACATACTGAAACCCAATCACCACGGAGAACACAGCTTCTATGGGGAAAAGGATTTCAGAATTGTGTACTAGAGGCCAGAGACTCATCTCCCCCAGCTGCAGGGGGATCATGATGATGGCTCCCTCTCTAACTTCTTTGTGCAGGAAGAATAAGGACTCTCCTATCCCTGATCCCAGTGCTAGCTGGGACTGGGAAAGTGTGTGTGGCAGGGAGGGGAACTCCAGGGTCTTTAAATCTTGGTGGGGATAAGGACATGCTCACCAGAGAGGCAACACCCCCCAGCCAGGGTTCCTGTTTATTCCCAGATGACTTCCTCTGGGGCTGGCCCTGTCATCAGCAGCATCTGAGATTTCACAACCAGGTTACTGATCTCTCCTCTTTGCAGTGTGCCAGCCTTCCTCTACTTTCCTCCTGCAGAAAGCAAGCCCCTTCACCTCCACCAAAAAAAAGAGGGAAGCAAACCCAGTGCCCTTTTAAAGTTTTTGTTCGTTTGTTGGCTTTTATTTTTTTTTAATGGGGACAAGGGAAAACAGAAATTGAAATAAGCCCCTTCCAGTCTTTCTACCTACTCTATTCTCACCCAAACAGAGTAGGAAAAGGCAGTTACGTATGTAAAGTTGGGTCTTTGGGTACACAAATAATAAAGATTTACTCTCCTTGCAAAACACACACACACAAAAACCCGAAACAAAAACCGAACACCAACTTTAGATCACCGTCAGCATTCTATGAGCTGAAGTACTGTAGACTATAAAAAGGAGAAGAGGTCAGTATATGGAGAAACAGTGAATTCATTTCTGGGGAAGGGAGCAGTAGGTGTCAAGGGAAAGAAATGTGGCTGAAGATGCTGTCACAAAGCACTCGGCCAGCCCTGGAGGGTTGCAGCGGGCCACTGCATCTCCTCTCCTCATCTTTCCACTTCCCAGATCATGTGCGATAAGCTGCAGTTGGGGAGGAAGGGGGGAGCCACCCCACAGAGTGTAAGAGCAACAGGGAGATGACAAGGAGCTCCTGCAGCCACTCAGACTGCACTCGGGGGCGTTTGTTCCCTGGTAGCCCTTTGCATGTAAGGGTCACACTGCAGTGATCAGAAAATGTCCTGTATGACTTTAAATTATGCCTTCTACTAAGGACCCCTCCTACTAAGGTCTCCTATTTCACAAAAAAACAATCACCCACTAGAGTGTATACTCTCCCATGAAGACCATCAACAATCTGAATATTCTGAAGAAAGAAAAAAAAAAGATTATCCTCAGAATTCACACACATACACATACATACACACACACACTGATCCTAAATTGAAATGAAGGAAAAGTTAAAGGTGAAATAAACCTATATGCACAAGCATAGCTTTTCCTCTTACTGTTTTCTTCCGCTTTCCCTTCTTTGGCTCCTTCTCTTTGTGGGAGAGAAAGGCAAGGGCAAACAGGAGACATTCAGAGGAAGTGGATGATAGACCGGCCATGCATAACAAAGGAGCTAGAGCTGAGCTGGACAAAGAAGCCTACAAACGCATCCTGATGTAACCCACACACTAAGAAAACACACACACACACACACACTCTAGTAATATATTGTCACCGATGAGACCACAGACAAAACTGCACAAGATTGTCACCCTTGCAACCCCTTTTCTGAAGCCCTCCTCCCATTGTGTCCCTAAGCACTTAGAGCCCTCAGGCATCATCTTGGCCCACCACCCTAATCTCTCTAAAATTTTCCTTTCTTTTTTCCTCTAACTCTCATTCAAAGCTTGCCTAACACAGTTATAGGTATTATTCTTAATAGTTGATGACAGGAATTCACACCAAAGAGTGGATGAGGTTTAATGGAGGGCTTGTTTCTATTTTAAAAGAAATGTAAAATGGAAGGGAAGGGGTTGCTATGCATATTTGAACTGGGCCTTCAAGGTTCCAAACCTACTCCAGATCACAAGAGTTCCTAATTAAAGGTTCTTCTAATTTCACCTCTAAGAGAAGAGACAGCCCTTGCTGTTCTGCCTCACTCCCAAGAACTTCTGATTCCTCCAAAGAAACAGAGAGAGGGAAGAAAGAAAATGCAGGAGAGGAAGAGAATATCTTTGTATTCTCCGTCCTCACAATCCAATAAAGAGGGTGCGGCCACTTCCCACTGCAGCTTGGAGAGGCTAAGTACTTTGGCCAAAGTTCCACTATTAGTCACACACAGAAACACACACACACACACACACAGAAACACACCTTATGGATACACGCCAAATATATATGCAAGGTACCAAATTGTACAATTAATTTCACGAAATATGCTCTTTATGAAGTAAATGCTGGTACGTACAAAAGGGAGTAAATATGTTAAATTGCCTTTGGAACTATCAGGTAAGTGCACTTTGCTGGGGGGTACCATTTTTAAAAATCTTAACACCTGATTTGCCAATCTAGTCAGCTATCTATCTACAATAAGGCTCCCCATTCATAAATGAGAATGAGGTCACTGTCCCAATGAAAAAAGGTAAAACCTTAAAGCACCTTATCCCCACAGAGGCTCAATCTCACCCTTCAACATATTAATTCCCAGAACTACATTTTCCTCCAGATTCCACAAAATCAGGGTTACTGAGTTCTTCAAGGGGGATCAAAAATTTGGTGAGCCAAGCTTATGCCAACTGGCAGATACAGCTTTCAATCAGCCACCTGAATTATTTTGGGAGGCTGGAGGCATCACCATTTCCAAAAGCCATAGTGCCAAGTCAACAGAAAGATTACAGGCAGTTTGAATCAAGCTCTCAGACTATGGGCTTCAGTTTTTCTTCAAAGCTGCTTATGAAAGAAGAACTGAGTGAAACTTTGATATTTACGTCAAGTCACAACTAAGGGGTAGGTTTGCAAAATCAATTGTGTAGCTTTTATACTCACTGCACATTTACCACATATGTCCTTTATTACACAGTGGAAAACCATTAAATGCACAGTAGTTTTGCCAAGTGGCATTATGCATTTAACAGCTTTATTCGTTTAACAGCTCCAACTCTCATTATATTTTGCCATGTGGTACATGGGATTTTATGCATTTAACAGTTTAAGAAGGCTCTATGGTGTTTTCTTTCCATGTATTTCATACTACGGTTGGACATCGTATCTTAGCAAACTGTATTTCAATGATTTCATTGATGAGCAAAGACTAAGAATAACCTGGAAAAATTACTACATTGAAATTAAAAAGGAAAATGAGTATTTCAATTCTCTTCAAAATTCCTTGATATTCTACTCCTTTCTCTTTATCAACATCTGAAAAATAACTTAAGTCAGGTTACTGCAAAACTATAGGTAAAAAAGGCTAATCCCAAAACAATATAGTCTAAATACAATATTTAGCTATCTATCATTTTAAAGATGATAATTTAATTTTCATTGAAAACCTTCCTGCTTAATAGAAATACAATATTCAGTAACTCCCTTTCTTTTCAGCACACAACAGAAGATCTGTTAAGGAGATGCTGGACCATTTTACCATTTACATATGTGGGATGAAAACATTTGTCATGCAAGGCCACAGAGGAAATCAAGCTCAGAATCAAAGGACTCTCAAAATAATGCTTTAGCTAACTTTTGTTTCCTCCACCATGCACTGGATCATTATTCATCCTAGGGATAAATAAGTAAGCACCTCAACCTAACCCATTTTAGGAGAGGGTAGTAGTTATCCCTTTAAACGAATTGAGACGGATAGTGGATCCCATCAACTGTGCTGCTTTCAGAAATAAAAAACCTAAGCATCTGCTTACCCTTTTCCCTGGAGCATTCCATTCCCCACAATCCCGGCACTGAGAAATTGTACTGGATAAGCTTCTATGTTTTTCTGTTATAAATTTTAGCACTCGTTCTGGGGACCCCCCCCAACATGTGTTTTCTCCTGGAAAAAACAACTGTATTCTACACATAAAAGAAACACCTGACATGGCAAGGTGTCTCTGGGGCTGGAGAAAAGAGGTTATTATAACAAAGTCAGCAGTTCCCCTGGTGGGAATACGAGAGGGGATGAGACAAGATTCCAACTGGGTCTCAGGAAGATGCTGTTTTGTACATGCTAAGTTTTGCTCAAATATCAAAAAAAAAAAAAAAAAGAGAAAGAAAGAAAGAAAAGGGATACATAGCAATGCTTAGAATTATGAGAGAAAGCGTTCAAGGCTGATACTTTTTAGAAAAAAAAAATCTTTAAAAGAAAAAATATGGGTTTTAACTTAGTCTCTATTTTGAACTCCAGTGGGAATAAAAGCAAACCGTAGAGCAAAAGGCAGAACATGACAGGTTCCCTAGGGATTATTATTGTTATTATTATTATTATAGGAACAGATGTATTTTTATTGGTGGGAGGAGGAGAATGGTCTAATTCCAGTCCTCGCTTTCGCTCTTTTAAAAAACCACTCACCTGACTTTTATTTGCAGCCACTTTGGCAAACAGGGCTTGAGACACCTTGGCCCTTTTCATCTCCTGTTGGATCTCGTCATAAATGGCAGCTGTGATGTTGACGTTGGCGCCGTCCACCTTAATGGGGAGGTCTGTTGTCGGTGTCGAGGTTTTGGCCTACCAAGAGACCATGAAAATAATAATTTAAAAAGTGCTGCATTCAGCCCAGCCATCTGTGCAGAAATTACTAAAGGATTTCAGTCAGCTGATGCCAAACTGCATTAGCTACAAAGGGACACTTCCTGTCCATTATTCTAATCAGGTTAATTGTGATTGGAAATAATTGCAGTGCATTCCTATAGGACATGCAGAGTCCTGTCAACCCTGTTGTTTTCCTCACAGTATCCTAGACAGTTCACAGGTAGGATGGCTCTCTGGGCACCAAACTATAAGCGATCACCTAACTGCAAAACAAGCATGCAGAACACACATGCAGTTACCTTTTTCTTTCTAAAAATGGCACACCTTGGAGGAACAGCCAATTCTTCCAGAAAAAAAATGAGTAAATGGGTAGAGGTCTCTAAATAATAAATTATTACTCAATTTAATGCACTCCCCCGAGTCTCTCTCATTCTTTATTAAAGCTTTACATATGTCATTTGAGTACGTATGGTTTCTCATCATTATCATCATTATGCTACCCAGACAGTCACCTAATTTCACCTAGGAAATCAGTGGAAATGAAACAAAATTTCATTTCATAAAACTAGGCTTCAGAATGCCTTTGATGTGCCATTTTCATTTCCTTAAACTCATATTGTGGTTTTATGTATTCTGCTGTGCTCGTTTTAATTGAATGATCTCCCATCAGCTTCAGAGACAAATGAAGGACAATCTAGAAGGTGTCTGTACTTCTTGGGGTTAAGATAACCCTAAAACATTTGCGTCTCCATGATCCAAAAGACTGTCAGGAGCATTTACTCTGGTGTGTAATGAGAGGGGGCTGGGAAGCCTTCTCAGAACGCCCGGCCGCAGGACTGCAAGAAAAGTCACCCCTGATTTTTGGTTCCTGGGCACACCTGGCTGATTTGAACTAAACTGGGTATTTTTCGGTCTCCACTCGCCCTAGAATCCCAAAACAAGGCAGTTGTCACCAAATCATTACTTTCCCTCTATGGATGCCCTGAGCTATTCCCCCACTGAGGAAGCAGCCTGCGGATCTGGAGAAAGACACAGCATGCAGCCCGGACGCTGTGGGATCATGCTCCATGGCACCTTGAAGCCGGCATGAATATCCCAAGTTTCTCTGCAGGCTTTCGTTCTTGAGAGCACTCACTGACTTTTGCATTCTCCTCTCTCCCTGCCCCCTACTATTTTCTAATTACCACAGAATAATAATAACTATATTGTATGTGGTACTTTTCATTTGCCAGGCACTCCAGAAAGTGTTTTACTTTTGTTATTTCATTTAATTCTTTGAGGAACCTGGTAAGTTGGATTAGCTACAAAGGGACACTTTATTTTCATTTTACTGAGGAAGACAACTGAAAAGAAAAGAGGATACTCAACCTGCTGGAAGGACTTGCAGCAGCAAGTGACAGAACCATGATCTGAATTAAAGTGCTTTTGGCTCCAGAGCATTGGCTCAGGATAATGCACTATCCTATCTCCAAAATCTCCAGTTTAGGCTGGGTGCTAAAGAAGATGCAAACGTCTTCTTGCCTTCTAGTTTGGGGTCTTCTCATAATAATCCAATTTTCTGTCATTTTTTTTTTTTAAAGGAAGTCCTTTATCTTCTCAAAATTTCTAGTTAATCCACAGTGCTTTTCCTGTTAAGTGCTTATTTTAGCATATAATCCCACCTTTCTCAACTGAAATTTCTTCATTAGCCTCACTGACTATTCCATCTTACTTGACTGGTCAAATCTTCTCTAGAACCCTCAGGGCTAAAACAGAACCCCTCAAGGCACTATAATATATGGTTAGGAGCCCATGCCTTGCAATCAAAATAACCAGAGTTCAAACCGTAGCTCTGCAACTCAGTCATGCAACCTTACACCAGTTATTTAACCCACCAAAACCTCAGTTTTCTCATCTGTAAAATGGGAATAACCACACAAAATGGTGAGGACTGAATTCATGCAAAATGCTCACAGTACCTGATACACAGCAAGTGCTCAATAAATGATCATTCTTATCTTTATATTGTTGTTTTGTCGTTGTTGAGTACATCAAGAAATACTGGCCCACTCAAAGATTATGAGAAGGGCCTCTGAAGGTTTAATTTAACATTTTTAGATTTCTTCCATTTGTTTTAAACCAATAATAAAGTGTTGATGGGGTCTGGGAAATGCTCTCCATCAACCTACGTAGGCTGCCTGGGTGTTCTAGAATGTTGACTCCAACTAAAAGCTTCATCAGTGGATGCTCCCCTCACATTTGTTCTCACAACGAAAGCTTTACTAAGGATCTTTACTACTGAGATATGTATGTAAAGAAGTTTGAATAGAATATAATCAGAAAATGTTTTAAAAGACTTTAATAACTTCCTTTTCTCAATGTTTAACTAACAGAAAAAGAAGAAAGTTCCAGAGAATGTACAAATGCCAGTGATATGACTATATTCTCAAAAAGATTTTATATCTATTTTCAGAAATCTCAAAACTGTGAAATTAAATGATCAATTTCCCTGTTATTCTTGTCCGTAAAGGGCACTTCTACGTAGGAATTTTCTAGATGAGATTTTTCTGCTATTCAATAAAGCAAAATACTGATCCTGACTGTTTTCCCTGGTAAACTGATTTGACTCTGAAAACTATCAGGTCTTTGAAAAGGTGTCTAAGAAATAATCGCACTAGAAAAATATTACAAAGAAGCAGAAAATGAACCACCAAGACCTAAGTTATTTTCTGACAAGTAGAAGTGACTTTCTGAGTTGGTTAAAGGGCCATAAAGTATGGCTGGACTCTCTATAATGATTTATTGGGCTTCAAAAGTGGCAAAATTATTGGTGAATTTAATAGAAGTAAATATTAGTGCAAATTAACAACTCGTCCAACTCAATAGCTCAATATGTATGCCCCAAGATTTTAAAAAAATAAATAAAAAGAAAAAAGCTTGGTTACATTCATCCAAAGTAAGCAATCAAGAGACTTATTTTTGGTTTAACAGTAACTAAAACCCATAATTCACCAAAGACTAAAATGTAAGTATCACAATTTGGCACTGCATGATAGAAAATGATCTCCAGTTAAAAATCTATTGCAGAGCAAAAAAAAGTTATGATGTGTGAAAAAAATGGATATACTTGAAAAAGCTCAAATATTTCTACTAGAATAAAATTCTGTTTCTATGTTTAATCAGTTCCTTGGAACTTATTAGAAAACACTCATAACACCAAAATCATAGTATCTACGCAAAACAAAAACAAAAACAAAAACTTTGGTTTCAAACTACCCATTTTTCTGATTTGTACAAATGTGTACCTGTTAAACATTTGTTTTGAGATATAACTTGCAGGCATCCTAGCAACAGTGAATGAGATGGCTTTATCATAAATCTATTGGCTAGTAAGAGTTTGGGGGAAATAGAAAGTAGGCTATAAATGAATGGGCTCAGATGTGAACTGGAAAGATCGCTTGGCTGACTTGAGACCTTGACCCCTTTATAAAGTTAGGATCTCTGAAGCACACAGCATTACTAGATGTATGTATGCATTTGCAGGAAGACCAGATCAGAATGCTTTTAAAGTGCAGAAAAAGGAGGGAAGGAAAGCTTATTCATCAAGTTCTGTAGGGAGGATGACCCTAGGAAGGAAAATCATTAAGGCCTACTTTCCACTACTACTGTGTTCTAAGGGATCACTGAATGATCTCCCAAACATTCTGATCCAGCCACTGCACATACATGCTTCCACCACACAGAGATTTCTCCCCCATTTTGTCTTTTTTCAGATTGCATAAAGAAGAGTTTGGATTATTCTACTTGTCCCCTGCCCCCAACCCTAACCAACACCTCCCAACCCCCCTCCCTGCCCAGTATCCAAATAAATATACAGTTTAAGGAAAAGCACTGTCCTTGCTATGCAAACTCAGCTTCAATTCAAATCCTCTGGCCCCATCTTAGATAACTAAGCAGCTGTGTGCAAACATTCTCGAGCCTACCCATCCACCCACTCCTGCCCCTTCTGTGTGGAAGAATGGTTCTTTTCTAAAGGGACAGGAATACCATATGACACAGTAAAGGATAACCACTATTACATGGTCAGAGGTTCACATCCTCTGACCAACATGATCAGTGAAGCAAGAAATCCTTGAATTAAGTCTCTTAGTTTTTGAGAGAAACACAGATTCAGTGAAGGCAAGATGTTTCCAAGGCCAAGAGTGAAAAGTCAGTGGAGCAAATATCTCACCTGAGGGGTTCGGGAGGAGCTGGGACTGCTAGAGGCTGATGAGACCATGCTCACATTGGGGTTCATGCTCCGCTCTCTCTCGTCCTGGTATATGCGATCCCGCTCCACTTCCGGCAGATTGAGGAAATTCTGCATGGCCCTCAAGTTTACTAAAAGAGACTGAGAGGCTGTCCGAGGGTCTTCTTCCTTACGCAAAATCTCAGACAACAATCCCTGATTAAATGGAAAAAAAAAACAGGCTAAGTCATATCTGCAGGTATGTGTGTGGTTTCCATCATCTGCCCCCCTCCCCCTTTATTTGTTTGCTGTAACCGGCTGGCTGTGATGTCAAGAACCTCAGTCTAATTGCTGAGGGTTCTCCAGCAGGAAGATTTTGTGGGAATGTGCTTGCCTTCCAGGGCTGTGCCTTATTCTGGACTGTTCTATTCTGACACTTTATCATCACTGTAATAATCGTCAGCATACAGAGATGCCAGCTAGCAAGGTAGGCGCTCAGAAGCCTTGTGAAACTGCAGTTACCACCAGGTGCCTCCTACAAGTATTTCAGGAACTGTTAGAACTCTCTCTGCTTGAAACTGGGAACACTTGGCAGTCCTGCTCAGCTTTACAAATCTGCCAAGTTTGGTAAATTTAGTTCCGACATTTAAACAGCATGGGAGATTTACATCGACTTAAAAAAAAAAAAAAAGTTTGGCTGAATTTCTGTGTGACCGGCCACTGTTTTCAATATAGATGTTTCTCATGGCAAAAAAAAAAAAGACACAAAGCAAATGGCCATAACTTGTGTTAACCCTCTGATAGCTTCCCAATCCACATACATAATCGGTATCCTTATATATGTACCTGAGGGCACCCAAACCTTTCTTCCGCCCCCAGAGGAAGAAGCTCTAATCCCACCATTAAAGCAATGGAAATAATGTCACATCTGGTGAGGGATCAGAGCACACCATGGCATCAGAGAATGCCATGTATAGGCTCAGATAATTTCTGAATATGTGACTCATCCATATAGAAAGCTTTAAATAGGAAGCTAGTGTTTTCATGTGTTCTGATGGCAGGGAACTCACAAAGAAAAGGAAAATGTTGACGAGTCTAGACAAAAGTAGTATGCACTCAAGAAAAGGGCTGGAACACAGAAGTAATTTGGGCAAAAGCTAAACCATGTCTATTCTGCACTCTTGTTAGATTATCACACAGAGGCATCACTTTACACTTCCAACTCAGGGCATCTCTTCTCAGGGCAGTATGAGACCAGAGTCTAGGATTATCCTCCAGGAAGAGCTAAAATGTTAACCTCTGTATCTTAGAACACATGGGGCAACTCCAAATCGTGAAAAGTAGATGCCAAAGACATTTCCACTGAGGGGAATGTTAATGCAAAGAAAACACTATCAGGTTTGTAAAATACGGCTTAAATATAAAAAGGTGTTAGATGCAAGAAGAATATACAACCTCTGGTTGGGCAGAAATCTTCAGGGTAAGATAGGGAATTTTTAAAAATAAGTAATGCATTATAATGTAGTGAAGCAAATGTCACAAGAATGTGCATCACTCGACTATCAGCATTCCAAGGAGGTAATCACCACTCAAAATATCACGTAAGACAATTTATAAGCAATCTACAAGTAGTATGCCACATGATAGTTCTGAAACATGGGTGTCATGTTGCTTTGATTAGAGAAGTCTTTGCAAATAAGAATAAAATATGCCATACAATGAAGCTAGAAGAAATGCTAACAAACGTGTGTCTGTGGGCATGCATGCCCAAAGAAAGGAAAAGGTAGGACATATATGTGAAAATACTATATCCGTAAAATGATTGTAAGAAAATCCAGATTTCTTATCATGCTTTTAGAAGCAAGAGACATTTGTCTTCCAGAAAATGTTATACAATCTAGGTATGGATTCCTTTTTTGGTATTAAAAGTCAGTTCTGCCTTAAGTTATCCTACTTTCCAATTGCATTACGCAACTTGAAATATTAATAATGAATTTGTCCTAAGATAAAAATCTCCAAATTAATATGTAGAAAGGCAAGAGGGAAGTGGATTTAAAATCAATACCAATAAGACACTAAGACTGATATTTTCTGAGCTTTCTTTAATAATGAACTCTGCACATACAGGATGAGTTGGTCCCCTCCTCCTCCTTCTTTCCCTTTCTCTCTCTAGCATAAGCAACTTTAGCATTTTAATAAATCTCAGACTACCAAATTTGGAGGAATCTTAGGGGTGTCTGCATGGATATATTCTTTATGCTAGTTATGACAATTATACTTACAGTATCTCAAAGGCAAAATTTGTAAAAAGTATTCTTCTGTGAAATTATTTTTGCAAGTGGAGTCCATTATAGTGAAGTTCTTACATACAAAATGGTGAAATAACAAAAACTATTGTTCTAATGGACCAAGTTCAAAATAGCAACTTTGTTCATTCCTACTCAATAAAAAAAATTATTCCAAAGCACAGAGGTCTTTTACTTGTTTCTTGTTTGGCTTGGTTCACTTTATTTTTTTCCCCACACAGAAATTGTGGAGTTCCTTCCCCTACATTTTTTACATGTTGGACAACCTTAGAGAGAAATGAATCCATCTCTAAGAAAAATCAAGACAAAGCATCCTTGTAAATGACTGCTCATCAGCATCATTTCTGAAGTGAATGAGACACAACGTTTGTATTTTGAGGGGGCTGGTGGAATATACTGTTGCCTCTGTTTCATTTGCCTAATTGAAGATAAAGTCTCAAACCAACAAGGTGGCCACTGCTGCCTCCATGTATTGCCCCAGAGAATGAAAACACTGTCCTAAATTATTTACTTAAAGTCTCATCTGTGTAGCCATGGTCCCAAAGCAGATTCTTTTTACATCAGACATTTTCAACAACAAGTGGCTAACTGGTGAGCACAAAAAGAGTTTTAGTTGTTTTGTTGAGTCTTTTTCATTTTGGTTATTTATGTGCTCTTCACTATTTAAGCTGGAATTTTAAAAAAATATAGTCCAAATTCCGCAGGCTCATGAATGTAGAGTGAATTTATTTAGTTAGCTGAAAATCATCATGGGGGCGGAGGAAATCATAAGAAAATCTATGGCATAATTTACACCACAAACCACCTTATCTAATTATCAAGATAAGTAAATGTTTATCATATTGAAACTGTCTTGAATAGAACATAAATTAATAATTTATCTCACATAAATATTTCTAAAGCCCTTGCCACTATGTTCTCTGGCATTTTAATTATCAGCCAGCCAGGCAGGAGGTATCACTTGAACATTCCCATTACACAGCCCGAGATACAGAGAACGCGGCATGGCACCTGGGCGCTGGAAAAAAAAATGTACTTTTATGAATAGAAAGGTCATGAATATTGAGAATGTGAAAATTGAGGGAAATTAATAAATTAACCAGGATATTGCTTATTAAACTTTCATATCAGTAATCATATTAAAACATATTGAAAATATTGAGTAAAGTGGTCATTAAGAATTTTCCTCATTGTAGGCAACAGAGCCTTCTCAAGGGAAAGATTATAACAATTCCCAGCATGGTGTTAGTTGAGGTTATGTAAGACCAGGAAACATGCTGACTGAAAAGGAGTAGAGTGAACATCTGCACAGGGAAGAAAGACACCTTGCACAATAGCTCTTGGGTTACAAGCCACTGAAAAAAGAACGGAGTCCAGCAAAAAGAACCTCAAATTGGCCTTCTCCTTAGCCTTTTTTTTTTTTTTAAGATTTTATTTATTTATTTGACAGAGAGAGACACAGCAAGAGAGGGAACACAAGCAGGAGGAGTGGAAGAGGGAGAAGCAGGCTTCCCTCAGAGCAGGGAGCCCGATGCGGGGCTCGATCCCAGGACCCTGGGATCATGACCCAAGCCGAAGGCAGACGCTTAACGACTGAGCCACCCAGCGCCCCTCTCCTTAGCCTTTTAATGGGGGATTTTGTAAGCTTTATATTATTTCTAGTACCCACAAAGAATATATGACTTTGGCAGAAAATTCAATAAAAACAAAATAATTAAAAGCACAAGAGATAATATAATGCCATCTAGCTTGGTGGCTAATACAGGCTACCTCCACTCCACAAACAAAACAAAGAATTAAAATGAAAAATTGATATACTTATTATTTCTAGTATTTTAAATAATATTTATTTGCGACAAACTTAAATGACCTCATAGTTTCTGAATCTGCAATTTCTGTTGATGAGCTTTCTTGTTTACGTTATTATGATTTCCATATTTGTTCAACAATTTATATAGTTTGCCCCAAATTGTTACTGTATAAAATACATGCTGATACTCAGAAACGCTTGGGAAACATTACCATGACTGGCTCTATAAAATTTAGTTCTAAGTTTCTGCACTAGCCCTTGAGGCCTTGTCTGAGACAGGTGAGAAATTGCTTATGATGGACCCTTAATTCTTTAATGGAGCAAGAAGAGAACCAGAACCTGTACTGGGTTTTAGGAACACTGAGTCTGAGGCCCTCAGACCTTCCCAGGACTGACAGCAACAGCTGAGGTCATTACTGCCTAGATTTTAACAGACTCTCATTCTTCACATCTCCCAGACTTTTGGTAATTCTGTAGGCTCTATCTCCCACTGATTATCTAGGGAACCCCCAAACTCAATGTACCTATTACCAAAAAAATGACAGGTCAGTCTATTAATTCATTTCTTATGACTTGGTATGAAGCTAAGAAAGGGATAAGAATATTAAGAAAACACAGATTCTGCTGCCAAGGAGTTCACTATATGATGGTTTATAGAAACACAATGTAAAAGATGACAAGTGTCATAAATTCTAGATAGAATGAGTGCCGGCTCCGTTCACAAGAGGGTAAAAGTATTGCCAACTACAGGACTCAGGGAAAACATTTTGGAAGAAGTGGGACTTAACTTGGCTGGGATTTGAAATACACATCGTACGTGGATATAGAGATAATGATGAGACTAGGCAAAGGAGAATAGGCAAGTGAGGGACTAGGCAAAGGGGGATAGGCAAGTATTAAAACATTATTAGAAAAAGAAAGAGCATGACTGATCCAGAATGCCTAGAGAAGTTTCTGTTTCTTTAAAAGCTTTAAAAAAAAGTACAAAAAACTGATAGGGCGGTAGAAGACATTTTGAAGTGAAAATACTACAGTCCACATTAATATAATTCCGAACTACTGGAGTATACACAAAATAACCAGCAAACATTACCCCCAAAATGAAGTGATATTAGATAATCTGTTCAGCCTTTTTGTCACCTGCAACAAATTAGGCTTTCAATATGCAAAACATCTTCCTTCCAGAAAAACAAATGATCATGATTCCATTTAATTGTAATTTAATGAGGCATAATTTATTTTTTAAAGTGATATACACCAGGTGTGTACTGAGGAAACTGGCCCAGCAAACCCCAGTGCTCCCTCTTGGAAAAAGCCTCAAGCTAGCTGGAGACTGTTTTCATTTCTGTAAATTACATTTCTGTTTGTGGCAGTTGAAGTGGGAGGTATAAAGGGTAACATGCAATGTTCACATATTTATTGTAATATATACCTTCGAAGTAACTCAACCAAAAAATACTCATTTATCATATAAGCAAATAGTCTGAAAGTGTTGAGTTCCAATCTGAACAAAGATTTTAAAGAACATAAACCCCATCCCCTAATAATGTATTTTAATTATTTATTGTCAGATGTATTAACAAAGTATATAAGCTATTTAATGATGATATTCAGAAATCAACTTACAACTCTTCAAGGATATATGAGGTGAAACATATATATTAAGTACGTGGTAGTGAGTCGGAAAATATAATTAGTTCATATTTATATATTGCTTTAAACAAATGATGTCATAACCAATCAGCAAGATTCAAAGACACATATGCCCCCCCCATTTTATAGATTAAAATTATAGAGAGTGGAAGGTAGAAGGGGCCTTGTCACTCATATCAGCCAACCCCTCATCCTGCCCTGAGCATGATCTGTCTATTACACGTACTTCCCTTGAATTACAAAAAAAAAAAAAAAAAAACCCTAGTACCCTCCAAAGATACTCTTCACGTCTCTCTCCATGTCTTCACTTTTCACGTTTGCATGCTTATTTGTTAGCCTTACTTTTCACACAGTTCTGAAATGTCTGGTTCCAGCTGATGTGAGAGCCAAAAACTGGTATTCTTTTGTGAAAATCAGGTAATACCAAATTCCTAGCCTAATCATACAAAGTGAGCTCTTATATCTTAGTGGTTAATGCACAGTTATCGAAACTGTGAAATCAGCTGCATCTCTGTAGAAAGTATTGACTTCCCACCATCTGAATGCTGACCTAACAGAATTGGTTCTTTCCTAATCTCCAATCTCATTTCCTTCTAGACGCTCCTGAGAGGCATTTCCCCCTCTGCTCACGAATATAAACAGGTTTCCCTGGGTTCCATATTCATAATCTACAACCCCACTATGAACCTGAATGCTGAAATTCATTCGTGTAACGCTAAAAATACTCAACCCCCCTTCACCCCCCAGAGTACTGCTTAGCCATGAAGCCAGAGTACTTAGGCTGATTTGAATAAAAGGTATACAGGGCACAACAATGACAATTTGATTTTTATTATTAAAAATGATGTGTTAAATCCTCAAAGAAAATGTCGTTATTGCATTAGTTTAATAAAACCTCTCTTTATTACAATATTTCTTTATTAGGAAAGACAGCCTATGCATGTAGCATTTTTGTTAGGATGGGGGTGGATAGAATTGAGCATCTAAAGGGAATTAATGTACTCTGCAAATATAAATGCTATATACAAAAGTAACATTTGCAGACAAATGTTGTTGCTGTAGAAATGTATTATGTAATGCACTAAAATGTATATATATATGTATACATACTGCAGTTGGCGATACTTCCTCCCTCCTTTGAACTGAGATGGCACTAGTTCTATCTGGCATTTATGACACTTACCATCTTTTACATTGTGCTACTATAAAACCTCTTCTCCCCGTCATACAGTAAATTCCTTGGGAGCCAAATCTGTATACTTTGTACTTAGTGGTTAGTTGGGAACATAAGGGAACACGGGGCTCTAAGAATGTACCAAATGCATTTTTTTTTTCATTTTTCTGAACAGCCAGCAACAGGCCCTGGTGGACCACATATTACACTCAAGAGCTTTTCATCCAACCTATTGTAAACACAAAGATAATGGAAACTGAAATTTTGGGCCGTGCAGACTCTACTTTAGAACAAATTATTTCACAGACCCTAAATCTGCAATTTATCAAATGAAACACTTCCCTCAAAGACAGCTTTCTTTCTAATGTACATAATAAAACGTCACTTGTGCCACCTGACACATCAGAATGCAGTAAGCATGTAACACAAAGTGAATGGGTACAGCAAAAACATTCATGAAACCAAAACTGTCTGGCTCTCTTAACTGCAATCCCCTTGTCCAAGCCACTCTTGAGCACATACAATGGAGGAACTTAGCCAAAAACAGATTTCTGGAAACTTTATTATTTTTACCTACCTACTCAACGCAAAGATAATGCAACTAGATAAACAGTTTTGTTTTGTTTTGTTTTTTCCTCCTTATTCCTTCCCTTCTTGTCTTTAGAAAGTCTTAGGTACCAGAATTGGGGGGCTATGCACAATCTAAGTCAAAATTTTTTAAACACATTAGTACCCAAAAAGCAAAAGCAAATAGAGAACTGAACAGGTTCCCTTTGGAAACATTTACCAGTGGTGTTCTCAGCTCTGGGCACATACGTGGTTTCTACTAACACCTCAAGTACCTGGCACATGACTATTGCATTCACAAAGTTCTGGGCCCTGGTTATTTCTAGTTTCTATGTGTATTGTGTGAAACAACTGCTGGCAAACTGCCCAAAAAATTTACTAGCTTTGGCTACTTTGTCAAAACATTGGCAAAAATAGTACTTTCCAAAAACAAAACAAAACAAACCAAAAACATACATTTAGTGAATATTTAGATCTCAAATGTATCAAATGCATTCAGATATAAAAAGTAAAGTAGTCTGTTAACATTTGAGTTGACTTTGTCCTTAAAACAGTTAAAAAACATTATTTTTTTTTTTGTGCTGAAATATTTCTGCATTAACTTCAATCACCTCCAAGGTCAAAAGCATCTTTTCTCATATAGTACATGAAACACATCACAGTACTTACTATACCACAATGGGATTACTGGTTTGAAAGCCTGTTTACCCCTTGTACCTCCTTGAAGAAGGGATTGTGTCTTTCATCTTCTGCTCTAAGATAACAGAAATAATTGAGACTTAAGTGGTTGTGAATGTGAGTTCTGAGGTCAGATTTGCTGGGCTCAAAACCAGGCTTCAACTGGATAGAGATTAATCTCCCTATGGCACAGTTTCCTCACCTGTAAAACTGATATAACTGTACTTCCCACATAGGATTCCCTAGAGCTTGCAACTGTACCTGATACATGTGTTCAATAAATGTTAGCCTCCATTATAATGCCTACCATAGTCTCTGAATGCTTAATAAATATTTGCTAAATGAATGAATTAATAAATACAGAACTAATATCAAAGTACAATTCTTTTTAAAAAATTTTTTTAGATTTTTATTTATTTATTTATTTATTTATTTGAGAGAGAGAGAGTAGAGAGAGAGAGCGTGTGGGGGGGGGGGGGGGGCCGGGGGGGGGGGGGCAGAGGGAGAGGGAGAAGAAGACTCCCTGCTAAGCTGGGAGCCCAACACGGGGCTCCATCCCAGGACCCTGGGATCATGACTCGAACTGAAGGCAGAGGCTCAACTGACTGAGCCACCCAGGTACCCCTCAAAGTACAATTCTTATTTTGAATTTGCAACTTCAAATTTTCAAGGCCCTCCACTTACATTTCACTAAACACTTTCCCATACAGAAGGCAGAAAATGTAAAGAATACTTTTTAGGAAGGAGAATAATTAAAATTATTTGGGATAGAGGATAATGTAAAGAAAAATTTAATTAATTATATAAAGTGGGATGACCATATGGATATCCAGTATATCACTAAACCAAGATACTCATTTTATAGCTCAGAAAAGTAAAACAACTTTTCTTCCCTAAGTAATTCTGTAGTCATTTAAAGAAAAGCCTTCATTTGCATCATTGTTTAAACATGGATCATAATTATTAGTGGATGACAGAATTACTTCAGTACATCGTAACTATTTTTTGATAATGAAATGCAATTAAATAGATTGGAAGTTACCAGAGTACTTCATACACGGTACAAGTATTATTTGATGAAGGCTTTTTTTTTTTTCTTCCCTTCATGAAGGCTTTGCTTAGAAACATATAGATAGATAAAAATATAGGTGGAAATGAGATGGAGCTCAAGATAGACACACATACGTATGTGCACATGTGTGAGTGTGTGTACCAGCTCATGATGTAAAAAGTACTTCTCACTGGGTATTTCAGTCAGAGAAGTCTGAAAGTAAATGCTGTAGTCTACAATGATAATTTTAGGTACAAAACTTGTAGACAGAATGTAAACAACCTTGTAATCTCCAACTGACTTCAAATTGATTCATTTTTCTCACAGCGTTTCTGGCCTTTAAACCTAATTTGCTTTATTTGAACAAACATGCACTTAACCCCAGGCCAAGTGGTCATCATTTCAATCAATGACCATGAAAGGAACACTCCTTGTGTATTTTTTTATTACTTTAAATAAGCAATGGTGAAAAGGTATATAAATAATGGGATCTAAGGCTAGTGATCCTTCTATTTCTTCTATAAAAATTCTACTTTAATTGTAAACATCACCCAGGATTGGAGGAGACTAGTTAAATACTAAAACAGGACTTCATACTGAAAATACAAGTCTATATTGAGATATACTCACTGGAGGTAAAAGAAAGTCCTTATTGAAGAGAGAGACTCCTTATCTGTGTGAAATGAATTGATCACTCCTTGTTAGAAAATAGTGACAAAAACTTATAAAACCATCCCTAGAAGGCAGCCTTGTTTAGCTAAAATAGAGAAACTGGAATTTTCTATAATTAGTTCAGTAACTAAATTTTAAGAACTTTGCACACTGGTCAGGGATAGAAATAGAACAGCAAACAATCACCTTTGTTTCCTTTGATTGTTTGGTGCCAGTTTTGTGAAGGGGTGAGTGTCTTTATATATTCTTTTGCACAAAACTTTCTATTCCAAGTAGATTTAGGAATGAGGAGAGGGTTATAGATGTTTGACAACTACTGAGTCAACCTTCTCTCTACCCAGAAAATAAAACCAGTATGTCCTCCACCCTTTTTCGCTGGAATTGCCCAAAAGGTGCTAATTAATGATAGTTCTTATATGTATAAGAGGAACTAAAGTGAGACCACTAGCTAGAGGCCATCCTTAAGCCATCTAATAACTCTGAGACACTGCTATCCTGAGAGATATTAATATTATTACAATCTTTAAATCTATGAATTCAAGCCAGTGGTTCTGAAATGAAAGATTGCCTATTTTATGAAGCAAGCAGGGCCATCTTTTCCTACTTTATTAATTTAATGTTGAAATCAAAAGAGGTTGTATTATTTGCTTCAAAACCCAATAACATGTTCATGCCTGATCTGCAGCATTTCATATTTACAGGCCATCTTTCAGTGGATGGACTTCCTTTTTCTCACAGGTTTCCTTGTCATTTTATAACCAGCTCACTGGACCATGGAGTCAAGACCCCTGGGTTTACATTGTGTTCTATTCCTGTATGACTTGCTGAGCGCCTGTATCTCTACTGCATAGTAAGAAATAATGATGGCTGGGACCAGAGGTTGGCCAAGAAATAATTCTGAATATCTTGGAGGTCAAGTTTTCTACAAACATAAACTGTATGTGTAATTAAATCAAGTCTATCTTTGGCCAACAATATGTATAAATCAAACACAAGACTTTCTTCTCCCCCAAATTGACTGGTAATGCACTTAAGTTCAGATTTCCAAATATTCTGGTTGTTAAAATGTTCACGTTGTTGCTACATATCTCTTTCTAACCGTGCCATTTCAAAATATGTGTAGCAAGTCCTTAGACATTTTTGACCTTAATAATATAGGCATGCATATACTATAAACTTGGTGCTGATAAAGCTTAAAAGCAAAATCCATGTCATTTCACATAGACATGTACATTTCTAGCCATTGACCTCACTGCCAACTTTCCTGATACATAATTCAATCTAATTTTCCAATCTGTTGAAAACATTCTCCAGTTGCTGAGTCACTTCATAAAATTATATTTATGACCCTGGCCTTAAATTTCTTCAAATGATGTGGCTTTGATGAGTAAACAGCAGATTCTTTGCAAAGTCTCATAAAAAATAAAAAGTAGTCAAATAAGGACAGGTCAACCAAATGATTTCCCAAAGGATTTTTAAAATCCTTTTCTCTATCAGATAAGACCACGATGAACAATTTTCTCAAGCAAGGTGTTTGACAAAATGTTGCAAATTGTGTAACTCGGTGACTTTTGCATCAAACTGAAGAAGGAGCAAGATACCAAATTAGAGCCCTCCTGTTACAGAATAGCACATTTTGTGAAACACATCTGTGCTTCTACTGAAAACATGTTTCTAAGAATTGGCTCAGGAGAACTACCTGAAACAGAAAATGGACCTGAACTTTCTGAGTTATGATGTAATCTGCTAGAGGAAAAAGAAAAATAACTCCATTATATGAATAATGAATGTGGCAAAAGTCTCATTTTCAAACTGTAGAAACTTCTTACTGCTGATTCCTTGGATAAGGGGATTTCCTGAACTCTACCATCAAGGTAAGGGGATAGTGGTGCAGAGAGGGGATGTGGGTCACACCTAATTCCCCTTTTCTGGCATTCTAATGCTCCCACTCACACGGGGCAAGGCATCCGTTCCAATGGATTTAGCCTCGTTTGGATCAAAGCTTCCTCTACTTCATTTAACAGATTTGCTCAGATGGAAGGTCTCAGAGGAGAAACAATGTTAGTAAATGGGGGATTCCTGAACATATGAATATGTAGGTCATTGGATTTTTAAATAAATTAGAGAATAGTTTATCTATTAAGGAAGATTCAGTGTACATATTTTATGAAACCATCCTTATTATAGGTCAGTGGGCATCCCACAACCATTCCTTGCTAATAGTAAGTCTTTTAAAATACTGTCATAAACCTTTTCATAGTGTCACAAGCCTCTGATTAATTTTAAGTCCACAAAGTGACACGGGGCAAAAGAACACTCAAGGTTAGGATTCATAATCAAACTGTCAAAAAGCACAGATGTAAACACAGTAAATAGGCAAGCAACTTATTTAATGTCCATAGGCCTAGTAAGTGAAAGTATGCCAACGCTAAATAAATTCAGGAAATTAGCAAGAGAAAATGAATTGCAAAAGAAAGGAAGGTAAAATTAAAAAAAAAAAAAAAAGGGAAGGAAGGAGAGAGGGAGGGAGGGAAGAAAGAAAAGAAAAGAAAAAGAAAAAGAAAAAATAAACTAGACAGAGCACTGGTCCTATTATTTCTTGAAATTATTAGTCCTACAAACACCACTTGCATCACTGACAGAGCACCGGAGATAGGGCGGGCAAGGGGGCAAAGCTACTCTAAAACTCACATGAATTACATAATTCACCATTCAGACTCAGTAAGGGTGGTTTTCATTTAAGTCAAGTTTGGAAGATCTCATAAGGCTTCAAATCCAGTGTCTGTTTCAGCTCATTCCCTCTCTTTTTCTTTCTTTTTCTCTCCCCCACATTTGATATCCATAAGCAGATCTAGACAATATCAATATCAGTCCATTGAATTCAGTTTAAAATAATAATAGTGATAATATTTTCAAGTAGTACAGTAAAAACATCTATACTATTCCCATAGTGATATCTTACTTTAGATTTGGAAGGTAGTAGGTATAATATTGAAGATCAGTTTTATTCAACATACTACCCCATGATATACCCAAAAGCCAATTTAGACTAGCAGTGGCACTGATCTATAATCTGGGATAAAAAGCACATCCTGAGATAGATCCCTGTGCAAGTGATTTATTAAGGAAGTGTTTCTGAGGGAAACTGGTGAGGGAGTGGGAGAAGCAGGGCAGGGAAGGGAAGAAGCCCATACAATCCTCGCCTCAGCCTCATCTGCAGATCCCTGGAGTAGAAGTCACACTTCAGAGCTGTCCCTTCTATTGGAGGAAGGGGAACTGGGCTTTCATCCTCCTGCACCTACCAGATACTGGTGAAGTATTTCCAGCTCTCTGCCAGTGTGAGCAAAGCAAAATCCAGTAGCCTGAGGAAAGTCCTTTGAATGAAAAGCTGACTAGCAGTTGCTAGCTTCTAGAAGTCAAAGTAGGGGGAATAGGGGGTGAGGGAGAATTAGAACACCAAAAACAGAGCAGACATGTTATCTGCCTCAGCCTCCTCTAGTGTACTGACCATACCACCTCACTTCGTGACCATAGGTAACAGAAACACTTAGAACTATATCACAGGATTGCCTGAAAATTAATGACCAGGTCAGAAAACATTTTATCTCTCATTTGTCATAAAATCCTCAGAGACCCAAAAAGTGAGGTTAACCTTTTCCTCCAAAAGACTAATAAAGAAGAAAGTGATGATGCTCAGAATATATTTTACGTAAGGTCATAATGACGAAAATAGGCTTCTATCATCCTGATGGCGCAGACAGGATATGATGCTCCGCTATACCCTCCATCTAGAACTACATTAATCTCGTGCCCAGGCTGGAGAGTTGATATTCTAGCATTGCATGATCTCAAGGCACACTGATTAACATAAAAATGTATTAAAAGCAAGCTCTTGGAAATATAGCTCTATTCCCTCAATTGTGTTATTTTATATCACCAAATGATGTACTTACAGTGGCAATGATCAGATATACAAAGTAATCAATACTTTCTCTTTGGAGAAGTGGCATTTTCAAATGCTATTTATTATGAATTTGAGTTCGTCATCGGGAAGTTTTAAACATGACAAACTAAGCTGATGCTTTTTTTTTTTTTTTAGTTTTAGCTTCATTTATGAATGTTATACATGCGGTTTTGTTCTATACACATTCTCTCTCTCTGTCTCTCTAATTACTAGATGCTATTGGTCCAATCATCAAGCACAAAACCAGGAACATGAACTATAGGGTGACAAATCAAGTTGCTTTTTATTGAATCTGATAATAAATGAATAATAGAGATCATGAACTATTTCTAGAAAATATTCAGTGGAGGTGCCCTGGGTGATTTAGTCAGTTAAGCACCTGCCTTCAGCTCAGGTCATGATCTTGGGGTCCTGGAATCAAGCCCCTCATCAGGCTCCCTGTTCAGCAGGGAGTCTGTGTCTCCCTCTCCCTCCGCCCCTCCCCTCCTGCTCATGCATGAATGTGCATGCTCTCTCTCTCCATCTCAAATAAATAAATAAAATCTTAAAAAAAAGAAAATATTCAGTGGACTAAAGATATATTACATATCAGTAAAGCAACTAAGTACAAGATTGATATTGGCCTTAGGTACCCATCTAAAATAAGAGGTTCTGATCCTGTTTGCTTTGAGAAAAAAAAAAAAAAAGTTGAGATTCTTTTCTATCTAAAGATTAACCATTCATCTATGTTATTATCTATAAATTTTTGTTTATTATAGCTGGCAAATCATTGTATCACCCATAAATGTCTGATTCCACTCAAAAAAGCCTAACATTTGGAAAATCCATGGTGGGTTTCATGGGGCATAGTACACCATAGTTTCCATTTAATGATTCTGCTGGTGGAACCCAGCTGTCCAACCTTGCTGTTAGTGACTACAGTACATACAGCAAAAACAATCTGCCTGCTGACCTCCGGCTTAAGTTCAAACTATGTCATTCTGTCAATACCATCTACCTTGATTAGGTTGGGCTTTATACACAACAGGTTATGATCCCAGAGGGATGAAAAGCTTTCCCAAATTAAAAGCAGAATTTTAAAAGGAAATACTCATACATTCCTATGCAGTTTCCATTTGATATCCTCAAGGCTGGCCCATGAACTCAAACTCCTGTTGATTGAAAGTGAATGTTCCTTTCTGGGTGTAGCCATCTTACAAATTTAATGGCAGGAGGAAAATAATAAAATGTGTTCCATGCTTCAATTAGACCTTTTATAACTTGGCACTTCAACGATGGCAATGCCAAAGAAAAATCATTAATCCATAAAGATAGACAAAAAGGACTGTGCGGGAAAAGACAGACCTCCACGATCCTAGGGCCGTGGCAGAGCATTCCCTCACACCAACATGGTCTGTCTTTTGTCTAGTCTCTCTGTGAATCTAAGGCTTCATGCTATTTGGATAAAATCTATACTGTATTTGATTCTAAAATCCAACCATGCTTTCAATTTTATCCTTAGCCAAAGGAACTGTATATATAACCAGGCAATAAAATGTTGGCTAGCTATGAAATGCCTATTCATGCACATGAATGATAGGTGAAAGCGCGCACACACACACACCTGCAAAATAAAGACTAAAAGATGCATCCTTCCACTTTGTATTTAGCAATAAATATGCAACAGACATGCTCAAAAGGACCAGCGTTTTTCATAACCCTAGTTCAGATAACTGTGGACACACAAATGCTGCTTGATTACTCTGAGTCAAAAAAAAGAAGTCATAGAGTGATATCCGGAACATGTGCAGACCTCTGTGAACCTCCAAACTCATTTTTAAATGATGTCAAGTGAGTCTGTCAATAATAGAATGTATAAATTAGCTAAGAGTCAAGGGAGCAAGAGATTTCCCCCTCTTGGTCTCCTGCCATACCTAATCTGTCAGCACTAAACCTCAAACAACCCCACTGTGCTTCTTCCCTGCTCCCACTCCCCTGGTTCCAGCATTCCTGCAGACTGTTACCAAACCACAGTGCATGGTTCCATCTCTAGGTCATGCCTGTTAACTTCAGCTGAGACCCCAAACTACTTCATAATTCCTTCTATCTCAGATTGAAGCCCTATCACATTCAAACTGTCAACACACTTCTGGCCTCCTTTTCAACACCAAATTCTGGAAAGAGTAATTTGCAGCCCCTGCTTCTGCATCCTCAACATTTAGTCACTCCTTAACTCCTAAATTCTGGCTCCTGCCTTCTCCGCTCTAATGAAATTCTACGCTAAGTTTGCCAAAGGTCTCTTCCAACCAATCACCAAATTTCATGCCATGGTTCAAGCTTCTCGCTCCCAGATGTCTTAGTTTTGTACACATGGACAAATCTCCTGGAAACTCTGCTCATGTTGCTGTACTCTCACTACAACCTCCCTATCCTTCCATCTCCACCTGCACCCATCTCTACTGGCATTTCTTCTCTTTTCCTGGTGACAGTAGTGGTGACGGTTTTTCCTCCTCCTTCTCCCAACTCTTTAAATCCCAGGCTCTGGCAATAAATTTCTAATCCCTTCCTCTAGCCCTGAAAACTCTTTTTAGCACCAAACTCATATTTTCAATGACTTTTGCCTACCTTCATTTAAGAAATCTGCCAGCACTTCAGAGTCAAAATAGCCTAATCCAAAATAATCACTCTAAGCTTATTCCAACCATCTCTTTCAATGTTCTCCTTGATACTCTAAGTGATTACAGATTTATTCTCAGCCACGAGGCTCAAACCTTGGCATTATGATGGTTACACTTTCTGTCAACTTTACTTCCACAGTGCTTCCTGACTCTGGACTACTACACAACCACCAGCCTAGTTCAAAACTTCTACACATTTCAGCTACACTTAGCTGCTTTCTAAATGATATTCCTACCCTCTTGCCATCATGACGGGGGGAAAGATCTTCCTAAAATCCAATTCTGATTATTGGATCACAGCATATTCCTACATAAGACCTTCAGTGGTTTCCAGTGCCTATTAAAGTTCAAAGTTCCTAGCATGGCCCTAAGACCTTTTTTGATCTGTTTCCGCCTTTTAAGTTTTATTATCTAGCTTTGCTATCAACTACCAACTATTCCCACACTTGCCTGACTCAGCACTTTTCTCGTTAATTCCTTTAGCCAAAAATACCCGTCTTCTCCATCTTTGCCTGTTAAATTCTATTTATCCTTCAAGGTCTAACTTTCCAGCAACTTAATACTCATGTCAGGTGTTTACATATGAGCTGGCGCCCATGATCTTTTTCATCTTTGCATTTGCACAGAGCTTAGCTTCCTGCCTTGCATTTAGTAGGGTGGCCAAACTTAAACCTACTCCTCTTAATGACACTATATTCATCTTACTGTAATTATTCTTTATGCCCAGCTCCTCATGGAGCTACAACCCACTACAACCATGGTTATTCTCCTACACTATTCACATTACTTCTCATTTTACTTTCATTATCTGAATACTTTTTTTTTTTTCTTCTACTACCAGGTCTTTAGCTCCTTGAGATTAGCACTTCTATTTTCTTGTTACTCATATAAGGACTAAATTAGTGGTTCTCAAGGTATGGCTCCTAGACCAGCAGCATTAGAATCACCTGGGACCTTGTTACAAATGCACCCCAGACTATGGAATCAGAAACACTGAGATGAGGGCCTCAGTAAAGCAAGACATATATAAATAAACTGTTTCTCTTTTTATCATTTAGTATTATATTGGCATGTAATTCCCCCAAAACATTAAAAAATATGAGAAAACTATCCATTACCATTTTATCAATATCTTAAATCTAACTTGTATATTTTGAAAGGTTTTTAAAAAAATTATAGAAATCATGACATCAATGATACTCTTTTTATGAAGTTCAAAAACAAGATAAATAAAAGATTACATATGCATAAAGTTTTAGAACTAGTTTTTAAAAAAATGAATGATAACCACAAAATTCAAGATCAGGGTTATACCTGGGGAAAAGCAGATGGAGATGAGGGAAGAGAGGAGCACACAGGCCCAAGTCACTGGTAACATTCTGGGTCCCAAGTTCACAGATGTTCATTACCTTACTGAAATTAATTAATTATGGCCATATATGGATCAATGCTGACAGTATTTCCTGAACTAAGGATTATTAGTTAATCCTGAGTGCTCTGGGATCCATAAAAATTTTTTAAAGGGATAAAAAATATGTCACAATTCTGTCCTTAGTATTAGTCTTAACCACCAATTACCATGTTCAATGCTCATCATACCTGTGTGCGGTTGAATGCCACTCTTGCAAAGACAGCTTGGGACACACTGGCCCTCTTCAGCTCATCTCTGACTTGCTGGTAGATATCTGGAGAAACTTCTACGGAAGAGTTGGTTGGCTCTGGCTTAACTGCTCTGGGAATGGGCGGATGGTTCAGGAACTGCTGGTTGATGGCTTGAGGATGCTGGTGAGCCAGGAGCCGGCTAACAGCAATCTGTTGGTTTATCAGATGGGCCATGGCTATTTGTTGCCTAACAAGTTGTGGACTGAGCTGGGGAGAAAGAAGACCAGGGCTCATGATGGGCTGTAACGCGGGCACTTGGTTTCGGATTGGAGTACTGTGGTGGATTTGGCTATGAGGAGACTGTTCGTTGGTTTTCCCCAAGGATGCCAGCTGGTTCATATTTGGTAAATGCATTGGACGCTGGCCCAGAACACAATAGTCTGAAAGGTTTTCTCGTTCCACTCTTTCCACTGTTAAGAGATAACAATGATAATTCATCATTATTTTCACTGGTATAATTTATTGCTAATATATGTAGTACTGAATTATCATATTTTTAGTATACTAATGACATAAGTTTTTTCATACAAAGCTGGAAGCCCCAGAGTAAAAGTGAGTTATCCCTCCCTGCAAAATGTTACAATAATAGATTTTTTCATAGGTGATATGAAAGTAATAATACTTACCACTTCATTTTTCTTAAATTCTTAAAAGTAGGCATTTTATTGAATAACCAAGACAGAAACCACTAAGCATGATAAATTCTAAATCCTCTCATATTCCCAAGCTCTCTCATCTCCCTCATCACCCTCCATTATAAAAACACCAGCTGTTCTCATCTTCTGTAGTTTGTGGTTAATGGTGTAGTTCATGGTTATCAGGAAATGACAAGGACAACATCTCCTGCCAAATTAACTGCTACCTCCTAATAAAAATCTCACACAGTAAGTATTATACAACTATGGGAACATTCATAGAAAATGTGTACCATGTAGTATAACCTTTTATCTTGTTATCACTTGTTATTCTTGTTATAGGAATATTTCTTTAAGAAATGGATATGTTAATAATTGTTGATATGCACTAGGATAAGAAAAAATCTCACAATATTAATAACATTGCCTTGACTTTCCATTATATAAGATGCTCCCCCCCCCCCCCACCGGATATCTACCTTACTACATTTTATTGCACTTTCCTAGTAGTAAAGATTTAAGGAATAACCTGGAAAGGCAGAAGAAAAAGGAAGTATCATATACGTTCAAACATCAGGCAGATTTTTTTCCTCCCCCAAGAATATTTCCCAAAAAGAGCAAATCACCTCAGAGTCAAATTCCTTTTTTTTTTTTTTAAAGATTTTATTTATTCATTTCAGAGAGAGAGAGCAAGCATGAGTGGGGAGTGAGGGGCAGAGGAAGAAGCAGACTCCCTGCCGAGCATGGAGCTGATGCAGGCCTCGATCCCAGGATCCTGGGATAATGACCAGAGCTGACTGTAGATGCTTAAACAACGGAGATACCCAGGTGCCCCTCATAGTCAAATTCGTATCTAAATCTCAGTATCACATTATTATGTAAAACAAAGGTTGGTCTGGAGAAAACATGAGGCTGAAATAACCTCCATCATTCCTAGTTTTAAACCCTTACAGATGTAATTTAACAAAATCTGGTATTTTTAAAAGTATTTATTTATTTGAGAGAGAGAGAGAGAAAGAGTGGGAGGGGTAGTGGCAGAGGGAGAGGGAGAAAGGGAATCTTAAGCAGGCTCTGAGCTAAGCACAGAGCCCAACGCTGGATGCTGGGCTCCATCTCACGACCCTGAGATCATGACCTGAGCTGAAATCAAGAGTCGGACGCTTAACCAACTGAGCCACCCAGGTGCCGCCCCAACAAAATCTGTTCTTTAGAGCAAAAATTCCAAACAGATTTTGTAATTATTTCTTAAAATTGCAAATGCTGGATATGATCATGTAAACACCTATTACGGTAACTTTAAAGAACAAGAGATCAAAGTAGTCACCTAGAGGACAAATTTTTAAAAATAATTGTCCCACTATTATGCATGATTATGCAAATGATGTGTAGCTTGGCATAATGTTTACAATGGCAGAATCATATTTGTATCAAAAAGTTTGAAGTCTCAAAAAAAACTTAAGCAGAAATGGCGTGTCCTAGAAAACTGGATAAGTGACTCCAAACACAGGGTTTTGTAATGACAGAGACACAAGTGCTGAATCACATGTGAAGAATTTAAATAAAATCAGTCAATGAACTTTAAAAGTAGAGAAAAATAGTATTTCTAATTAATATTTTATGTAATATGTGATTTTAAAATACATATGTGGAAGTTAATTGTTAATTAAAATGCAAGTAAATATTTCACCATTTTATCCAGATGTCTTACGGTTTTACATATTCAAAACTTCTCATTGGGAAAATAAACATTAGTATCTTGGGATCACCCTATATTCAGACATACATAGTATTTATTCCTGCTTTGCTTAAAAAACCAAAATGAATGCTTAACTTTCCTATGAACACCCAAATAAGTAAAGTTTACCTCAGACTTCTTTAAAGGCTCAATTGCTAACTTAATCCTTTCAATGTAATTCATTTAGTTGTATTCACCTTTCCTTCACAAGGTTCAAGGAGAACAAATTATTTTAACCTTATCCTCTAAATGCAAACGTTCTTCAGTCATTGTATTAATTAAACTTTAAGGCACACAATCTTAAAATCAAACCAAGCAAATGGTTGAGAGCCTTCAAAAGGTAATGTAACACAGTTTCCATACGACAGGAATTACTATTATGATCCCCTCACTGAATGCAGCAGAGGAGCCACGCACTGTGTCTGGAGTAAAGTTGTACTTTAGAGACAGAAATAGTTGGAACTTACTAGACACTTGGTTCACTTTGGTTTAATTCCTTTTTAACTCAGCCAAAATAAAGGCAAATTCAAATATTAAATTATGGGGCGCCTGGGTGGCTCAGTCGTTAAGCGGCTGCCTTCGGCTCAGGTCATGATCCCAGGACCCTGGGATCGAGCCCCACATCGGGCTCCCTGCTCCGCGGGAAGCCTGCTTCTCCCTCTCCCACTCCCCCTGCTTGTGTTCCTGCTCTTGCTATCTCTCTTTCTGTGTCAAATAAATAAATAAAATCTTAAAAAGAAAATAAAAACAAAAAAAAACCCCAAATATTAAATTATGTTTTCAAGTACTTAAGAAGTAAAAGTTTTATCCATTTCTTTTTCTACTTAAAAAAATATATAGAACCATCCATTAATAGCATGCATTCTTTGATTAAAAGCTAATTTCCCAAAATTTGGGTATTTTCATTCTTCAGTGGTTTAACTTCACTTTCTTGAAATATATCTAAATAGGAGCGCCTGGGTGGCTCAGTCAGTTAAGCGTCTGACTTCGGCTCAGGTCATGATCTCAGGGTCCTGGGATCAAGCCCCACATCAGGCTTCCTGCTTAGCAGGGAGTCTGCTTCCCTCTGCCCCTCCCCCACACTTGTGCTCTCTCCCTCTCTCTCTCTCTCAAATAAATAAATAAAATCTTTTAAAAAAATAAAGAGAAGAAATATATCTAAATCACATCATTAATAAAAAACTCTATTCACAGATCTAGTCATAATTATGCACACAATTAAGCATTAACGTCAGAGCTCCAAAAAAGCTATATGAATTGGTGCAGTAAGAGTTAGAATAATGTCACTCCATATTTCTTTAAGATTATACATAGTATGTCCTTTTTCTTATGAGTTCTCAGATCCTTATAAATTCATATACTTAAAAAAGGGGACTGGGGAAGTGTCCTTAAGGACACGCAGTACCACCAGGAAGTACTAACTCCTTAGAAAACCATAATGAGGCAATTGCAAAGGCAAATGCGTAAACTTCCAGGTAGAGAACAAAAGGCAGAGAAGCCAGCTGGAGAGGTACCAGGGGGAGTAAAAGAAAGCCTCCCAGTCCAAAGGAAGTGGCCGCTACCTTGCCTTGGCCAGTTTTTGTCTTTCTATATATCGTCATTTCTTCAGATGGTTTTTCAAGAAAATAGAAAATCTGGATTATTACATGCTAGTGCCTATTTTTCAGGTATTGGCAACTAATTCCATTTGCAAAACACAACAAATGCCAAACAAAGCATATCTGAAAACCGGATACTGCCTATAGGCTACCAATAAGACTAAAGACTAAAGATCCCTTAAGTTGTTAAAGAAAAAAATATTCAACAGCACTCTTTAAAGATGGTAAGGAAAACCTTATCCAGGACCATTGCAATAGGTATAGGGACCCCTGCAATGGGATTTTATGGTGGGGGAGAGAGATTGGATTCAACTCAGCATAAACACATGGGAATTTATAGCTAAGGATCAGGGTGGGGGTCAGTAGATACAAAATTACTAAGAGGAAACATCAGGAGTAAGGGGGGTTCTGGCTAAACTGACCTAACAGGATTCTTTGCTGAAGACAGGCCAGGGTGATCAGACATCACTTGGGGGATGGTGGAAGATGAGGAACCCGATCAGATATCGAGGGGTGATCAGATATGGGGGGGTTCAGGTTAAACTGACTTAGCAGGGTTCTTGCTAAAACTGGATTTTACAAGGAAGTCCACAGATGGACCATGGAAAAAATTTAGAAGCCTGACTAAAAAGTTTGGTCAAATGAAGAATCTCTGTCACTGTTTTTCAGTGTCTGACAATTCTACCAATAAAAGCCAAGTTTTTTACTTCCTAAGACTGAAGAAAGAAAGAAAAAAAAAAAATCACACATCCTGTCTAAAAATCAAACGCTCATCAACAGGCAGCATCTCCACTGACCAGAGCAGTGTATGGTTTCAGTAACATTTTGTACAGATTTTGCCAAACTTGAAAACCTTTTTCATTTTTTTTCTGCTACCACTCTCATAAAAATAACAGAATAATATTTTAGCCTCTAAAGTCACAGCAGGTGAAAGACAAATGCTTTAAAAAAAAGTCAGAGGAGCATCACAATGTACTAGACTCCACCTGAAAATTGAGCTTGCACGTTCATTATTTCTTTTCCTTCTTCTCTCCTTCCTTCCTTTCCTTCCTTCCTTCCTCCATCCCTCCCTCCCTTCTTTCCTTCCTCCTTCCCTCTCTACCTCTCTTTCTTTTTAAATCTATTTGAAAGTAATCACAATGGCTGAAACGTAGACCTAACAGCAGTGCCTGATTTTGTGTTTTGCTTTTTCCCTCTAATGGAAAACATAATATCAAGTCTGTCTTTAACTAAACCAAGTCCAAAGACAACACCTTGGCTCTGAGGGTCCATCTTATCTCTGCAATATTCAGCCATGAAAAAGAAATCCTGAAAAAAGTGAAAGATAAGTGGTAGTCCTGCCTCTGATGATGAAAGCCATGTTCACATTCACAACCAAAAATGTTCTCAATAAAGTCAAGATGCTTACTTATTAAAGAGACATAAAAACACAACTACTTCCAGGGCTTTGAATCAGAGCTGCAATTCACTTCACAATGAATTTGATTCCACTGTTGCTGAAGTCCTGACGGGGATCTGTGGGGTTGCGAAGTGTCTGGGAAGGAATGATGTCTCCAGCTTCAGTTTGAGTCTCCAAATGGGGTGTGGCTTGAGGAACTGTCGCAAGTGGGGCTGAAATATTTCTATGCCTCATAGCTGAGAGGCTTTCTGTAGCTCTCCTGACCTCTGGAAAAGGGTCTCAGTCCAGGGGTCTTGCAGGTGAACAGTTGAGATCTGGAGTCTGCTCAGGTTTCTGAGAAACTCAGAGTTCCAGGATATCTTACAAATTCCTCTGAGCTTTCTGGGAATGAATGAAAACTTCAGGAAATGGGAAACCATCATCTAACCACTCTCTGAGCTTCTGGGATTCTATTTAACTCCAAAGTAGGAGAGGCCTTTGTAGCCCTGCATTAGAATTGCAGGAGCTTGTAGAGCCTTCCCAAGTTCACAGAGTTTATGTTCTAACCAAGAGCACCCTATGACCATTAGCTATTAGTGGCCATGATTGCTGGTTACGGCTGGTTGTTCATAGACTAGAAAGTCACACTCCTCCCCAGGGATGAATCTGTATTACAATTAAAAGATCTTTGGTGCAAAAATCTCATTTTATTTAAGCAATTTTACAGTACATCCAGGAAGTCAAGTATTTATCTTAATTATCACAAATCCCTGATATATTCTTATATTTTATGTACTTCGTACGTTTCAGTCTGTGCTATGTCAGAGATATTCAGAGTATAGTCCTTGAACCATCAAAATCCTATCACCTGGAAGACTGTTAGAAATACAAATGATGGGCTCCAAATCAGAATCTCTTAGAGTTCTTACGTACACTAAGATTCCAATGATTCTTATATACACTAAAGTTTGAGCATCAACATCTGTATCATCTTTGTTTTTATTGATTGTCTTTTGAAATCCTACCAGATAGCTACCAGGTAATTTGTATGTACACTAAAGTTTGAGAATCACTGTTCTATGTTGTCTTTGCTTTTACGTTGTTGTCTTTTTTTTTTAAAGATTTTATTTATTTATTTATTTTAGAGAGAGAGTGTGTGTGCGTAAGCAGAGGGCACTCCTTATATATTGCTGTCTTTTGAGACTATACCAGAAACTCATTAACTGTCAAAGTCTGTTGTCCGTTCTTCTCTCTAATCTTACTTAATATTCACTATATTATACATGTATAAGCATTTAAAAAAATTTACGTGATAAATCTTTAGTTTTTGTTGATGGTCACATTATATTGAAGAAGCGCTGACTGGACCTGGTATTAGAAAGAAGCTGTACTCAAATCTGCATTCTACCTCTTATTAGCTATGGGGCCTCCTTGAGCAGGTTGGAGAGTCTCTGGCCCTCAGTCTTGCCGTAGGGAAAATATTATTATCTCAGAATTGTAGGAGTAAAGGTTAGATGATTAGTATCTACGTGAAAGATCTTTGTCAAAGCACTATTGTAAATTTCAGAAAATATCTGTATAATTATGATTAACAGATTAGGCTTCCCATTTCAAAACTTCCTGATTAAGACACTCTGACAAACGTCTGCTGTTTCTCAAAGGTCACCTAAAGAACTGCAATCTTTTCTTTTTTTCAAGTAACTATGCCATGTTACATCCTATCACTTTTAAAAATAAATCCTATACTTTAAAAGAACTCGTTATCAGTATAGAATCACATGCTTCACAGTACACACAGGGCTATGTTGCTATTCAGTTTCTCCAAATGAGGCTTGATAGTTCATATTCTGACCTTCAAATTAGGACGCAGAATAGATGAGAAATAAAATGATATAATCTCACAACTTTTGAAATTACATTTATAGAAATGCTACACAAGTACAGCTTTAAGTTTCAAAAGTTAATATGAATGAAAATGAAAAAAAAACCTTAAGGAATAAAATACGCTTTAAGTGTATATATGTTACATTTACATCAACCAAAAGAAAGAAGGAAAATATCCTACGTTTTTTTTTTAAAGCAAATGTTTAATGTCTTATTTTTATTTCCAGGGGAAATGAGTAGGCATTGAAATGTCCACACTTTAAAAAAAAAAACCAAAAACATAATTTTTCCTCTTTAGTTCAGTGCTTTTCTCAGTTGGATTTCATTGTTTTTATTATGTCTATTTGCTGTAGATGCTATGTAAAGTAAACCTACTAAAATTTCAATACTCAAAATATACTCCAATGACTAAATGCCCCAAAATATACTTGCTGAGGAGAATTTAAGAGCAAAAGGAGAAGTGTCTGACTGGCACACATCAGATGCCTGCCAACCACAATGGATGGCACAGGATAGGTGGGAAGAACAAACTGGGATGTTTAGGGCCTGGGTTCTAACTTCCTGGGTGATTTGGGGATTACCTGTAAAATAGGGAGGATTATCTGTAAATTGGTTTTAAAGCAACGTTCCAGGTTACTTACCTAATAGTATCTTAAAGAGTATTACTGCTAGGATTTTCAGAAACAATTCCCTTTCTCAGAATATCTGCTTCTGCTTCTTGACTCTTCGGGGAGAATTTAAAACTTTCCTAAAATATCTCTCTTTGCAAAACTCCCCATTGCAACAAGAGTAATAGTAGTTTATACAGTGACACTCGCTGTAGACGTAGTATTGCTCTTGCAGGTTTATCTAGCAATACCACTTAAAAGACTGATAAAATTTCCAGAACCATGAACCTAGTGTTTTAATGCAAACCTTAACACAGTTGCTTTTGTGAAATAACCCCGGGGGTCTGTCCATACTTAGAAAGCTATGGAAAGCAATGAATTGGGTAAAAAGCTTTGCAATGAGAAATTTCTGGAATTTCTGGCCTATGGATTTTTCCTAAAACCATTAAGATGCTTATGCAAATGTAAATGGATTAGCATGAATGAGTGCTAATGGATAACACTCTAGTATTCCCTAGAACATCTCCTGGAAACCCTGGATAGAAGAATATAAGCGGGAGGAGGGGTGGGATGGGGATGATGGCAGAATTTCTGTATGACTCCTTCAACTCAAAAAGTACTCTGGAAGTGATTCTACGAAGGCATGACACAGGTTTGCCTCTGGCACTCTTGGTAGAAAGTTGCCAATCAAATTGGTAATTTCGAATTGGTACCCAAACCTTGGAGTATAGGTGAAAGATATTCCTGAGTATATCACTGCCTTGGATTTTCAAACCTCCATCCCAAGTTCCTCGCTCCCCAACCCTTAGGCCCAAAAACTTGGAGCCCAACTTTAAAGACGATGATCCCATCTAATACCAGAGAGGTCAGATAATGTGTTCAAGGTCAAATAGCTGTCCAAATGCAGATAAATATTTAGGAATATTCAAAATGATTAGGGCTGCCGGCACAGAAGCCTCAGAAGCATAATAACGAAACCACATGACCAGTAAAAACTAGTTTTTTTTCTCTTTCTCTGCATTACTCAAAGTTAATTTCTCAGGGCCTACATATGTCACAAATATTTCTTAATGAATTTCTTTAGAGAAAAATGCATATTATAAGTGCAGAAATTCTCAGAACTGTCTTGCTCATATACCTCTTTTAAAACACACTGGCATTTCTGGTAACATGGAGCCCAACTGTCCACACAGTAGTTGAGGCACTGAGCTAATAAACCCTGCGCATATCATTGCCATTGAACTCTCACAGTAGTATGACAGAGATATTATTATGACCACTTTACTGAAGAAGCTGAAGCCCAGAGAAAATAATGTCACATACCTATTAAAGGAAGAATCACATTCAAACCTACATCTTTAGGACCTTAATGCCTTTGTTCCACTGATTATGCTAAAAAACCCAACTAGGGGTATGTGGTTGTTATTAATATTAGGATTTGAGTCAGGACTAATCCACTTTCCTACAGAAAATTCCTGCTTTCTATTTTATGTGCATGCACACATGCATGAGGCAGGTATACCCATCAGTGACATGAGGAGGAAGGATGGGTTGTCTGAATGGTGAGGGCACAACCTGATGCCTCCACCATATGCCTTGTAAACCTTTCTGATGTGATCGATTGAAAAAGCTGGTCAGTTCTACAAAGTGAAGAAATCACTGATTCCTCAACCATGGAATTAGCTAATCACTAAAACAGGATTATTCACATTTGTTTATCGTTTTAATTCCTATGGTAAGAATTTATTAATCAACTATTATGTGCCAGAAATGATGCCAGCCCCTGGACATACAGCACTGAGTAGCATTAGTTAGAAATACTCCACTCTGATTTGCTTCAGACAATTTAACTCTTTTCTACACATAGATGGGCCTGTAACACCTGCCTATAATTTAAAATGCATTTCTATTTGATGATAAACATAGTTTTTTTCATCCCAATTCTGTTGATTATTAGCAATTTATTCTAGTCATGTATAATATAAATTCACACTCATTTCTTTTATTTTTCTTGCAGCCAAAAAAGCTTTGCTCCAAAATGAGTGTCATCAACATGGACTCCCACCTGACTGATTAAAGACAGGAATCACACAACTGAAAGCTTTGAGAGGTAACTCTTTATAAATTCTGTAAATATGAAGTATTTCTTTGAAACATGTAAACAACAAGAAATAAAAAGGGGTATGTACACTCACATAAGAAGGTAATAACCATAAATTCCTATATGATTGAACTATATGAAACTGGCAATACATAATTTTAATCTACAAAAATGGCAATTTCATATGCTTCAACCTGATATTTATCTTGACTCTTCTCTCTGAACTGGGTTACATATTATCACTAAACAACCATACTGTCCACCCAAACTCTTTCACTGAGTTAAATTCTTTTTCAAAGAATCATAACCCTAACTTCCCTGACAAACCGTAACAGCATCCCATATGTTAATACCGAATATGCCCAATCACTGAAAAGATTTCTGATTTACTCTGTCCTAGACAATAACTGAGGTACAACGTCAATGTGTACAGAGGTACAAAATCCATTTTCTGTTAACACAGACAGACATGATTTGAGAGCTAAAGCTAATATTCCATATATATCAAATATAAATCCCACACCATTAAAAAAGAAAAAAAAAAAAACTATTACCAGAAAAGCTCACTAAATATAATTAAAGAAAAATATTAGGAGTCTGAAAGGGCTGAAGGGCAAACGGAAAAAAAAAAAAAAAAAGCTAAGTCTTTTAGGACTCCGAAAGTTAAAGATTTGTTTTTCTCTAAATTTGTGGAAGAGAATCTGTCTCTGGGTTGAGAACTTGCTTTTGCAAAGTCTCTGCCTAGAGCAAGATATTCAGAGCCAACTTGTTAACTCCTAATAAAACAAGGCTTGGAAGGAAAATGCTTCCAGCCCCATAAGCGAAGTGTACCAGCCGGCACTGTGATAATACCATATGACTGGTTTTCTTAGATGTATTTTCCCCTTATTATCAACTTCCTTTTTCCATCATATAAGATCCACAAAAACATATATATCTACCATAAAGCACTTGAAGCTGGACACCTCTGTGCTTTGGCAAAAAAAACCTCATAGGACCTATTATGTTCCATGGAAAAAGTGAGCGTTATCCACCTTTACCCTTCCTGTAATCTCAACCCTCCCCATCTGAACACTACTGTCCCTTTTGATTTCCAGCAACGCTTTATCGTGGTTTGATAACATGGACCATTTCAAGCATTCCTGTAACTTTCTGTACAGGTTAAAGCAAGTTATATCTAATAATATCTTTATTTTTATCCCTTATTTTAATCTGAAGCTATAATTTCAGAGGTGAGTTCAGTACAATAGAAAAAAATAGCATTTCAGAAACTTAACATTATTGTTTAGGAGCATTCTACCTTTGCCAGTTGGCATTCTGTGTGTATTAATTCTTTAATTCAACCTATTAAAGAAAAGTTAATCAAAGAAAAAACCCATAATTCATTCTTTTCCATTGGCCTTTCTCTCTGGTTTTACAGGACTTAAATGTTTCAGGCCATTATTTCAAGGAAAATATTCAATAAACTAGCTGGAAAAACCTCAAAGGGATGCTTTCGTAGGCTACATACATGGTCCCTAATTTTTACTTAACAAAGGTGTTACTGTCTCTTTCAGTGGAATTGACTATTGCTAAATCTTTAGCTCAATAATAATTAATAGAAAAAAAGAATAATTTTAACCCATTACTAATTTGCTAAGGACATTTGTAATATGAATTAAACAGGCAGAGACTGTCTTTTTTCTCTCCATTGAGATATTGGATAGCAAATAAGATTAGTCACAATATCATATGTGCAAAAATAAAACTGTTTTAAATGCATATGTTCAAATAAGTTCATATATTAAATCCAATTCTATTACTATTTACTAAAATAAGTCCCTACAATGTTCAAAGTCCTATGTTCACAGGAGTCTGAGGAGGGCACGAAATGGATGTGTCCCTAAGATGTTCTTTCAAAAAACTTTCAGTCTAGTAGGGGGATTATTTAAAAGTAAGTCAAGGGGTGCCAAGGTGGCTCAGCTGGTTAAGCATCCGGCTCTTGGTTTCAGTTCAGGTCATGATCTCATGGTTGTGGGATGGAGCCCAGTGTCAGGCTCTGCACTCAGTGGGGAGTCTGCTTGAGATTCTCCCTCTCCTTCTGCTCCTCCCTCCCCCGCCCCCTTGAATGCACACACTCTCTCAAATAAATAAATCTTAAAAAAACAAGTGAGTCAAAATTATTTTACAACATGGAACTTAGGGGCGCCTGGGGCTCAGTCGTTAAGCGTCTGCCTTTGGCTCAGGTCATGATCCCAGGGTCCTGGGATCGAGCCCCACATTGGGCCCCCTGCTCGGCAGGAAGCCTGCTTCTCCCTCTCCCACTCCCTCTGCTTGTGTGCCCTCTCTCGCTTTGTCTCTGTCAAATAAATAAATAAAATCTTTAAAAAAAAAAAAAAGAACATGGAACTTAGGAAGGTGACAGCTTGAAAGGCCCAACGTTAGAACTCATAGCCTGATTTATATTCTATATGAGTCTAGATTCATCTATTCCCTTGGGAGTTCAAGAATCCTAAATCAGATCATCTCAAATTCCTGCGAACGGTGAAATGAAGGCCTATCATCAGTCAGGTAAATAGTTAAACAATGTCTAGCATACATAGCACTTGTACTTAGCTTTGAGCACCTTGTGAATTTAAGTGCTTTTTCGTCTTTCAACTTTGTAAATCATCCAAGGAAAAATAAATAATTTTTATTTAATTGATCAAGAAAGCAAGAGAATTCTCTTGACTCTAACCCATTGATTTTCCCAAAATAAGATGATGTCACCACAATCATACCAGATTTTTAATAAGCTGGACACTTCATGGTCTACATACAAAAACTCATTTCACAACTCTGTAGAGTCTTCATCAGGCACCACAAGATCTATCTTTGTTCTTGAGTTTCTAATTTTGCTTTGGGCAGGACAAATGGAAATCTGAGACTTTGAGAACTCTAAAGCACACTGTAAGAAAAAGCTAAGACTTGAAGAGACCTGAACCACTATAAACCCCTGACTATGTCACCTCCTTCAGCTCCCTATTCTCCCACTGTTGCCCAAAAATGGTTGGCCCAGAATCTGTTTCAGGTATTCTCCTCACCAATCCCCATCCTAGCCATTCTCTCTTGTACTGCTAGATAATCACAACAGCGCCCCAGGGTATGAGATGCCTCATTCTTTACATCTCCCTCCATCTCCAAAACCTGTCTCCTTGTCCATCTTCTTTCCTTTCCTTTGGGTTCTAAAGAAGACATGGCTATTTCTCTTTCCTTCAAAGGCAAAGCATCATCTGTGCCTCAGATCCCATCCTTTCCTCGTTTGTCAACTCCTGCTTATCACCCTTCCTCCTCTCCAGAGCCTTTGCCTCCACTGGCTCCATCCTCTTTCTCCTGAGTACTGGGGACAGGGTGGGGAGTGTGTGTTAAACTTAATCCTAATGCTCTAGGTAGCTGCTTTTATATCCTTTCCTGACTAAGCCAGTATCGGCTATCCTCATTTCCATGCCACCTTCCCTTCTCAGATGCATATATGTTCCCTTTGTTGTCACACTATGAAGAAACAGCTCCCTCCAATGTCATTATGGCTCCCCTTTTTGCCAAAGCTAAGAACCTCCAAATACCTCTTCTCCTTCTCCTCCTCCTGGCACCCTTGATAGCATTTCTCCACTAGTAACCCATCTTGCCTTGGCTTCCATGAAACCTCACTTTCTTCCTAATCATATCTTCTTAACCCATGGCTCCTTTCCCCTCAAAGCTTCTAATCCCCTCCTGTTCTCATTCTCTTTTTTAGAGAATGCTCTTTTGGTGGATTTTAACTATCATGTCAAAAACATTGGCTCCAAAATTTATTCTCTAGTCCTGTCCCATTGGTCAGCTGATTCCACATTTTGAACAGCCCAGTGGATATCTCTACTTAGTTCACCAACTCTCAATGAAGTATAAGCAACGGATCAATTTATATTGTCCTATTTCTGTCAAAACCATAGTCACTTAAGTTCAAAACCTTGAATCCTACTTTGATTTCTTTTTCTCTCTCCCACACACATATGACATTGGTCACTTCTCTCTTTCTCACTGCTGCCACCAAAAGCCAAGGCCTCGCTTTCCTATCTTTACTTGTATACATGGCGGCAATAGATTCTATTTTGCCTACTTCCTCCCAGGTGCACATACTGCCCTTAACCCCCCACCTGCCTCCTCTCCTGCCATACACACTCACCCCCACACACAGTTTTAGCGGACTTCTAAAGAAATTTCTTTTTTAAACCACCACTTTCATCATATCACTCCCTTGCTGAAAAATTTTTACTGATTCTCCATATGCCTCAACCAAACTCCCAGAGTTCCCCAGGGTAAGGAACCAATCTTACCTTTCATCATTGTAACACAAATGTTACCCACAGCAGATCCCCCCAAAAATCTTAGCTCATTTACCAATGTTTGATGCTATCATCAACCCCACAGGTAACCATGCTCCATCTTTTCCTTTTCACCAATTAAAATGTTAGGCATTCTGGGCATCACATGATAGTGTTGTGATAAATGTACTGTCATTCTAGACATAGTGGACAACCACCCATATTTTCTAAACATTCATGCTCTTTTGCACCTCTGCATCTATACCAATGAACTTGGCAATTGCCTGAAGTGTTCTTCCTTCTCTTTCTCTCCTTGCAAAACTCTACTTCCTTAAGGCATAACTCATGGGCTGCTTTTCAAATTACCCTCCACTCCAACCTAACACTTATCAGGTAAAACTTATGGACCATTCTCTGTGCTACCATAACACAAGCTATATTTTCTCCAGATGGAGGGCTGCCTCCCCTGCTAGGCTGACAGCAACCCAACTAGAGGCAGGAACCACATCTTACGTGTTTCTGGATGTTTCTCCCTGCTTTTAGCACTGAAAATGGCCTGTAGTAGAAGCACTGACTAAACATTTATTTAATTAAAATGAGTTCTGTAACTGTGACTGTAATTATCTTGCAAGGAGGGACTATGTAATATTTCCCACTTAGAATCCTTCCAGGTACATAAAGTTGACACTCAAACTAACTTTACAAGATGTCGGCTTTTTGAAACCAAGAACTGTGTCTTAAACTTCTTTCAAATAGTAAGTATGTAAGATAGATGAATGGATGGATAGATAAGTGAGGAAAAAAACATTTTTCCCTTTCCATCCTTTTTAAACATCTGTTTAAAATGGCATCATAAATAGTATAAATATAAGCAGATAGCAAGTTTGTTTCTTTTAATCTACAATCCATATTGTTGACAAATGATTGTTTTACATTTTAACATTTATGCCCATTTACAAATAAACAAAGTTCAGGCCAAAGAAGCCAGAATGAGCTTCTTAAGATCCAAGCAAGGAACTGGCCAATACCTGAGCTTAGGGTCCGTGACATTTCCCACAAACCATTCTTCTACTCGCTGACACTACCAACAAGCTTCCAGTCGGAGGACCAAACAGGCTAAAGTGACTGATGAATGCACATCAGCAACTGTAACAGTAAAAAAGCACAAGGCTCTTCCAAATGTTGGAAAACCAGTAAGATGGAAAGCGGCTGGTTGTGGAAGTGTTTATTTCCATAAACACTTATATGAAATTTATATAAGTTCAAGGGTTTATATAAAAGCCAAGGATCTGATGTTGGCATTACTTTAAGCAAGATACAATACAGGCAGAGGGACAAACTTCCTTGCCGAACACCTTCATTTAGATCCAAAGCTGGAAGAAAATTTCTCTCACGACTCAGAAAAATTAGGTAGACAAAAGTAAGTTGCTTTTACCTCATCAGAGCTAAACAACAGCAGAGGGAGAAGTACCGGCAGTTGATTAAAGGCATTGTCCTGACCACCGATACCACCATGGCTAAGCAGGGGCTGCCTCATGGAACCAGGTCAGGGGACACTGATTTCTCTATTCAACTCTGAGGCACTGCTCTGTAAATGACACAATCATTTTTGGGTACAAGAGGTGCTTTAAATGTGGTAACATTATATCATTTCAGCTATAATGATCATAATTACTTATTTCTTTTAATCACAACCCACTTAACCACTTTAGTACAGAGGACTAGTTCAAGGAGTTTAATTTTCATTCAACATCTAATCTTTGTGTTTACTGAAACCCTTCATGGGCTTTGTTTACTGTCTGCTTGCTGGCCTGGACGTTTGATCTTGCAAGACTAGATCAGACAGGGTCAGATAAAATACTGATTACTAGAATAAACCAGGCTTGGAAAAGTAACACTGGTTTTTTAAAATCCTCATTTCTTCCAGCTTTTTAATATTTTGCAAAATAAGTTCAAATAAATAAAATTAAGACAACTAACAGTCAGGGGGTTCTTGAGCAATGATTGAGAAAAGAAAAGTGATGAGGGTAATTTTGCTTTCTGGCCAAAATATGGGGTTTGGTTAGGTCCATTCATTCTAGTGGTATTATTTTATGACACAAATAATTTTACAATATCCATTAGTATTTGTGTGAACTTGCAATGACCCCTTAATTCTTGTGACATATTAAATAGCTGAGATTGACCTGACCAAAGATGACACTTCATTTCGCTTTTGGTGTCAGATGAAAAACACTTTAGATATAACATTATTTTAACTTACTAATTTTTAATTAGGAAGCATTTAAAATATATGAGTCCTTCTTTGTTAAGGCACTTTTTTATTCTTAGAAGATGCCCTGCAGAAGTAGATTGCCATAAAGTATAATTTCTGATGGTACTGCATATATAATTGCCACTTAGTTTCATAAAAATGATGAGGCAAGTTTACATCTACACAGTTAATAGAAAAGAGGTTAAAAAAATAAGTGTTTCATTAAAATGTGCAGAACTTATGAAAGAAAAATTGATGGGGTAAATTCCACATAATCCCAAGAATTCTTAAAAATAATTTTGTAGCAGCATGAACGTTTCCAGGTCCCTGTGGATTATCCTTGTGTCCAACATTAAAACTCCTACACATTAAACAACTGTTAATATTGGTCTTTTTATCCCCTGCTTTTACACAATAGGTACTTTTTTTTTTTCTTATACTTGGGAGCTTACGAGCTCTACGCTGTAAAATCTAGGCCAGAAGCAATTACAGTACGAGATGAACAGTAATAAAAAATGCTGTCTAAACCAACTACTACCCTATCTGCCCACTTCATTTTATTCAGTATCAAAAATTCCTGGGAAGCAGGTTCATAGTTCTGGATGTTAAAAGCAGAGTATGCCAACTCTCTCTCCCCATCCATCCTGAATTAACACTAATGTTAACTCAAATATGTCTGTGTCAACCATGATTGTCTTTGAAATTAAAGAAAAAAGGTAAACAGAATGTACTTTGCTGTGATCACCAGGGAAAATAAAGTTAACATGCTAAGCCAAACTAACTTAGGACATTTTAAAGAATAAGTGTAAATAGTTTAGCTATAATAACAACAAATTCAAAAAATGCACATTAAAATGTTTACTTCAAAATTCAGACAATTCCATTTGTATATACTTTTTACATCTGTTTTTAATGATATCAAATTATTGATTGTTCATTTTTCTCATATTTATTTAAGCATTAACTATAGAATTTGCAATCTGATCCTTTTTTTTAATCCTCCCAGTAGACTTTATTTTTGCCAGGTTTTAGTCATATTTACTTTGATCTTTCAGAGTATATAATTATTTTACTGTTTATTTATTTCTATGAGAAGAGAAAAAAGTTTTGACCTAGGAGATCTATATGTGGCAATTTGTAACAGAATCACATAGCTTATGTTAGGAAATCATGGTTTTGATTAAGAAGCAACCATTTAGTTCCCACTGTTTTATTAAAACAGACATTAGCAGATAATAGGAAACATATTTAACAATGTAGCTGCATTTAGTTTGGGACATTAGTAAGTTCGCATGAGATTTTCTTCTATACATTGTATCAGCAGGATACATGTAAATTGGTAATTTGGGGGTTGAAATGGGGTGGGTAGGGGGGCAAGGAAGGACACGGAACTCTGGCTTCCAGGTTCTCAGGAAGAGCCCTAAGGTAGAATTCTGCTTCTGCTACTATTCATTTCCAGATTTGAAACTCATTACTTCTCTTTCTTATTTTGGAAATGGATGGACACAAACAGAAATTTTACAAACAAAATAATTTCTTTCCCATGAGAAGTGGATTCTACTAGATAGGAACTCCCACAGTGCTATCTATTCATAGCACAAAGCCTCTTTCAGATGAAATGTGCCTGGATAGGTCTGACACTTCCTTTTCTCTGAGGGTCGAAAGTTAATAAAATATACTTCTCCGGGTGTTTATTTTCTGTACACCATTATACCTGCCACGAATTCTTTGTTTTTCCTCCCACTCCCTTGGTTGATGAATCAACACCACTTGAACTGTTTTACGGCAGCTTGTGTTTACTTCACACATACCTTAACCTTCCCTTTTCTCCTCCTACTGACACACACACACATGCACACACACACTTTTCAACAGCAATGACTAGCTCCATCTCTTTGAATAGCATGTGTACACAGTGTCTGGCAGCCTCTTCAGGCGTGGATCCTTGACCTCCTGATCGAAATCAAGGTCTCAGTCTGCTTTTATGACACTTAAGATTTAACTGTGCATTTACTATCTTGAAAAAAAAAATAGCTTAAAGAATTGAATCTCTAAGAAAGAAAAAAGTAGAAGATACAAGTGTTCCTGTGTGTGTGTGTGCATGCGTGTGTGAGCAGACACACACACACACATACACATACACACACACATACACAGATTCTGTAGTGGCAATTCTAAAAACACTAGAGTGGAGAGTTTCTGAATCTGGAATTATACTCCAGCCTATTAAAAGAGGACTCTCTCTTCCTTTTCTCTTCTAACAGCAAGTAAATGGGATCTAACAAATGACCTTGAAGCTGCATGATTCTTTTGATTTTTAGCCAAAGAGGATATGTTCAAACACTTCAACAATTTTATTTTAAAAGAAAAACTTGGAGACAACACTTAGAGAAAAGAAACCCTTCTGAACTACACAATCATGTCTTATAATGAGAAGGAGTTATTCATCTTATCCTGTATAAGAGTTAATATTAGTAATATTGTAAAGCAAGTGCCCAAACTGGAATCTAAATGCTTCTAAGAATTTTAGAATACTCTGAAGAGAAATGGATCTTAATTCAATTTTCACTGCACTTTAATTCTCCTGGGTAGTTCAACATCTTGACTTTCCTTATAAATTGGATATTTAGAATAAAATGCTCTCAATCTTTTGTAATCAGAACTGTGCTGCCAATGCATGTAAAGTTCGTTTCCTCAAAAGGTAACCAGGTAAACAACTCCCAAATACCAAACAACCAACAGGCATTACTTCGATACTGTCTCTCTGGAGGAAACCAGCAGGTAGTAAAACAAATAAATTCATCTTTTACTTTTACCTACCCACCATAAATTGTCATTTGAACCTCAGATGGGGGCAGTGAACTGTTAGCAAGGCTATGAATACCTATAATAAGGTATGATGGATGATGTCATAACCATGCAAAAATAGAGAGTGGAAGGACCTTCGAACATCAACCTATTATGTTACCCAAAAATTCCCCAAATCCCCTCAGGGGCTGGTAGGATCTGAATTTGAATAGCATTTGATTTGGGTGAGGACACCAGAATGTTTCCAACACTGACATTATTTGTAAAGGAAAAATATCACTGACATATTTAAAGGGCTGGATGGTCTAAATAGCATGCCATTTATCATACAAGAGACTGTATTTTCAGGACCAGATACAATTCCACATTTACTATATTACTACTATTACCACTACTACAATTAATTATTATTATAGCATTATGGCATTACAGCTATTATTTATTAAGAGGTTTCTTTATGCCAGTATTAACCTATTTAGTCCTCACAGCTAGTGAGTGATTTAGATACTTTTATTGTTTCAATTTTCAGATGAGGAGACTGAATCTTGGTGAAGTTAAATAATTTGCTCAAACACACACTAGCAAAGGGAGAACAGAGATTTGAACACAAGTCTGCTTTACTGCAGCAGAGACCCTTTGATTTAACCACTGCTCTGGAACTGTCACCAAATAAACACATCAAAACTCCATTTTTAACCAAAGATTTCCTGATACCACAGCAAGCAGTCATTCTCATTTGTTAATTGGTACTTGAACTATAAGTGCTGATTTAACCTACAATGACTGCTTTTAAATTTCCAGTGATTCATTGATTGAGCTTTTTAAATAGACATGCCTATCTGAAATAAACCATTTCAAGTATTTCTAAAAATCTTGGCCTTCACATGCATCTCTTGTGAAGACGATAAACTTCATATATTATGCTACGAATTTTACTTTAGTTCTAATACCATCTTAGTTTTAAGGGAGCTAATTAGGATCTCCTGATGGAAATATTAAGAATCTTACCTTTGTAAAAATTGTATATAATTCTATAAAAATGTATACCTAAAATTAGCATAAACTCCAAAGAACCAAAAATTAATTGCCCTAAGACACTAAAAATAGGCTTTAAAAACAAAAACGTCAGTTTACCTTTAATCTTCTTGTACTTCTTATACCATCTCCCAAACTCCTGGCACTTGGTTGCTGACACGTTGGCATAATATGTGCTATTTACAATGGATGAAATCATACTCTGAAAAGAAAAAAAAAATAATAATAGTTACATTTTTCATAAACGAGTACTCCTTTTTAGGGATAAGAAGTATCACCCACACCGATCTCCGTTGTCTTCTAAATCTGAAGTAGTCATCCTCCTACAAACTAAACTATCAAACATCAAATATGATTACCTAAATTTACTCTTTCTTTAACTTCTACTTGTATGATGATAGTGTTTTCTCCAAAAAAACCAACCTTGGGGTAATGTCAAAGATGGAGGAGGCAGGACATACAGATTAGATACAAAGGGAAAGAACAGTTGTGATTTAGGAACCAGAGTAAAAGGTGAGATCAGATGCTCCAGCATCGGTAATTCAAATAATGCTTTTCAGATGTTTCTGTTCTGCTTCCAACTGCAACAAGCTTACACAGCCAAGAATCTGAGAACATCCGTGCTACACACTGCAGAACAACATTTAGGGAAATAAGTTAAATTAATATAATTTATAGAAACGTGTGATTAGCACTTGTGTGAAAATTCACCAAATGAAAAAATTAACAGTGCTATTTTAGAGCAGGGGAAACTAAACATAACACTTGTACTGTGTTTCAACCAAAAATGAATCCAAGCTAAAACTTTCTGAGTGCTTAAGTACATGATTCCTTCTTGCTCTTCATCCCTTCTTCCTCTTTAGCTCTACGCTTTGGCTGATTTGTTTGTAAATGGGATGAAAAGGAAAGAGAAGAGCATAACCTGACTTACCACTAAAAAATTAAATTATAATTGCACACCTTGAATGAAATTTCCTACAGGTATGTTTTCAGTAAATATGGCATGTTTGGACCAACATTTGTAACAGATGTTAACTTATATACCTGAATTGACTATGATAATACAGTCACAGATTTATACAGAGATCTTTACTTCAGCAAATTCTGTCTAAGAACAAAGGGACATAAACTCGAGAGATCCAAATAACTTCTGTACGGTTTTATATCTTGCCTTGAAATCTCACCTTTCTTCAAAAAGGTATCTCCAGATATGGATGGAGCAGCTGTGCAAAATCTCAAAACTTCTAATGGTATTTTCCAAAGTAATCAAGATAAAAAAGATAATAAATCAAGGCAACAGCAAGTTATTTACCAAGAGGTTCAAACACCAGCAAACAGTACTGCATAGACTCCCATTTAAAACAGTTCCCTCACTGAGCCCAAAGAGTCCCTCTTTTTCAAAAATCACTCTGCAGTGCTGGTGGGGGAGGGGAATCCTAATTCAATTCACAGAAACCTCTTTGGCCCTTTCTCCAGAGCAGATGGCTAACCTACCCCAGTTACTGATCTCTAAATGACAATTCTGTTCTCTGAGGGGAAATAGTAAGAAGAACCTTTTTAATCTGAGGATCTGAACACAGCCCTGGGAACACAAAGAGCCAGTATCACCTGAGTGTATCACAGAACTTCCAGAACCTTACCTACTGCCTTAGAGGATCAGTGGAATCCTAATCTTCCTGAGGCAGGGTTCTGCTTTGTGTGTTACTAACAAAGAAGTAAAGAAGTCTCTTGGCTAGCAGGGCTAGTTCCCTCTCTGGGCTGAGTTTTTCTCTTTGCCTTAATCTGTGAAACCCTTGAGGAAAGTGACTGTGTCTGTTTCATCCCCCCCCCCCCATGTCTAACACACTTCTGATGTGGGACATCTGAGTCACTCAAATATAACAGATGAAAAGGGACAGAGATGAAATTTTAAAATGCCAAACTGAAATGTCATAATAATGAAAATTTTAACATGAAAGTGGCCTAATAATAGATGCACCAGCTATGCTGGTGTATACGAATAACTGCAAATGTACTTGTCATCTCTGTATGTTGTCTGTATGCATGTTACCCTCTGGAAAGGCACAGGATAGATAGCCATGACAGGAAACCAAGGTAAGCCTCCTATTGCAAAGTTGGTCTGGGAGGCAGACTAAAATGCGAAGTGTCTCAATTACTACCTGGAGCTGTCTGGCAACTCTTCCTCGCCCATAAGACCAGGCCACCAACCCATATCATTGTGGCCCCAGATAATCCACCTTTCCCACATTCTCTAGCCTTACTTATTTTGTCCTTGCTCCAGACGTGTCTTCACTGACCCTGCACAAAGCCAGTGTCAATCTATGGGGCAAAGTAGTTAATATCTGGGCTTCCATGGTCTCCATCACCAGATCCTATACTAGAATCAGGTTCACACAACTCATTTAAAAAAGAAGTTGGCTACGCAGAGACTCAATCAGATTTGTTCTCTTCCACAGATTATTATAAATGAGTTTCTATCACTACTGACCATGATGGGGGTGGGGGGGATAGATTTAAACTATGAGTTGAGCAAAGGAATTAGGTAGCAGATAAAGAAAATTTCCTAGATAATGAGACTCTTTAGTCACTCAAAGGTCTCTTTGAGTTTGTGGCACATTTTATTCATATTAATTACCTGCAGGTCTTTACATATAGTTGACACTCAAACTAGTTCTACGGATATGAATTTTCATAATTCATCTTCAGAGAGCTTGAAAAACAGAAGAGGTACATCAGGGGCATATTTCAGATGAAAGATCATGTTATGTCTTATTATTCCAGTTTCAAACATGAGTATTCTCTAACCCTAAATTAGACTTATATTCTCATAGCCCAAGTTTGAACCACCAGGCCTCACTAGAACACTCTGGACAGATACACAAGGTCATCTAAATGTTAGTGTCAATTTGTTTTTAAAAAATCAAAACTTACTTCACTATGAACAAAATTAAAAGGAGCTAATACAGACCCAGCACATATTGACTTTTGCTCTACATGGTATAAAGTTTCCCAGAGGTCCTGGGGCACAGAGAATCTGCATTTACCACATTTCATCCATTCTACAGCCACATGTTTAAAATACTTTAATGTCACTGCAATTGGGATGCATCTTACAATCAACAGCATCTTAGACCTGATGAGATACAGTTGCTGCAAAAATAGGATGAGTAATGATTAAAATCTCTCCCACCAACCACTCTGCCAAAAAAAACCTAATTTCCATTTACTGCTTTTTTAAAGTATGTATATAGTTTTGTACTTTATATTGCTCTTTTATGTTTTCCAGTAATTCTAGAGCAACCACGCTATTGGACTTTTAAGATCTCCACATCTTTTTTTACAAATGAACAAAGATTTGAGTGGACTTTTTCAATCCAGAATGCAACCAACTCCTAACATCCATGTTGTATAAAACAAAGCTGATACCAATAACCCAAAAGAGATGCATGCTGTTATTTTTAACACTTGAAGGGATTACGTTTTACTGAGGCTCATATGAAAACGACTTTGCATTTATGAAGCAAGCTTAATGGCATGGTGGTGGGCTGTGACAAGGAAAGGGGAAGGCATGCATGCACTGGGCAATCAGACAGACCCTTCAGGTACTTAGTCACAGCCATAAACATCACAACAATAGTAACTGTAGACAAAGCTATGCTATGAAAAGTATTATGTGTTAAAATAAATAGAAAGGTTTAAAATATCTTCCCAACTACAGAAACTTTTGGAAAATTTCAGACTCATTTGTAATTAATCATTAAATCTTAAATATGAAGATTTTAAATGAGGAATAAAATCCAGATTTCCTCATTTGCAGTCACTCTGACACCTAGTTTGCCAGTTATATTTGAAAGTTATTTAAAATAATAATGATAATAATATTAAAAGAATTATAATGTATTTGAGGATTTAAAATATACCAGAATCAGTTACTTCAAAATTTACTAGCTGATTTAAATTTGCACCAAGCCAAATTGCAAGAGAATATTATACTGTTTTAAATATATATTGTTTAAACAATAAACTGCATTTTTTTTTAAAGATTTTATTTATTCATTTGAGAGAGAGAGACAGACAGAGAGAACAAGCCGGGGAAGAGGCAGAGGGAAAGGGAGAAGCAGACTCCCCGCTGAGCAAGGAGCCAGATGCAAGACTCCATCCCAGGACCCTGGGATCATGACCTGAGCCAAAGGCAGACGCTTAACCGTCTGAGCCACCCAGGTGCCCTAAAATGTATTGTTTTAATAGTTACTATAGTTAAATAGATAGCCTTATCTAAAAATAAATTTTCTTTTAGGATCCTGAGACAAATTTTAAACTCACTTGTTTGTTTTTCACTAGCTCAAAGAATAGATGTCACCTGTGATATGGCTCCATTTTTCAAACTGAGGGCCAAGAAGCTCAGAATGAAGAAGCATCTCGTCCAAAGTCAAATAGCAGTAGAAAGCACCATAAAATGACCCTAGTACCAGGCCACATTATTTCATGGGTCTCTTAAGAAGGGAAACTAATTAATGAAAGAAAGTAAATATTCACCACCACCTCCATCAGCTGGTACAAACTCAACAGCGAATATTGCAACCAATTCTTCAGACAAAGAAGACACAAGGTGTGACAAAAGCAAAACATCAAGTTGTGACCTTGGGCCCCTTATAGGAGTTAATTAAGGAGTTTAGAATCAGAGAAAACTAAGGAACCTAAAGACAATTTAAACTTTAATAGGAAAATCAAAACAATAAACACAGGTTAAGATGATTTGTACAATACACTTGAAAAGACAAAGACCTGAGCACCCCTTCTTCCTCCCCAAGAAAAGAAAGATAAAATAATTGGATATCCTTTACCACATTCTCCTTGGCTTAGTGAGACTTATTTGTTTGAATAGCAGCAGTGTTATGCTGAGTAGCTAAGCTGCAGATAACATAATACACTTGCTATAAAAAAGAACATTTTAAAACCAAAGTGAATGGTTACACGTTCTGTCAGCAGGAATGCCCTGTCTTAGCAAGAAGAGCATTGAGTGGAGAGAGAAGCTGGCATCTCGTAGCTTCCCTTTCCATGGCTATGGGGGAGAGAGCATGATGCAGGCAATGAATGATATATGCATTTTTTGCTCATTTTCAGCCTTCTTATTCTGCCTTGAGGTATGCTAAATGACATATTAAACATGAGATTATAATGATACGTCCATCGAGTATAGTAAAGGAAAAAACCTGATCTGGAGAAATACTTTGTCATGAAAAATTCAGTTAATGTTAGTTGGCAACCTTCTGCTCTCCCTTTCTATCCCCATTTCTCAGCTATACTATCAGAATTGAAAACTTTGCGGGGCGCCTGGGTGGCTCAGTTGGTTAAGCAACTGCCTTCGGCTTGGGTCATGATCCCAGGGTCCTGGGATCGAGCCTGCCATCAGGCTCCCTGTTCGGCAGGAAGCCCACTTCTCCCTCTGCCTCCCCCTGCTACTCTGCCTGCTTGTGTGCTCTCTCTTTCTCTCTCTCTCTGTGTGTCAAATAAATAAATAAATAAATCTTTTAAGAAAAGGAAAAAAGAATTGAAAACTTTGCCATTCTAGTTGGAGAAAACACTTGCCCTGGGCTTTGGAGTCTGACAGGACTACATCTGAGAGCTCCTCCCTTAAGGGGCTGCTGGTGGCACCCTCATCTGGGGAAGTGGGATGTTGCTACCTGCCTCAGAGGCTGTAAGGATGCAGAGAGATCATCTGTGTACAAGGCCTGACACACAAGATGCGGAGTCAGTGAGTGTCCGCTCTCTCCCCTCCACACAATCATTTCAACTGTTCATGGCAATCACCCAGTTAGGGATTCCTTTCAAGCTGTCATCTGTACACCTCCTTCAACAAGAATCATGAGGTTGGGCCTCGAACGAAAACAAACTCACGTGAAAATAACTGGAAGGGACAGTTGGCAACTGGTTAACATAAGACAGGAGGCATCCCGACTATATACGTGAATTTAAGACAAAATGCAACAGACAGCTGGCAACTAGTTAAGACAACACGGGTCCACACAGTTGATCAGCCTCTTGTCTGTAGATGAGCACAGAGTCAATTTGTTTCTTCTACCAACCCAACTGGCTACTTGAGTTCACTGCCCAATTATTTTAGCATATTGTACATTCAAGTAGGTCTTTTAAGGATCCCCAAATGAGCAAGACTTGCTCAGGATGACAGAAATAATTATCCTACAGTCTGTGTCTTAAGACTGTATAAACACATCACCATCATACTGGAAATCCAGTAACGTTTTCACGGTTCAGTAACTTCTGCCAGTCATTTTGTTCCTCAAATATTTGGCAATAAAACCTCCACTAAGGGCATGGGACAGAGCTGCTTTAAAAACATATCTATAGGGGCACCCGGGTGGCTCAGTCAGTTAAGCGGCTGCCTTCAGCTCAGGTTATGATTCCAGGGTCCTGGGATCGAGCCCCATATCGGCTCTCCGCTCAGGGGGAGCCTGCTTCTCCCTTTCCCTCTGCCTCTCTTCTAGCTTCTATGCTCTCTCTCCTATGCTCTCTCTCTCACTCGCTCACTCTCTGTCTCTCAAATAAATAAATAAAATCTTAAAAAAAATATATCTATATGCTAAATGAAATAAGCCAGATAAAAAGACAAATATTCTACAATTCTACTTTTGAGGCAGTTAGAACAAGTAAATTCATACAGAGAATAGAAGAGAGGCTACCTGAGGTTGGGGGTGGGGAGAGGGGAATGGGGAGTTTTTATGTAATGGCTGTAGACTTTCTGTTTGGGGTGATGAAGAGTTTTTGGAAATAGATAGGGGTGATGGTTGCATAACACTGTGAATGTAGTTAATGCCACCGAATTATAAACTTAAACATGGTTAGAACGACAAACTTCATGTTATGTATTTTTACCACAAAAATAAATTTAAAAAAAACCTATCTAGAGTCACAGAAAACATGTTCTGTTACTGGGGTTGCAGGGGAACACTGGAAGGTGCATGCCTTTGCAAATTAGTTGTTCGTTCATTGCAAGTTTAAGTTAACAAGACTGTCTCTTTAGTCTTTCCATTTGATCATCATAATACCCAACGAGGTGGACAAGGAAGGTACTGTTAGCTCTACTTATTTTAAGGGATCAAAACCCAGAGGACCTGGGATTTTGTCTTTAACTCTTCCTTGAGTAAAAATAAGTAAGCCACAGAAAGACGTGTTCATAATGTTTCCAAATTGGAACAGTTAGTTAGAGATGACTATTTAATAGGAGACCCATGCCTAAGGTATGGTATCTTAGGGTGCTTGGCACAGACTATATGGCTGGACGGAGAGGTTGGAAGGGGTGACTCAAACAAAAACAAGCTCACATGAAATGTGAGGGGGACATCAGAGGAAAGGGAAGAGGCCATCAGCACTGAAACCATTCGGAAAGGTGAAATCAAAACTAAATACATAGACACACAAATACAACCTATACTTTCCAAGTACCTGGCCAGACAGAGAATAGCAAAATCATGACTTCTCTCCCTTTAAATATATATGCCTCAGCCTGCAATTGTTGCCCTTTTATGGACTTTTTCACTTTTCTTTTCTTCTGCCTTTAAATTAGGCTGCTCTTTTGAACTGTAGAATACTGGGATGTTGGAGAAAATATGTACAGGCCATTGAATCATCTCCCTTTATGCAATCGCCACACTTGAGTGAGGAAATACCTAGTACGGTTTCGTTTGGAGATAATAAGGAAGAATTATTTCAAAACAGTCAGTTTTTTTACTCCTGAACGGAGTCTTATCTTACATAGCCCAATAAGCTACTTTCCCCTTTGAAGTAAGTAGTACTCTCCTTCCTAGGTTGAAAGCTGTCCTCCTCTCTCATCTTCCCCATGGCTTCCCCAGCCCATGGCAAAGTGCCTGACTCCTAATTGGGACTCCAGTAATGTTGGTGGAATACAGTGTTGAAGTACTGTTTCACCTTCTCAGACCAAAAATGCATTCTTTTTCACATTATGAAGGTTGAACCTTAAAAAAAATGCATGCACCTGTTCTATGACAACCACAAACAAAATAGGTGGGCTTATCCCCACACTGAAATGCAATCCAGCTATGCAACTGAAGTGAATAATCTAGAATGCTTAAGGTTAATAGCTATAGGATTAATGCTGGGGTCCATATGACATGTCCATGCTCACTGAGGACTATCCCAGTAAGATTTTCCATAATCACACAGCATACCAGAAGCCTAAATCAAATCTCCCCCAAATTTAAGTAACAGAACTGAGCCCCATTTGATTGAAAATGCACTGGGCATCGACCACCAAATTACTGTATTCACTATTTCTAGTTCAAAACATTTTAGGGCTGCCAAGAACACCATAAAAATAATAAAACTTTACAGTTTATAGCACTTTCTAAAACATTTTTATACTTAATTTATTAAACACAGCAGTGGTTCTCAATCAAGAGTGATTTACTCCCCTCCTAGGACATTTGGCAATGTGTGGAGACATTCTGGTTGTCACAACTGGGGGGAGGGGAGATGGTGGCATGCTACTGGCATCTAGTGGGTAGAGGCCAGGGATGCTGCTACATATCCTGCAATACACAGGGCAGCCCCCGCCCGCCAAGAGTTATTTACCCAAAAGTTAAATAGGGCTAAGCAGAGAACTCCTCCATCAGAACACCAACTTCTTGCAAGACATATATGGTGCTGAATGCTGAGGAAGTGAAGATGAACAAGACATGGGCAGCCCATCAAGTGAGGAGAACTGGCAGGTGGCACTGACAACAGGCTGGGATACGCACTACGACAGGGGTGTGTGAGAGAGGCTACCCGGGGCAGAAGAAGCAACTGCTTCAACCAGGAGGTCAGGGTACTCCCCCAGCAGTGACTTTCCAGCTGGAATGTGCAAGATGACTTCATCAAACAGAGGACAGCACTGCATGCTAGCCGGGAGAAATCGCATATGCAAAAGCAAGCAAGAGTCACCAGCATTGTATGCGGGGCTACCAAAGCCAGAGATTAACATAGTGTGTCTCCCTGGAAGGCCAATCTCACGTGGACAGAAGGCGAATTTCACAGGTAAAGTGATTTTTATGGCATTTTAAAAATATCGAAAACCAGGTATATGGAGTAGAATATAAATTTTGCATGATTTTTTAAAATAACACAAGAAGTTGCATTGAGACTTGCAATGCTAAGGGTACTAGTTAGGTTGCTCTCACCCTCAGGGATATTTTGGTGACATTTGAGCAATGGCAAATGTTCCAAAATAATTAACTCCATGTGTTTGGAGCACAAAGAGGATGCAGGTAAAAGGAAAAAGGCGGCTCTGGTGAGAAACCAGGCTCGACGGTATCATCTTAACAATTCTTACGGGCCATGTTACACAGTCTGCACCTCCTTCAGGCTGGGCAGGAGCCGTCACTGGAGGCTGGGAGAGGAGGAAATGGCAAGGTCTTGGTGCTGGGAAAGCAAGAGACAGGAGAAAGGTTACAGTAACGAGGCAGTTAGGTCTAAACAGGGCAAGGGCAGGAAGGAGGAAGATTTCAGATACGAAGGCAGTAGAATCCACAGGATCAAACTTGAGTGACGGAGAAGAAACTTTTTTAGGTTGGGGGGGCAAGTAATGAGAATACAAAATGCGGGGAGAAAGAGGTTTTTATAGTAGGGGTAAAGGTGATCCCATTCAAACCTCAAGACAACCCTGCAAATTATATGAAATATGTATAGATACAGTCATGCCCAGTTTCCAGAGGAAATCAATAAGGCTCCAGAAGTAGATGGGCTTGCCCAGCATCACACATCCAGCAAAAAAGAAGGGAGATGGCAGCCAGGGTGCTCAGCTCCTGATCTGGGTTCTTTCCACTCATGCCGTCTCTCTAGTCACATTTTACAGTTATAACTAAACTTGATCATCACGATAGATCAGTTGTGACCAAATTTCCATCGGCTGTAATAGCCCTGGATACAATTCTGAATTGTGATATTCAGTTAGGACCTTGTCCACTTCCAAGTGAAGCCCATTTTGATTTCCATGTAAATTCAAGAGACAATTAATCATGACTGTGAAATTCAGGGCAAATGATTGAATTTTTTTCCCTAAACTGTTCTTTATCAATCTCTGTATATGATCAGAATTAACTTGAAATTCTTATTTTTATGACTTCATAAGCAATCGCATTGGAAGAAATCAAAATCCTAGCAACAAGTGTTGGCACCTACATACTCACCTACACGTGGGTACTGAAATGGCCTGTGTGAAAGCGGTAAGCTCAAGAGCAGGAACACAACCGATGGTCGAGAGATACCAGTGTTCCTTTCTATCTAACTACCTACTACTCAGGTGCATGCCTTCTTGAGTATTTGGAAGCAAAAATATCAATAGCATGCTTTACCTCACGGGACTTAAAGTCCAAAACATGCTCCATGACACACATAAAAAATATTCAGTTCACACCAACAATATCGTGTCTCAATATTAATAGCTGATACTATTAATGGAGCATCATTGTATGCCAGGCACCAGGCCAAGAATTTATGTGATTTATCTCATTCACTCCTCATTATATGACTTAGAACTATTACTATCCTGGTTTTACTGACAAAGAAATAGGCTCATAGAAGTGAGGTCATAGAGGCCTGTAAGCCAGGACATGAATCCAGATCTAACTGATTCCAGAATGCATGCTCTTAACCACCAGGCTTCCTGCTTCCCCCAAAGACTCTATTATCCTAGAACACAGCTCAGGGCACATCAAGTTTCTATGGTTCTTGTCACCTTCCCTTGAACTTGACAGACATGTAATTAGTCCATTGTCTTAAATCAAGTGTAGCAACTCACACAGGAAATGGATTTCCATTCATAGTTTTAAACAATGTCAACTTGAGTTCATGTCATAGCAGTCCTAAGCCACTGACCCTAGCCACCAAAATATTACCTCATCATTAGAAAAAGTGGGTCCCTCGCCCATGAGCACAAATGGAAAAGGCAGCCCTTTCCTACTCTGTTCCTTCCTTTGATCCTATCTACCTCTTATTTTTGTGGCTTTAGTTTCTCATCAGTTCACTAAAAATGGAGTATCACTTTTTCTCATGATGCATTTTCACATGGCAAATACACTGCAAAATTTATACAAATGCGTATGATGTAAAGATCATCTCTCTTTGCTAGCCAAGGGAAATGCTCAATAAATAAATAAAAAATAATTAAGATGGGCCTGACATGGTTGACTCATTCCACTGACTAAGTAAAGGAATGGTCTGGAGCCTGAGACTTTGCAGGCGAGATCTGGATTAGGATCTCAACTTGCCACTGAGCCTACTGAGCAAGCTTAGGAAGGTAAAGTGCTTCTGAGTCTTGATTTCTTGATCTATAAAATGGAGACACTGGAACCTACCTCCTGTGATATACATGAGAAATATTATGTTATTAACATGAGTTAAAGATTGCAAATGTGAAATGTTTTAATACCTGCCCATTACATCAAAGCTCTCGGTAAGTGATAACTTCTACTCCAAAACAAAGAGCACCAAACCTCCATATTTTTTCCACCTAAAGTGTAGGCCCCTCCTATTACGTAGTCCACCAGTGCCTTTCTAGGTTCCCCAAAACCCCACCTGGATATACTGACCTGGGAGAGAGGGCATTCTTTGGCTAATGTGCTCTGGTTCATCTCTTTGAGCAGTTCCTTTAAGGCATTGCGGACTGTGGCATGGTTCCACTGCTCCGCAGGCAAGTCTTCCAACTTCGAACAACTGGGAAACAGAGCAAGAATGAACAACACACAAACCTTAACGGAGGGCCCTGGCTGCAGAGGGTCCAGAGCGTGACAGTCACTCCCGGGTCCTCTGCCAGCAGGGGGAAAACTGTTAAAGCTCAGGGTCTAATGTGGGCCCTGAATGAGGGTAAGGGAGAAAAACTGCTTCCCCAGGACTTGGACCGAGCCCAATTCGGCTTCTTTAAGTTTGTTTTCATACTTGCCTAAGAAAAATAGTCACTTCAGATATGAAGAATTGCTAATATTTTAAAATGTGGTTTTTCCAGTTTGTTGATGAAAATGGCATGGCAATATGATTGTAAACTTCCACAATACAAGTTTAATTATTGGACATCCCTAAGGTTAAATGTAGACAAACAGTCCATCAAATTCAAAGCGTGAAGGTCCACTCCTCACTTTCCTAGAACAATTCAGAGATGTTGTTTTCCTAACCAAAAATAAGAGAGGACACTAAAGCCTTCCTGGACAAGGATGGGGATATTGGGGTCCTACTAAAGAACAAATACTCTAAAATGAGCAAATTCAAAACCCTTACACTAAAGGACAACATTTCTTAAATCCTATGACTTATAGGCACTTTCCAATACAAGACGCTGCAGAGAACTAGATGCTTTAGAGGCATAACTTGTTCTGGATGCTGTACCTGAAAAAAATCATTTCCAGAACCTCTGCAGGCCACTGAGTGTGCTTCTTTAAGGTGGCCACCAGGAAGGGAAGAAAAAGATACCCAGTGCCAGCACCTTCCTGATAAGCCTGCTACTCGGGGACAGAACTCAGCCCTCAAAACACAAACCTGAAAACAGCAGAAGTGCTTATTCTTCAAATAGTATATGCTAAGCATTTAAACAGAGAACCCATTAAATTAGGGGCTGTGGAAAGTTCCCCTTTAAGGGCCACAGATTTTTAATGATTTATCAAGCTTCCCCTAGGTTACCACTTCACTGCTTCTGAAAACAAAACATAAAACAGTTGGAATGTGGACTATAAAGATGCCTGGTGAAGTGTCCCTCCTTCCCTCCTCTCTCTCCCTTTTTAATTTTTTTTTTCATTTCATCCATGTCTAGAAATTAACAAAGACAGGACGTTCTAATGTCAGCAGCGACTCTGACCGATGGAGCAGCTCCTCGAGTAAGGAAGGGCAGATGTTCAGAGACACCCACCTTTGTAATTGGATTTTCAACGTCACGACATGATAGACATCCTGGAGCATGTCGGCCACCGTGGCGTCGGGTGCATCTGTCACGTAGCTGAGGGGCAGAGGGTTCCACCTCCCCAGCTTGATTATTCCTGCAAAGAGAAGAAAAACACAGTAAACACATTTCTGCTATTTATTAAGCCTTCTCATTGTTTGTTCAGTGTTCAGAAGGTCATTCCATAGTCAACATTCAAGGCCCATTCAGAGATATTTTACAACCCGGTGCAATAACCTATTTCTTTCTGGCTGACAGTTGAGTTAACTATTCAGGAAGATGGGAATGAAAGGATGAAGTTTAATCACGGACAATCAGTTCTTTTATGTTTTCCTGTTTCTTAAATTACTTAGAAAACCATACGGATACTTCCTTCCCCCAAAGTCTTGTTTCACATTCTAACTTAAGACTGATGCTAAATATACCGGACTGCTGATTTCATAGAACAAAAAAAAAAAAAAAAAAAGCAAGCCTTAAGTAAATATAAGATTTGGTTTTGAATTGTACAAGAAAATTCCTGTGTGTGGGCTCAGCACACACACAGTCACATCCTGACTGTGGTGTGATCCCCAGTGCAAACAGCATTTGGAGCTGATGAAGCAGTTCGAGTTCACTTCCAGATTCGTGTTTCACCAGGCAGAGGGGTTATTTTCCAATAGCACAATGACTGACCACAGATCAGAAATAGCAGAGATGCCTTCAACTTCCTTTTTTTTTTTTTTATTTTATTCCTCTGCTCTTTTTAGAGTGACAATGGTACCATTTCCCTGTGGGTTTCCTGCTGCATATGGTAAACATGCATGACAATGGAGAGAGAATAAAAATCCTGGTCAAACTTGGGCTACATAGAGCAGTGACTTTAGGAATACCCTTGTGACAAGAAGATTCGTGGGACAGCTTCAGCAAAACGTGATGAAAATGCTAACTTATTCACAAGATGGACCCACCTTATCTGGTGCATAAGGGCACATGCAACGTTGATGAAGAAAAATAAAGAAAAACCCATTCGAAAACGCAGTGTAACAAAAATTTTATTTGTATGCAATGAAAAACCCAACGGTCCCCAAGATGTCAGAAATTGTCACACATAAGAAACAGCTGTTTTAGTGAAAGAAAAGGAACAGAATCTTTTTTGGACAATACAGGTGAGTCCAACTGCACTGTTCTTTCAAAATATTTTTTATCGTCAAAGAGAGAGAACACCTGTATACCCAAGTGAACTTCTAAAAGCTTCACAAAATAATGCTTTATAGCTATCGAGTAAAATTCCAATAATAGGAAATGAACTTTCTGGTCAGGGCACGTCCTGTCCAAGATGAAATAAATGAATGCGCAATGCTTGACATAATGCTTGAAAACAGGGAATAAACAGAACAAAAATATTAAAATGATGCACTGTTTCAGTATTAAGATTTAACAATCTGGTGCTGAATATGCTGCAGTATAAATAGTGCCTGGACTCAGATCCAATAAAGTAACACAGCTCTCATTCATAGTACCGTATGTCTCCAGTTCTGGCTCCTTAAGTCACATTTCACTTGCCAAGAAAAGCTGTTTTCTTGTGGGGATAGTTTTGCTAACATTCTCTCTCATGACAATGAAAAGTGCACAGCAATGCAGCATAAAGTAGCCGTGAAATGAACATCCAGGGCCCACTGGACAGCCACCCGGAGAGAGGCTGGGTCTGCTGTCTTGCTTCTTTGACTCCTTCTGATCTTTGAAAATTACTAAAAAAGATAACATATAATGTGTCTAACATATTTTCTTTTTTAAAAAAAAATCACTACATAATTTTAAATTCCTTTAAAAAAATCATTATCATGATAGCCCGTTGAGTATAAATCGGCCATATTCTAAAAACATGGTATATTTCATTATAAGAGATTGGAAGGAGGGAAAAGTGAAGTCAGCAATTGCACCCTGCACCCTATGACAGACAAGTAGAAGAAGCCGACTGTGTGGGTCATTTTGGTGACGAAGAATACAAAGGTAACACGAAGCCCACGACTCCTGCCAACTGCCAAGCACATGCTTGAGGAGGTTCCCCCAAGCTGCTGTGTGTCTGTGGGTCACTGCTCTTTCCTTTTTATTGCTGAGTAGTGTTCCGCTGTAGGAATAGACCACACTGCAGTCAGACACAACAGAGGATCTCTGCAGGATTTAATTTATATAAAATACAAGAACAGGCAAGACTACAGGACTCATCTATGGGGACTGAAGTCAGAAAGTGGGTACCTCTGGACAGCAGGGGCAACTGACTGGAAGGAAATGTAAAGGGATTTTCTTGTTTTGGCTGCTGGTTGCATGGGCATAAAAATTGTCAAATTCATCAAATGCAACACTTAATATGCATACATTTTACTGTACATAAATTGTATCTCAATACAAAAAAGGGTATTGGGGGAGGGATCTCTGCAGGAAATGACAGACAAATCACTCTACTGGAAAACAGTAATCTCCATTTAGGTAAATTCTCTCCCCACCTTGATGAGCTGGAAGGAGACTTGTCTGGGCTGGAATGAGACACACACAGGTGTCTTCACAACACTTAATACCTCCACAGAGAGCAGCTGCTACAGGTTGGTTTCTACATCTTGGAAGAGAGCTGCTGACACATGCTATTTTCAGGCAATGGGAAGTGGCATGTGCTTTTGCTTTTTTACACCATATTGAATAACCTGCATGGTCCTGGAAGTCACTTTCTTTGCTCTTCTATCTACCAGGGTCTGCAGGTGCAACATCTGCTAGGACAGCTATGTCTAGAAGACTGCTCTCCTCCAGCCAGGCAGGGACATGACATAACTCTTTTTTAAAATAAGCCTTTCCTCCAAACATGGTCTTTGTCTAATGCATGAACCCTCTTTGGAAATGCATCCCTTAGATACAGTCTTCCTTCCCCAACACAAAACAGACAAAAATATTACTTGGGCTAGAAGTCAAATGTTAATTGAGGAAATCAAACTGGGAAGCACTATAACATAGTGACTAAGAACGCAGGCTTCCAAGTGAAATTGCCTCTGTTCACACCCTGGCTCCTCCACCTACCATGTAACCCCAGAAAGTGACTTAATTTCTCCATACCTCAATCCTCTCTCTAAAAAATGGAACAGTAAAAGTATTGACCTCATTGGAATATTGTGCAGATTAAATGTAAAGCCCTTAGTACAGAGCCCGGATATAATTAATCTCAACAATTAGCTGTTTACAGCAATTATTTAGACATTTTTAATGCTTCTTTTAAAAAAGACATAGTCAACTTATGACTCAAGTTTTTTCGTTTTTTTTTTTTAATGACTTCATTATCTTTCAATCTTTAATTGGGTCATGTGCCTCTAAAAGGCCCTCATTATTTTAAATCAAAAAGGAGGACTGCACATCAGTTGTCTCTCCCTCGCCTCCCAAGACCTCCCCGCTGCCTCCTCCCCATTCATCTCTTCCATCCTTGCCCTTTGGTGCCTCCCTTCCTTTCACCTAGAAGTAGGTTCAGATCTCCCCTACTTTAAAAGTAACAAAAACATGACAACAGTCTCATTCCCTTCAGTCTCTCATTTTTTTAAAGCACCACCAGATGTACCAGAAGTGCATGTCCAATTCTCCATCAGACTTTCACCGCCTAGATATCTATTTTCAACTCTTTCCAAGAGGAAATGGAAGTTCAGAAGGGTTGCATTACCTTCAGTGGTACCACCAAGGCAATAACTAAACCCAGATTCACTTCACATACCATGTTCTCACTCTTCTTAGTATCCTGTAAGTCACAGTGGTTCAAGTGCAAAGCACAGAAGATTAGAAAAGAGCCTGGCTCCAACTTTGGAAGGCCCTGAGTGCCCGACTCAGAAGCACACTGGGTCAGAGGTCAGGGGCGAGGCCTGGAGTGCAGCCTCCTCTGCTTGGTAGCTGTCGGACTTTGGGGGAGTTGTGTCATCTCTCCAAGTCTCTGTTTCCATTATCTGTAAAATGGGGCTAAAAACAATGCCTACCCTTGAGGGGTGTCATGAGGCTTTAAACGAGAATGAGAATTTAGCACTAGGATTGACCCAAATGAATCCCAGTAAACATTAAGGGGTGGAAATAGATCCTGGGGAGTTTTTTAGTGTAGATGTAACACCACCAAAGCGAAGTGACAGGAAGATTACCCTCCAGTGAATGCAGGTGGATTAAAAGAAGGCAACATTCTAAGGGGGGAAAATGAGCTGAGAAATCCAGACAGGTGTGTCTAAATATAACCATTAACAGCCTCCTCCTCGCTCCCTCCACAGAGGGATACGCTCCCACCGAATGTTACAGTCCAGGAAGAACAGGCTATGGGCCGGCTGGGGAGATCTGACTTGCAGTGCTGGAGAAACCTCAATATAAACAGCCTAACTCTAAGTATACGAATAGAATTTTCAACCCTCACACTTCATGAGTAGGCTTTACAACCGCTATCTGAAAAGTGAAAAACTACTGATTACATTAGATAGTACTACGTGCATGTACACACACAGCTCAAGCCCAGCCAGGCACACAGTAAATGCTCAATAAATGACAAGCCCCATTTCTTCCCTGAATACACTTCACACTCTCACTGTGAAATACTGATCCCCAACATTCACTTCTAGAAATGGTACATATTCTTCAAAATCTCCCTGAAAATAATTCCAACCCTGATCAACCCAGCCTTTTCCCTACGTAGCATTGCAGGAAATATTCTTGGTCAGTCTGTGTATCTTATAAAGAACTTACTTTATCACAATACCCCTTTATGTTACTTTACAGTTTGTGAAGTGTGTGTGTGTGTGTGCGTGTTTCCCCCAAAGCAGTAGTTCAGCCTCAGGAGGAGAGCAAGGCATCAGTATTCTACCTGGAAGTGAGCTGAAGAGCTCCTCTTCAAGCACATCAGTTGATGACAGCCAGGCAAGTTTTCTAGCTACTGGACCAAAAACCTTTCTTCTCAGCTCTGCTCATGTGCCAATGCTCAACCACATAAGGGGCCTCTGGAGAGACTGGTCATGGCTTGTCCACAGTCACACATCAGACAGGGTCTTGATATTTAAACAACGGAATGTAGGAGACCAATGAGCAAACAGGTGACAGGCCCAAAAGACTGAAAAGCCAGCTACACTTGAGACTTCTCTAGAAAAAAATGATCTCCCACAACAGTGCCACTTCAGACAAACACTTCCCAAATCGTCTTTCCTATTTCCAAGGAATTTATCATCTGCAAACATTTACAAAATGCCTGGTGCTGAGGACTATTACAGATGCAGTTTCAAGGTCTCTGAGTCACAGATTATGGGACTTTATTTGGGGTTTTAAATTCATAAAAATGTTAACATGACTGAATCGAGCACAATATAAATAAAACTGTTTCTATCCAGACAAACCTGTTTGCTAAAATACAAAGGACCTATATGCACTCTTTGTGTAATGCCTTTAGACCAAATAACAAAATGCAATTGTAGGTAAATTTCTCATTACCGATGTAAAATTAGGCTGGGAATGGAGGCAATTTTTGTCTAAAATTAAAAACATGCAGTAATGGAAACCAGTTCTTTACTCTCTCAAGGCAGTATTCTGCCAGAGTCAAAGAGTTGACATATCACAAAAAGAAATCTCAAGAAAGTGGTTTGTGCTCATGTTTGTTATTTCTATCAGTTTGTAAACTATCTCAAGGAAATCAAATATTATTCCCGTAGATATGTAATTCATATCATTAGTATTATTTACCTCTAACTATATGAAAAGAGAGCGGTGATAACACACAATATAGTTCATCAATATTTGATTCAAGTTTTTAGAAAGTCAATCACTTCTGGGGATAAAATAAAATGTGATAATACAATATAATCAATAAAAGAGAAAGATTGTATTAAGCACTAATCATCCATTCATTCAACAAATTTTTCTTTTGTTTCTCTAGCACAATTCACTAAGATGCAAAGATAACCCTTATACACACTATCCCTGTAATTCTGGAGCTCGCAAATGAGTAGAGAAGCTTATTACTACTCTCTCTCTCTCTATATATATATATATATAGTAGTGAAACCACTCTTAAAAGAAACCAAAATGACAGCATTTACCCCCTGTGCCTCAAAAATGACAAACATTTACTTCATGAAGACCTGCAACAAATTGCCTGGGAAGTACGTGAGAATAATTCTCACGGTTTGCCGTGGCATATAGATACATGCTGATAATATAGGTATATATTGGGTGTACTATAGAATAAAGCCCACAAATCAATCTGTGAGACAGATACAGGAAGCTAGCAATATATCAGCAGTATTCTTATAATACAGCTCAATAAATAACTTTCTTTTATTCCAGGTGCATTTTAACATTAATTTTCAAAGCAAAGTGAAAACCCAGCCTGGGGAGAGGAAAAAAAAAAAAAAAAACGAGACAAAGGCTGGGGTTTATATACCTCATAACTCCCTGCAAAAGATCTTAGCAAAGGAGTATCAATAAAAAACCCCAACCTCAGAACTAAGCCTTGGGGCTTCTGGTTCACGGTATTATTTCCGCAATACACCAACTGCTGACGGGGCCCCTTGTAGAAACGGGAGAACTCATGACGTTGATTGCATCAGTTTATCCTCCTTCAGTGGCCGTGTCCCTATGGGATAGCATATAATTTTCTGTTGTTCAGCTATGCTTTGTTAAAGAAATTAAAAACTGTCTGTCCCATATAATAAGAACATAGAATTATTTAGCCATAAATCAGTTCACATGAAATCACTACCCAGCAGTACATAATAACTCAGCCTGGGTTTCTAACTTGGGCCTGACTGTGGTATATCATCAAACTTTAGCAGCAGAAAGGCATAAATTGTAGTTATTATTGTTAAACCTGTGGTGGGGGTGACTTCTCAATGAGGAAAGAGAAAAGAGGCAAAACAGAGATGGTTTCTAAAGTACCCAGGTCTTCTTTCATGCATCGCTTTCCCATACCCCAATAAAACTTAGTGGGACTCTTCTACAGCTTTTGCTCTGATTTTATTTTATTTTATTTTTAAAGATTTATTTATTTATTTATTTATTTATTTCAGAGAGAGAGAGCACAAGCAAGGGGAGCAGGAGAGGGAGAAGTGGGCTCCCTGCTAAGCAAGGAGCCTGATGCAGGGCTCGATCCCAGGACTGCAGGGCTCGATCCCAGGACCCTGGGATCATGACCTGAGCCGAAGGCAGCTGCTTAACCGACTGAGCCACCCAGGCGCCACTCTGCTCTGATTTTAAAGACTATATTTCAAATGTTTTGTATTGGGGTAAAAGTAAATAGAAAATGAAATAGCATTCTTCTGGCATTTTACATTATTCAGGTGCCATTATAACTTATGTGAATTTATGAAACCTCAAAACACACTTGTCTGGGAACTTACAATACACTTAATCCTATGTTTATAACAATACAAAAGAAATCAATAGACAAAAATAAATAATTCAATGATTCAGAATAAATGTTGAAGCCATACTGTTAGATAAATTTATCTAAAAATCAATAGACACACACACACCACACACTGCATGCTCACCTGCAACAATTCAGGTATTTTTGACAAACACAAACAAGGTGGTTTTTTTTTTATTCTTTAATAACATTAACTTTTATTCTTAAATAATAACCTGTATCTTTTAGGAGATAGTATTATCAGGAATATCATTAGCATTAAAAAACTGAAATACGGAGCGCCTGCCTGGCTCAGTCAGTAGAGCACGTGACTCTTGATCTTGGGGCCATGAGTTCGAGCCCCACGTTGGGGGTAGAGTTTATTTTTAAAGAAGACTGAAATGTGAATTTCAGAGCACTTTCTGAATAAACTGTAGTGAGATATAGCTGTCTACCAATCTCTTCTGCAGCTGATCACCCCCTTGTGCTACAGAAACATTCTACTTAAAAAATATATACAGTAACATTTGGTGCCTTGTAATTCTATACATGGTTTTTACATTTTGCAGCATAAAGATTTTGTCTCATGTAATAGACGCTGCTTCACATTTGGGAAACGTTATGTTATAACCCTGACTTTTATTAGATTATTTAATATAAGCACTAAGTAACTAGACTAAATTAATAAAGACCCTATTAAAAAAAACAGAGAGAGAGAACAAAATTATTCCACAAATTAAATAAAACTTTCTGAAGTTGGTATTTTAAAAACCTTTATTTAATTTTCAAAATTCCAATTCTTCTGAAAAACAGCCAAAATATTGGTCAGGATATGAAAAAAATATGGTTGGCATTTAGTTATTTGTTTCATAAGAGTGCCATTCAAAACTATTACATGGGGAAAGAGGACAAATGAGAAAGAAAAGTGTTATGAGAAATTATTTGGGATCAGTTCTAAGCTTCTGACACTGGTTAAAAATTATTTCATCTGGAATATATTTTCTTATTATTGTTCTCAGTTTAATCACTATCTAAAAGAGTTTCAAATTACAGGATTAATTTTGGCAGGTAACACAAACTTCTCCTTTTTTTCCTCCTTTCTATTCAGAAATACATTTGCATAAAAAGATTTCTCTCTAGCATTTGTCCCCCTAAAATATCTTCAATAATCAAAGACACAAGGGAAAAAGTATACTCTTTTAAACATACTTTGCCACATTCTAGCAGATGCTATTCATAACTTATGTTTAGCCAGTGTTTCTGCATCCTCTGGGGTAAGAAGTATCCACTGAAGATCTAAAAATACAGTTGCTGCACATATTTCCCATCCTAATTAATTACATGTATTCTTTTCAGATTGGAGCTCCAATGTTGCAGTAAGTTTTCCTGATGACCTAGCTTTCCAGGTACATACTCCATCAATGGGCTTAAGACCCTAACAATAAAAAAAAATTAAAAAAGAAAAAAGACCCTTGGAAACCCTATCAACTGCATGCTCCCATTATATATTCCAGAATTGTCCCTCAGGCATATTCTGTTTCCTATAATTTAAGGTTACATAATATCTGATCTTAAGGGCAATATTATGATGGCATGTTGATTATCAAAGAAAATGTTGCCATATAATATGCAGGCAAAAAGTATACTCATTTATGTTGTACATTTTTATTCCTGTGCCAACTAATCTGATTTCACAGTAATTTGTTAAGAAACTATAAGACATGGAAGCAAATATGGCTGTAACTATTACAAAATGGCAACTGCTTTTGGTTTGGAGGTGTTTTGTTTTGTTTCCTTTTGTTTTGTTTTGTTTGGGGTTCCTTTAAGAACATTTTAATAATCTTTGCTTTCAATACATCTTCATACATACTCTACAATTACATCTAATAATGTACACAGTTTACAAGTTTCAGAGAGCTCCCCTTGAAAGAAGTTCTGAAAATTCCTTGATTTCCATTTTTGGGGGAAATGTACAGCAAACCACACTTCTAAATATGGCACTACCATTTTAATGGCTATGATATAGAAGCCAAGGGTCCAATACATAGGTGCTTGCTCATTAGGCAAATGTTTTTGAATTGAAACAGAGGTAGATATGTAGCCACAACATAAGCACTGGTGATGAATAATGACAACAGTCTATCTGAGCCCCCTAAAATATTCAGCCATGTTAGAAAAATGCCATATAAATCAATGGGCAACTGAACTGTGGTAGACACCTAGCAATCATTCTTGACAAGATGTCTAGTTATCCCATGGTAGCTGGGCTGAACAGCTGGACATGATCTGGAGGATAGGGGAAGGTCAAAAATGGATTATTTTTTCCTCCCATTTCCAGGACTTTGCAGTTTAGTGAGGACTGTGCTGTTGAGAGTGGTCAGATGAAGTGAATGGGTTCCAAATTCATCCCTAGAGCAGCCGTGAGCCCTACCCTGACTTCTGGAACATAAAGCTCCAGGGGTAGATCCCAGAAGATGCGAAGGATGAACCAAGTTTGAGAAGCACTGCCCAAGTTGTCCAGTATAAAAATGAGGACCTGTAGTAGGGGAAAAAAATCAATCCTCTGACTTTCAAGAGAAGGGCAAAGAGACCACAAGAATCCCAGGTTCCTTTTTTCCGACTCACCAGCAAATATTCACATATTTGTCAAGTACAGTAAGTGAAGAGAAAGGAGAAAGTTATGGCATGTGAGAAGAAAAATGGGGTCAGGAGTGCACTGTAACTGTTTCTTTTTAAATTTGCAGGATTGGCATAGGCTAAATAGGTAAAAGCAGGAAAAAAAAATGGTTCCCCATATATACATAAACTCCGAATCTCTTTACTTTACTTAGACTATATACCACCAGAAAGCAAGGGCCATGTCATTAACTGCTTTATACAACACTAGCTACAGCCCCATAAGCATAAGGAGACCTAAAATACAGTGTGTGTGTGTGTGTGTGAGAGTCACATAACAAGAAAGCCACTTTGTCTAAAAGAGCAGCAGACCCGAGAATCAGGATATTTAGGGTTGGTCTTAGATCTGCCCCCTGTCAGCTGTAGCTCGCACCTATAGGCAACCCATTTAACTTCTCTGGTCCCCTATTTTCTCTTCCATAAAATGGGGATTTAAAAGCAAAAACAATAAAAACACCGCCACCAATAACAAAAAAAAAAATTCCCCTGTCTGACTCACAAAATGGTAATTATAATAAAACATGAGCTAAATACTCAAAATTATAAAGCATTGTATAAACACATGCTGGTATTCATGAATTGTAAGTTAACATAAAAGAGGTAAGCTTTGCATTTTTTTAGAATGCTTTTAAGGGAAAGTTTCCTTTACTTAAGCAAAAACATGAATCTTCTAAAATGTCACTGGCTACTATGGCAAGTCATCTGATGTAATCAAAAGAATCTGGAGCAAGTCACTTAATCTCTCTGAGCCTCCATTTTACCATCTTTAGGAAAGACTGCAATCTGAGAGGTGTTAGGAACTGCATCTCACCACATGCCTTCTACTGCAAAGCATCCCAGAGATGGATGGATGTATAGATAAAACGTAGGAAGGGAGGTAGGAAGCCAGGAAGGAAGAGGGATAGGGGGAGGGAAGAAAGAAGGGAAGGAGGGTGGGCCACTCTGCCATAACCCATGGGCAGCACTAGGTTACTTTGCAGGTTCACCTGATGTTCCCTACCAAGACTCTGTCCCCAGCATCCTGCTAACCCCCAACAAGCAGAAAAATGAGCTCCTACACTCTTAGCACCTTGGAAGACCAGCACAAGAGATATTCTAGACAGCTGCTGAAGGCACAAAGAAAGAAAGGCCTGAGGGGCTAAAAGCCTCAAATCAAACTTTCTCATGGAATCCATGTCACCCCCAGAGACTTATTGATGATCTCCCCCTTGTAACTCTGACATTCTAAATCAAAACACTACCCGAATACTTTGGGGCCCAGTAATGGTGGTTTTGATTACTGTCATTTTAAACACACATTAAGCCTTCAAAACTGTGAAAATAAACTCAACATTGAATTGGTGGGTTGATTTTTCTTTCATTAAAATTCTACTTTTCTATTAAAAAAATGGCAAGCACCCAGCTTTTTGTTTCTCAGGGAGGGCTCATTTTTAAACTTTCAAAGTATAGTAAACAACTTTTAAATTCAGGATAACTGAAGGTCTGCCAGTTGGTGAACAAAACAACAATGGCTTTCACATCAACCAAAAAAGGGAATGTGGCTCAATCAGGACTTTTTCTAACTGAATATCATTTTGCCAACTGTACTTCTTACTAAAATAACGAAAGCTGGTGCCTACAGACTACTAATGGACTACTACTTGAATAAATATAATTATGTTCATTACTTCTTTACACTAAAATTATTAGCTAAGACTAACTTCCCCAGGGATTCTTTTATGTTAATGAAAGACAATAACACAACCGTTAGTACAAGATACTCTCAGATCAATTTTGTACTTCCATAGACCAAACAGAAGAAATAAATTGTTTATATGCCTCCACAAATAAGTAATTTCCTCTCCTTAAAGATACATTTGTACAGATCTTCCTCGATTTACAATGGGGTTATGTCCTGACAAACGTATCATAAGTTGAAAATATTCTAAGTTGAAAATGCCTTTAAAACACCTACCCTACCAAACATCATAGCTTAGCCTAGCCCACCGTAAATGTGCTCAGAATGCTTACATTAGCCTACAGTTGGGCAAAATCACCTAACAAAAAACCTATTTTATAATAATGTTGAAAATCTCATGCAACTTACTGAATACTGTACTGAACATGAAAAACATAATGGCTATCTGGATATGGAACAATTGCAGATGCGTCAGTTGCTTACCCTGCTGATCGTGGGGGCTGACTGGCAGCTGCAGCTTGCAGTCATTTTTAGTTGTTCAATAGTGTATTATTATATTCACTTTATAACTATTCATCAAAAAACTGTGTGTTTAGTTTACGCTTACCATGGGATTGCTATGTTAGTACACTAGAAGAAAGTAATCACCCAAGTCATCCAATTAAATGATTAACCAAGTTATCACATTAAATTTAAGTCATACCATAAACAAATAATAAGTTATTAGTTTTTAAGTTCTAATATAATACTTTTCGGTATGATTCACAGTAAGTTAAACTTATTTAAGTTGAATGCTCACAGACATTTATTTATCAATTTGTGGTTCTTATACACTTGGAAACATCTCAAAACCAGTCATATTCAATCAGTCAGGGACTATCTCATTCATCTGAATGCCCAAGCCTTCTGACTGACACTTAGTAGATGCTAAAAAAAAGAAAAAAAATGCTTGCATAATATCATTGAAACATGATTATGTTCTAAGAACTATGAATCCAATAATGATTGCAAATTTCCTCCCCAACCACATCTATGTGACATATAGCTTTAGCATTTAATTTGTATTTTGTCAAGCAAAATAAAGAAATTAGAAGCAAGAGCTTTGCAATTCTTGTCCCCGCTACTGAATTACTTGATGACACAAAATATTGGATTGGGGCGGTGCATGTAATAATGCTTATAATAAACCAGAATAAGACTCCTGAAAACAAATCTTTCATTCATCCATAAAGCACTCCATGTGAAGCAAACCCATGTAAACAAATTATTATGGTACTGACTTTGGGGCACAGTGACTTCTTTCGCTGGCCTGTATGTAGACTACGTCCAACTATTTCATACGTTTCTTGCCCCTCTACTGGCAAGAAATAATCTGGGTTACAAAATGACTTCACATGAGTTATTAACCATGTTAAATATCCAGCAATTTTCAATATGGGCTTGATTTTAGACAACTGACAAACATAACTCTGTTTTCTATAACTCTTTATGCACCCAAACCCGGAGATAAAGCCCCGATTTTGTCTTCTTGAATTTTCAGTTCCTGCTTGGTTCATATGAACCTTTTATGCTTTTCCTACAAAAGGCAGTCATTAGTATCAAAGTATTTTCTCAAGATCTGCTCTAATAGAGTCGTAAGAGATGCTTGAGATTTCCATATTTGCTGTCTCTATTATCTTTTTGGAAGACAATTACTGTTTCACCCCAGGGCATTCAAAATAACTGTTGCAATAATCCAAATATTCAATTGCCCAGAGTGAGTATCCTTACACAAATATTCATTCTGGACAATTTAAGGTATTTGCTTTTGCAAATGTAAGGCCTACAGGTATGTTTTACAAAAAGCGACAATAACATTTTGCATCTGCAATGCAGAGGAAAATGACCTTTCAAAGTCACCACAGCACAAAGGGAAGTCACAGTCTCACCAGTCTCAGGAAAGCCCGAAGTCCTCAGGGAGAAGAAGCCAACTGAGAGTGGAGAAAATCATAAATGCCCAGGCTAGTTTGCCTCATCTACACTGAGACACTGCCCAAGTGTAACCTGACCCATGGTTGTTAGTGAAAATATCACCTCTATTGTTAACTTACTCCCAGCAAATACATTTCTGTTTTAATGGAAAAGAAGATCTGGGTTCACACTAATCAGACCCAACCGAAGGCCATATTAGCAATTTGGCAGGTGCCTGAGGGCCATACCTAATCTGCATAAAATGAAGCAGATTGCAACCGCCCTCATCTTTTTTATTTTTAAACTGGTTTTTTGAAGCCGAGCATACATAAAATCTCAGAGGGAGAGACAAGGAGATGGTAGTGCATACATTTTCCTTCATGCCTTGATTTTCATTCTTTTTGTACAAACCATCTTCCTGAATGGCTATTAACTGAAACCAAGATAACAAAATAAAAGGTGCTAGGAAAAGGAGTAGGCAGGGATCACAAATGCTAAAAAGAAAAGAAAAAAGAAAAAAAAAAAAGTCATATCTTGTAATAGATCTTCACAATCCTCCACAGTATAATTTTAAATCAGTTTGAATTTGAATTCAGTGTTCTTATATTTTGTAAAGACATGCTAAATGGAAATATGCTCTGGGAAACAGGCTGCAGCTAACAGAAATTCCAAGACTAATAATTATTTGTAAACCTCTGATCTGTCTAATAGAGAAAAATGTTATATTAAGTATCACCATTATCATCTCAACACTGGTTTCTGCTGCTCATAGAATAATTTAAAGTGACAGTGCCCTTTATATCCTAGGAATTTATCATCAAAGTCATTCCGTTCAACACTGGGTGAATCTGAACGATAACTCAGCAATAATGAATGGTGGGTAATGCAAGCTACACAAATTCTAGAAAAGAAGAATAAACACACAAAGGTAAGTGTATCAGACAATTTTTTTTTTTAATGGAGTTAATGTAGACATGGAAGTCTCAAAAGAGAGCCATGATGAACTCTGGTTTCTGTTGCTTTAGAAAGACATAAAGAAACTGCTTAGCAGGATGCTAGGGAGCACAAGGATGTTACAAGAAAATGGTTCCACCTCAGAGAAGCCGTATCCTTATCCTACGTATTAAGGTCATTAAAGTCAAAAAATAGGAATGCCAGGTGGTTTTGAGGAAGATAAGAGGATCCTGGAGTTGCTTCACAGGGAAATAAGAAGCCATTTTAGAACATTAAGAAATGATTGAGAGTTACCCATCTATCAGTATCAGCAAAAGGCAGGCACCAGCTTTCCTCGAGCTACAGAAGCTAGGTCACAGGAGCCTGCTGCATAACCGGGACCGTAGAGGAACTAGACAACTGTTGCATTAGAGAGAAGAGAGGGTGTCTGCTGGCCACTGTGGAAGGAACGACACAATCTCAAGACAGGCAAGACAGAAAGGCAGGAATCTTTCAAGTGAAAGTACTGGGTTAGAATCAGAAGACCAAGTCACCCCTCTCTCAGTAGTGCCTCTCAGTCTCCTCCCTGTAAATAAGCTCACAACTGTCTCCATCTTAAGGACTGTTGAAGGCATTAAATGAGGTAATAGGAATTCAGGTTCTCAGTAAATTCTAAACTGCTAGCAAAAGTAAGTTGCCAATGTTGTTGACATTATAAAAAATAAACACAATGACAGAGTTTCAAATGACTGATTTTTTGTTTAGAATCTTAGAGTCAGGAGGACTTTATTTTCTGACAGTAAGAGTGAAATTCCTAAAGAGCTAAGTAACTGTTCTAACACACCTTGAGTGGTGATGAATAGCCAATCTTTCAACTTTTAAGAACAACGATATAGATAAGATTTAACCGAGTAGGGGCACCTGGGTGGCTCAGATGTTAAGTGTCTGCCTTTGGCTCAGGTCATGATCTCAGGGTCCTGGGATCAAGCCCCACATCGGGCTCCCTGCTCAGTGGAGAGTCTGCTTCTCCCTCTCCCTCTGCTTGTGTTCTCTCTCTCTCAAAATAAATAAATAAAAAATCTTAAAAAAAAAAAAAAATTTAACCGAGTTAAAAAAAAAAAATCATGTTTGACCAGGAAAGGTCATATAATTATGGACTCTTAAGAATGGAGGTTATTGGGGCGCCTGGGTGGCTCAGTCGTTAAGCGTCTGCCTTCGGCTCAGGTCACGATCCCAGAGTCCTGGGATCGAGTCCCACATCGGGCTCCCTGCTCCGCGGGAAGCTTGCTTCTCCCTCTGCCGCTCCCTGCCACTCTGCCTGCTTGTGATTCCTCTCTCTCTCTCTGTGTCAAATAAATAAATAAAATCTTTAAAAAAAAAAAGAATGGAGGTTATTTTATAATTTCCCATATATAGAAAAAAAGGACAAAATTCTAGTGACTGCAAAGAACCCACATTTTTAAGTTCTTACTATAAACTGGACACCTTCTCATTATGTTAATTTTCACAAAAATCCTATGACATAAATATGAGTGTTTCTGTTTTAGATTAGGCTACATAACTTGCCTAAGGTCACAAAAATGTTAAATGGCAGATACCTGAAGCCAGGTTTGCCTGACCCCAAAGCCCATATTCCCACTTCCCCAACCCCCACATCATGGCACCTCTTACCCTTTGGAGAACTCCTATTTAGCATCTGAGATCCAACTCAAACAATACCTCCAGCAGGAACAGCACTCTTCCCATCCACACCCCCACCCAACTACCACCAAGAATTAATCTCACTGCAAATGTATTTATTCATGAAGTAAATAACTACAGTTCATGTGAAATCTCCTTTCCCCATTAAACTGCTGGCTACTCAATGGAGCTTCCTTTTAGTCATCCTTATATCGCTAGCACTAAACTGAGCACCTGGCATAAAATAGGCATCCAATAAATATGTAGTGAATGAATCAACAGAATTTAAAGACTCCAAACTGCCTCTAACTTGATACCAACTCTTTCATGCTATTATTTTTATTAATCGCCCTTATTCATTTATTGAGGGTCAACTATGAGTCATATAGAGCTGCTCTAGGTGTCTTACATCAATACACTTATTTAATCCTCAAATTATTTCTATAAAGTAAGAATTATCCCTATTTTAAAGATAAAGAAATAGTAGCAGAAAAAGATTAAGCAACTTGCTATAGGTGCATAGCTTATAATAATGATAATAAATCCAGGAATTAAGTGCCTATTTTGTGCCAAACACAACACTAGGATTTAACATATATCATCTCCTTTGATCTTCACAACAAACTAACGAGGTAGATGTTATCATCACATTTTGCAGATGAGAATACCAGGGAGGGACAAAAAGGTTAAGTAGTTTCTCAAGTTACACAGCTAACAAACAGTGCAACTACTATTTAAACTCAGGTTTTTATGACTCCAAAGCCCACATTCTTTCTACTATATCAAGATCCTTTCTACTATGTTATGTTGCCTAAATCTTTCTATTTTAAATAACTGAGATAAGCATTTGAGATAAAATAAATCTCTAATAGATGATCTAAATCTAGATTGGTCACATTTAATAAATGGGTCCGTCAGAATTAAAAATAGCAATATATGCAGGCAAAAAGAGGCCCAGGAGTGTAGGCCTGATTTAATGAACTGAATCGGTTGTATTTTGTTGGACCCAAAATACCATACATCACTTTTGAACATAAAGAGCTGTGTAATACTAATATTATCTTTCAAATGTATCATTACGTTTTTTTACTCATTCATTTGTTTTAACATTTATGGGGTGTTTACCCACGTACTACAAGTACAGGGTGGTGAACGAGATCAGCCTGGTGCCTACATTCATGAAACTTGGAGTCTACTAGGTCTAACCAACAAGCAAAGATGACATTAAAAATTTAACAAGTGCTAAGCATGAAAATAATAGGATGCTATGAGAAAGCATAATCAGGTAGTCAGGGAAAATGGCCCAAGGGATGAAAAGGAACCTGCCTTGTGAGCAGTGAAAAGAGGGTGCTGCCCCAAAGTGGGGAAAGAATGTAGGCTGGCCAGGAAGAAGGGAAGCTTGCCTAGGCTGAGTTAAAGAAGGCCAGTGGGGCTGCAAGCAGGAATGGGGGGGAGGAAGTGGCGAAGAATGGAGGCCAGGACAGAGAAGGAAGGCCTTTGCAGGTCACAGCAAGTATTTGGATTTTACTCTGAATTAAACAGAAAACCAGGGAAGGGTTTTAGAAAGGTAATTGGCATTGTTCCGTTTGTATTTAAGCCATCACTCAGGCTGGGGGTGGGGAGGGGGGGATTTGAACAGACGTGGAGCTGAGTTTAGAGGCTGTTGCAGCAGGTTAGGTCAGAAGGCATGCCAGACTGGACCAGGGGAAGCAGTGGACATGGAACAAGTTAGACACTTCCCAATCTTCCCTATTCCCAAATCACTGAGCTCTGTGCCATTTAAATAAATAAATAAATAAAATAAAATAAAATAAAATAAAATAAAAAAATATATATATATACATACACACACAGAGAGAGAGAGACAGAGAGAGGAGAGGGGTTGAGAGAGGAGACCACGAAGTAGTTTCAAAGGTCCTAGGATGTTCTTTCCATTTCCTAAGCAGGGTAGTGAGTGTAAGGGTGCTCGTTTTATGGTTTATTCTTCAACGTTAAACATGTATGTTACTCATGTAAACATGGCATATTTAATAATGAAATATTTAGAGATTATTAATGTTATGAGTTTTAAATGACTACTATATCCTAGAATACTCAGATAGAGCAGTCTTGTCATTTAGGCAACCTTTATAAATTCTTTTTATAATTCTTTTAACCCCAGGTTAACTGTAATAACAAGAAAATCATAAGTTAAATTTAAAGTCTAAAGTTTTGACAATTCAACCTCTTAAATATTGGTGAAAATTGGAAATTTCTCAATTGGGAATATAATCTAGAATTTTTAAAAAATATATTGTCCATTACCAACTAGTCATAAACATAAAATGACATACAAATGCAAAGACATTTATTAAAGAGTTAGTGGGGCGCCTGGCAGGTTCAGTCCATGGAGCATGTGACTCTTGATCTTAGGGTTATAAGTTCAAGCCCCACATTGGGTGTAGAGATTATTCAAAAATAAAATCTTAAAAAAAATTGATATTATCAATTTAAAAAAGTTATCAGTAAAAATTTAAAAACTTTAAAAAACCTAAATGCCTAAAACAAATGGGATGGCTAAGCAAATTATAGTACACCCACACCATCATTAAAAATTAATGCCATGGGAAATGTTTGCTATAAAATGTTATATATAAGGATACAGTTCTGTGCTTATGAGGAGGGAAGAAAAAAAGACCATGAGGGATGGGGAAAAGACTTTATTAGTTAAGATAAGAAATATCTTGGGGGCGCCTGGGTGGCTCAGTCGTTAAGTGTCTGCCTTCAGCTCAGGTCATGATCCCAGGGTCCTGGGATCGAGCCCCGCATCAGGCTCCCTGCTCAGCGGGGAGCCTGCTTCTCCCTCTCCCACTCCCCCTGCTTGTGTTCCTGCTCTCACTATCTCTCTCTGTCAAATAAATAAATAAAATCTTAAAAAAAAAAAAAAAAAGAAAAGAAACATCTTGGACCGGGGCGCCTGGGTGGCTCAGTTGGTTAGGTGTCTGCCTTTGACTCAGGTCATGATCCCAGGGTCCTGGGATCGAGCCCCATGTTGGGCTTCCTGCTTAGTGGGGAGTCTGCTTCTTGCTCTCCCTCTGCCTCTCCCCTTGCTCGTGCTCTCTTCTCAAATAAATAAATAAAATATTAAAAAAAAAAAAGAAATATCTTGGACCATAGATGACATCAAATGGGAATTTTACTATATCCTTCATACTGTTCTGTATTTTTCAAATTTTCTACAATGGGTGCATTTATTACTGTTAAATCACTGTGCTTTCCTTGCAAATTATTAAGCAAAGCAACCTACAACAAAAAAAAAGTTATTTGCATTCAGAAATCTCTGTTCTTTTATAAATTCTTGACTATTTTCAGATAAGAAACCCTCCAATTCAGAAACCCTTACATAGAAATAGGAACGGTTCTGATGTTGTCTAAAAGGATATTAAGCAAGAAAGCCCTGATTTTCAAAGTGGCTGGATAGGAACACCAACAAATCAAATCAAACTGGCCAGTTAGCAGAAATTAAGTCCTCTCCTACTCTTTACCACCTATTCAACTAACATCTATGCAGCGCCTATGGAGAAGGCAGGATACTATAACACCACAGGGGGATACAGGAAAACAGAAGGTAATCCCTATCAACAGGGGTTTCTCATCACCTGGCTGGAGAAAGAGCAGGTAATGCAAGACATCAGGGACAATCAGCAAGTAAATGATCCCCATGCAGGTGCCCAGGGAAGGCAAAGCAAGGGAAAGAACTGCCTCTGAATGCTGCAGAGAAGTTGTACTGGATGAGTAACACTTCCCCTTCTGAAATACTAAAGAGGACTGCCAAAAGGGACAAGTAGCCAATGCCTACTCAATGTAAGCAATGTCAATACCAAGATAAGGAAGGAGATAAGAACTTCCACACAAAAACAACCATCGCAGAGTCTAGCACTCCTGACTCCTGATATGGACCCGCTTGCTCTGATTTAGCTCACTTCCCCCTTTGTGGGCTGTCTAAGGAATAATTATTATGTTAACAGATAGAAGACAAAATATAAGTGGCAGCTCTAATTGACATAACCAATAACTCTCAGTTAATGGTTACTTACCTTAATTAAAATAGTGCACATTATTTAGAAGAAAGTTTTAAAATACCATGATAAAGAGCAATACAGGATATAAAATAGCTTAGTATAATTTGGGGTACAACCACAAAAGAAAAATATATGTCATTTAGGCCGGAGATTATTAATTTACCATGTATATTTAGCATAAAGAAAGTATATTCCTTTAAAAAATAAGAACACTGTATTGCTTTAATTCTATGTGAGTCTTTTCAGGCCCCCCCAACTAAATAACATTTATAAAAACACTGCTTTAAATTAAATGACATTTTAAATAAAATCACACAAATCTCAAGTAAATTTTTTAAAGTAATTTGGCATTCTTTATTTTTGCTTCCAGCGTCTTATACTACACTACATCAATTAGAATACTGGACTACCCATTTTTTTTCCTTTTTGGTTATGCCCTTAAAATAACTGTGATGCTCCCATAGCTAAGCGCTTTACACTTGTAAATAGCCCCTCCCAGAAACCCAAATCTCCATATCTTAATATCATGAAAGCTGGAACTGTAAAATAAAATCTGTTAGCAGCTGAAATCTTAATGAGGTTCTACAAAGAAGCGGCTTTTCTGCAATGACTCAATGCATGGAAACAGTTGAGTAATTATAAATGCATGGGCTGAATGTGAGTTGGCAAATATAATACCACAGAATGTACCCAGAACTAGGGTTGTCCCAGTTCAAATGAGTCTATATTCCTTTACCAGTGCAAGCACACAACTAACCTGAAATGTCTTTGGCTGAGAGATAGGTGTGAGCCTATAAAATTCTGTCCCTTGACTCCCCATTTACATGGTGACAATCTGTTCTGGCCCACCAGCAGCCTGTTCTTAAACAACAAAGCACTTCAGACTGCATAACATTGGTTTCATCTGACATAATAGAAGCCAATGACAATTGCCTGGAGAGGTCGTTCTCAAAATTTGGGGACATGAGATCCTCCCCCCATAAAGAACTTATGAAAATGAAGATTCTGGGATCTGCCACTGAGGGACCAGATGCACTAGGCTAGAATGGGCCCAGGAAAACTGCACTTACAGAAGCACCCCAAAGCCAAGCAGGCCTCTCAGGGAAATACTAGAATAGGGTATGTCTCCCTAAGAAGGCGAGGGGGAAATGCAAATGATGGGTGCAGAAAGGGGAGCCACTTTTTTTTTTTTTTACTCTACCACTATCAATTTTTTAGGAAAAAGGAAAGACGTTTCCTCAAAAGTATTCTCTGAACCTTCACACATATAACTGCAAACTTAAAATATGTCCTAGAAATATTTTAGTATACTCTTTCATGGTAAAGAAGTCAAACTCCATGCTTATTTCTAGGTTTACATATATATGTGTATGTGTGTGTACACACACATACACATATACATACACCCGTGTATACATGTGTATATTCTTGAAAAGAAAGAAAGAAAGCTCTCAGCGCCAAACTCCCTCAAATCCATTCTCACTTAGGAATTCCAAAAATTTAGGAATGCTTCATTACATGAATATTGCATAGTCCACAGCAACTACTATTATTTATTCTCTGCATACTGCAGATTAAAAAAACATGCAGAGTCTCTACAATGAATATACCTAACAAGGTAGGAAATTAAAATGTAAACACAGTGAAACCCTTTATTTTCATGATTATGTCTCCATAATTCTCACTTAATTTTTCCCTAAGCCCATTAAATTCCAAGCCCTGCATGCTAATAATATGTTTGGTTATCACAACATGAGGTCCTTTGTGAAAAAACCTCAGGAAATACCAAAATCTTCAGCTGACAATCTATCCCCCTCGCCCCCCCAAGAAGAACACTTTCCAGAGCCTTCTGAGAGCTTTTCGCATCTTGACAGCTGCAGGCTGCTTGCCCAAGTCACCTGGCTTATGGGACTTGCCATGTACCACACATGAACACCTCTATGAAGGTGGGCCTATGCTGGGATTACATCGGAGTAGACCTGAGAGATACGAAGCCATAGCGGTCTCAGAGGTACAAAAGCTGGCTTCTCCTGATGCTGACAACACAGTTTAAGCAATGGTGTTCTTAGAAGAGATATATATCCTATAGTCTAGAAAAGCAGATGTCAAAAAGATGAAAGAAAATAATGGGTGTGTTTCTATGGATAGAGTTATTTTAGAGGAGATCGTTTAAAAGATTCATGAAGTTGGGGTGCCTGGCTGGCTCAGTTGGTAGAACATGTGATACTTGATCTTGGGGTCACGAATTTGAGCCCCACATTGGGCATAGAGATTACTTAAATAAAATTTAAAAGCAAGAGTTGTGAAGCTGGGAAAACACTTGTACAATCACAAAAATGTGAAAGAACATGAGTAGGCATCAACATGAGAAATTAGAGTAATAACAGTAACATTCACTGATTACAATGTCACTTTTTGGTCATTAAAATAGTATCTCACTTAATCCTTAAAACAGTACTAAAGTAAGGAGGGCTCTTAACCCATTTTACAGATGAAGCACAGAATAATTAAGTAACTCTAGCAAGGTCAGATGCCTTAGTAAGGAATGAGGCCAGGATCTCAACACTATCCTAAAAATCCTTCTGTGTGACTGCTTAGGACGTTTTCCCATGAGCTTAAATTTTTAAGACTCCATAAAAATCGTGGAAAGTGGAACAGAGAAATAAGCAGGAATTTCTAAGAATTTTATCAAAGAGGTCACAGCTCAGAAAGACCTAAGAGACAGGAAACTTGCTAACTTTAACATAAAACTTTTTAAATGAATTCAGGGAGCAAATGATGATCTAAGAAAAGACACGATGACTGTTTAAGGGAGATGACAGCCTGTTAAAAAGATGAAAAGATTGGAGGCAAAACTACCCAATTACTGCCCTATCTCCATTTTATTTGCTAAAGCAAAAGAAGCTTCAAACTAGAAATGCTAGAATAATGGCTAGGAAAGCCCTGAAAGCTAACATAGGAAATAAAGCCATAAAAGAACATCAGACTGCTGTAAATAAGAGTAAGTCTTCTAGCCCAAAGAATTCATGTCCCAGGATATTAGAATTTGCAGAAGTGATACCCGATGACAAATAAATAAGTAAATAAGTAAAATCATGAAGAAACAGAAGAATTCCAAAACAAGTCAAATTTTAACTCGAAGTTCAAAATTTAAAACATGAAAAAGTTCAGTCCACAAAGAAAGTGTAATGTCAAACTAAAATCATGTCTTTAAAAAATTAATTAATTAATTAAATTAAATAAATCATGTCTTTTGGCCAAGGCAGAAATATTTGAGAACATCTTTCATCATACCTTATAGACATGATAGACGGTAGAGTTAAGCAGTTTGTGCCTTACTGAAATAACTAGTCTCAAAGTCGGACTTAATGGTGCTTCTCAGGGTTATGACCCAGTGTTCTGTCTTTGACCCTGCCGATTCAACACTGTTCCAATAATTTGGATGAAGATGCTTCTAAAATGTATAGAGTTCATGAATCCAATATAGTTCATTCAATGGGCTACTAACACTTGACTTGATAAAACAAAAGTAAATTTAAACAGGAATGAATATGTTAATATAATATATAATTATTTACTGTACCTAAATTCTTGTGAAAAACAAGAACCGAACTTGGTTACATTAAGGTGACTAATATGAGCCACTGTTGTGAATATCTGCTAAACACAATTAATGCACTGATAGAATCAAGATCTCATGTGAGGTGATGAGATGAGTTAGCTTCAGAGGGCCATGGATAACTAGAGAGCAGCCAGATACAAGGGTGATACAGAGAGTGGAAGGACAGACACAGGACCAAATGTACACATAGATGTCTGTGGTTGCGTAGCCTGCAAAAAAGGAAGTCTTCGCGAGTGTGTTTTTATTGTTATTTTCCAGTTCTCTGAGTTGTCTTACAAACAAGCAAAGGAAGTAGTATTAGTACACTTTGTCTGGACACTATTTCTTTTACAGTGATCCAGAATGATAAAACTAGAACAACTGGTAATGGACATCTATAGCCCACAAAGAAGTGATCTCCCTGTCCCAAGCACAGGCTAGATAATACTCTGCTCGAGAAGTAGTAGAGGAGATTCCTGACCATGCTGGGGGACAGGCAGAGATGATGGTGTATGACTCAACCATAATCCCGGTAGTCCATTCCAGTTTTCCTCTTTTCACAGTGAGTCCTATCCACTACTCAGCTATGTTATTTTAACGGTGACCTACATTGCACTGGAGGGAGGGAATTTACAGTAGATTTATTGATGTACAAAAGGCACTGAATAAAATAATAGTTAGAAAGCTGAGTTTGTTGTTTTTTTTTTGAAAGCTGAATTTAGATCATATGTAAACTTCCCACATTTTACAGAGAGATATAGACATTGCATAGTTAATACCACCTCCCAGAAGAAAAGCTTTTTGCATGGACAAGATGGTGAATTAACACATTTATCATGGCTAAATTAATCTGTGCCCTACAACTGTGCCTACTTTATATTTTCAATACCTTATTTGAAAAATCAAGACTAGAGTTTTCTATGCCATCGTGTCATAACACCACCTGCAACAAATGTCAACTTTTCATGCAGGAGGAATCTTTGCTTGTAATAAGCATGCTGTTTAGCATTGTTTTGTTTTTAAAGATTGGTCACAGTGCAGATGCCCTTTCTACTGCAGGGGGCAATGTTAAGAAATCCAACTTCAAAAGAGTCACTAGCTCATCTTTACAATGTAATGATGCTGCTGCTAAGTCTGGATTTAATTACAAGTGTGCAAAGGATGAGGGAAGGAGGAAGTCTGTCAGCATGGCTCCCTCTCCCTCCACCACCGCCACCCTTCTCCCTTTACTGACTTTTTTTTTTTTTTTTTGGTTTGTACACACTCGATAGCCCAGAGTCATTCATAAGACTATTACAGAGATTATGAACTGCCCTTTCTTTGTGTGTGTGTTAGTTTAGCAGTTAAGGCTATTTGAGTGTCTTAAAAGCACTATTAGAACAAAAACCTTTGTTTAAAAAAAAAAAATCAAGAGCAGGTTGTTTTACTTGCTCCCTGAAACTCAACTAGGACACCTTGAACTCTGCCCTGAGAAGACAATTGGTCAGCCAAACCTAATCATAGGATCTAAGATTAGTTTAATGATATTTGAGGCAGCTGGGACTGATCCTGCTGCATTTCATGGTCCTGTTGTAAACTGAGTCATTGTTCCATGGGTGGAGTATTCTCATCTCAATTGGTATTTGAGTTAAACTGCTATTATCAATCACTCATTCCTCAATGCAGATAACTCAACAATCAGGATAAGACCGTATTAATGTCTCAGTACTTCAGAACTCAGTATTTTCCAGTAACATCTCTGTAAACTTTGCTTCTTCCCGAAGAATCGGACAAAGAATGCTGGGAATTACCATCTTTACCAATCTCCAATCTTGAAGCGAGATTACAACTGAGAAATTGACCTCCCGGCGCATGTTGCTGTAACTTTAACTGCAGAATATTTTAGGCTGCAGTTCAAGAAAAATGAATGCTCCATTCTTTTAACCAACTGCTCAGGGTGGTCACTCTACTTTTTAATGCAATGTGCTACACAGGAATGACATCATAAGGCTATCATAAAAGCAAGTGTTAAAACCTATGATGAATTTTCCTACTATAACTAAGCAGTTAATTAGTGTAAAAGTAGATCAAAACATACACTTATGGTCTGGTAAAACATTTACATTCACCTTTGTAAATACAAAAATAAAAAGTTTTTTAAAAAGCCATAAAAGTCCTTTTTGCCTCTTACTTCTAAAGCTCCATTAGCGATCTTAGACGCCTAGAGACTGTTGTTCTAATTAAAGAAGCCCAAATAGTAATTGCTAATAAATGGCATTTCTTAATCTTGGATAGTTTCTTTCTTCTTATGACAGAGATCTCATTTGGGCCACCTTACTATGTATCAAATTCAAATCACATTGAATCACCTACTCTACTCCACCACATACATTCCCTTTTCATTCTCTAACAAAGCTTCCTTTGCCATGTCTGACAAGGCTTCCTTCCAAGTAACTCTTTATGTCTAGAAACCAATTTTTTCCCTTCCCATTATGTCATTCCACTCTCACTTAAAACTTGCCTGTATCCTTATTGAGTAGAGTTTGTCATCCAGAAGCTCACCAAGTATATAATTGCATGACGACTCCCTTTATTTTTCCTTGCTTATATTTACATCAAACAAGATGTGAAAGAAAAGGGAGATGGTATTACCACCAAATGAATATTGTTCTATTTATTAATATATATTTTTAAATATTCTTTTAATGTGACTACTACCATGTTTTTGTTTTTTGGGTTTTTTTTTTAGATTTTGTTTATTTATTTGACAGAGAGAGACACAGCGAGAGAGGGAACACAAGCAGGGGGAGTGGGAGAGGGAGAAGCAGGCTTCCTGCAGAGCAGGGAGCCCGATGTGGGGCTCGATCCCAGGACTCTGGGATCACAACCCAAGCCGAAGGCAGACGCTTAATGACTGAGCCACCTTATTTTTTTTTTTTTAAGATTTTATTTATTTATTTAACAGAGAGAGAGATAGTGAGAGAGAGAGAGCACAAGCAGGGGGAGCTGTAGGCAGGCAGAGGGAGAGGGAGAAGCAGGCTCTCCACCGAGCAAGGAGCCCGACGTGGGGCTCAATCCCAGGACGCTGGGATCATGACCTGAGCCGAAGGCAGCCACTTAACCAACTGAGCCACCCAGGCGCCCCATGACTACTACCATGTTTTAGACAATTTTATCTTCACAACACTATGAGGGTAGGTACTATTTTTATTTATAGACAAATAAACTGAGGTTCATGGAGGTTTACACACTTATCCAATGTCACAAAGCAAGCAAGTGGTCCTGTCAATATATGAACTCCTGTCGTGTCTCTCCAAAACCAGGACTTTAGCCTCAAGAGTGGTAACAGCGTAGTATGAATAATACGGCAAGCAGTAGGTATGGACAGGACATGGTCCCTAGACTAGAGTAACTCACAGATGAGAGGAGAAAAGATAAGTAAGCATAAACTATAATCAACTGTGCTAACTTCTGTCGCAGAGAAGGAAGCAGCTAACGTTATTCCATGGACAGGCGTGGGATGCCAGGAGGATGCTCCCCCTAGGATAATTATAATTGGGTCTTCCGTGTTCCAGGTGAAGTGGAGAGGGAGCAAGCATTTCAGAAAGTGCATAAGGACAGAGATTCATGAAAGAATATGGTGCATCCAAAGAATAACGAGAAACTCAGTTCTGAGTGAGGAGGGAGAGAGAGAGGCAGCAACATGGTTGGAAGCGGATGAGAAGGAAGACAAGGCAGATTGTGCAGCCCCTAATTGTGGTGAATAAGAAAGCACTGCTGATCTGAGAGTGAAAAAGCAATTTGAGACGGATGAGAGCTAGACTGTAAGGATGAAGCGTGATGCAAACTTTGAAAACACTTAACAAGGAAAAAATAAAATATGGCAGTGGCCTGAGTCAGGGAGTAAATACTGAGAATTTCTGTTTCGGTTTGGGGCAGTCTTGATTGAGCATTTTTGTAGACCAAACACATAGAGCCAATGAAGAGGGAGAAATCAAAGACATAAGAACTCTAGAAACAAATGATGAAGCAAGGTCCTGAAAAGGTGAGCGTCTGTGACTGAGCGAGCAAGGAGGGAGCACAGCACGAGGCAGGGAGGGGACCCCTCATAGAGCTGCACTCCCCCCCACTAACCTGGGCAACACACAAAGAGAGCGCCTGCTTCAGACTTCATTATTTCGGCTTTTGTGCTGTTCTCCATTTGCCCTACGGGTCTTTGTATTCTCTTCCCAGGGTGAGAATAAGTCCCCCATTATATTGTTTGGTATCTCCCTCCATACTTAAAACAATGTGGACACATCTGAGCTGGTCATATGTGCCTTATCACGGTGGGTTGAGGAAGAAATGAGGGATAGAGCAGGAGACGACACCTCTTCTAACGGGGACAAGTCACAAATGAAAAACAGAAACTGTATCTTCACTTTATATGGTAAGAGCTTCCCCAGATGGAACTGTAAAATACATGGGGAATGTAATTGAGCTATTTATCAGGAAAAGGCCATGTAATAAATTGTCACATTATAAATAATCCTGTTAGAGCAGTGTAATCTGTTACCTCATACTTCCCCTCCAGTAACTAAACACAAATATAGTTAATAGCAGAAAACGCCAGGGCCATGGAATATTATGGAGTGTTGTTGTAAAAAATATTTTAAAAAATTAATACATTGGAACACTTTGGCTAGCTCTTTGGTTCCTCAAATTAGGAGAAAACATTTTTTTAAAAATTTTTATCTTTTCGTAATTGGTATTTATCTTTATAACTTACTCAGTGTCTAATCTGAAAACAGTATTCGAAAGCACATATGCAATCATTTCTTAGCTTCCTAGATCTGGCCTCACAGGTTTTGAAGTCAATTTCACAGATAAGAACACTCAGGTTCAGAGAAATGACTTCTTCAAACACATGCATGCCTAACAATGATGCCAGATTTAAGGCCTACTTTCCCTAACTCATTGTCCCATAGTCTTTCATTAAACAAACCTAAAATTGAAACCGAACTCTAAAGTTATTCTCTCTGAATCTAATCAAAAGTCCTTGCTGGCACGGTTAGCTTTCTGCCCCTCTGCTCTCTGTCTTCCCTGATTTCCCATGATAGATTCACAAACAAGCTGCGGCCAACACTGCTACTTAATCTACCCAATACCCACTCTCCCCTCCTTTCTTCCTAAAGAATCCCAATTTTTTTTTTTTCTGAGCAGCATTGTGTCAAATAAAAAACATGATTTCCCAGGCTCTCTAGACCCAAAACTGAGATAAATGACAAAGTCCTGGGGGAAGATGTTCCTTCTGGAATAATAAAGACAGAGCTTCATGAGGAGAAGCATTTCATCTTTTGCCCTTTTCCCTCAGCCTCTTCCTGCCTGGAATCCTAACTGGATGCCCGGAGGTACAGCAACCATTTTGCAACTATAGGAAAAGAGCCAGAGTCCATGTCCCTGGCTGCACTGGGAAATACTGTATTAGCCTGGATTTGTCACCTATGTGAGACAAATAAAACCCCTGTTTGGTTAAGCTACTGTTGTAGAGTTTCTGCTACATGTAGTCACTCGCAATATTAACTGATTAGTACCTAACCGAACATCTTCGCTGTGTACTGACATATCCGTAACCTGACATAAGGGGAAGTCTCAAGCAGGAGACCACTAACTAAAACATTAACTCTTTAGCCTGGCATCCAAAGCCCTTTACAATAGATTCTTGAGTCCTGATACCTCCTAAACATATCCTGCATACAAGCCAAACAGAACTCCCTGACAACTGTCTCTCTCACCTCATCTCTGTCCATCAAAATCCTACAGCCTTGTCAAGGCCCCTCTCACACATCATCTCCCGCATCAGTCTAAATGGACCCCCCCTAACCTGGTGAGATTTCTCCCTCTTTTGAACTCTCAGGGCAATTTTGTTTGCCCCTCTCCTGGTTACTCTTCATGACAGTGACTGCACTTGGGTTCTCTTCCGGGCAAGAGGCACCTTGAGGGCAGGACCTTGTCATTCTGGTATGGAAGCCCCACCCCCACCCCCGGCACAGTGCCTGACACATAGCAGATGATTAATAATCACTTCTTAAATTGAATTAATAAACACTTCCCCCTCTCCTAATGCATCTCTGACTGATCCCGGAAAGCGTCCACGCCAACACTCTAATGACTTATGAGGGAGCATTTGTGACAGCCGGAGTAAGCCGAGCTGCAGTTCAAACTGCTGTATTGTTTTGACACCAGTGCAAGTGATAATGGGCTGTTACTCGGTGTGTCAAAGCGCTCACTCAAGACTCCTGCGCCAGTTTCTCCTGCCTGTCACAAGCCCCCACCCGCCGCCCCCACCCCAGCAGAAAGTCTCTCCATGTGAAACACCATGTGGCTTCTGCTTAAGAAAAGCCTCTAGCTGGTCACTCCTCTCCCCAGGGATCACAAATAAAATGGAGTAATTCCAGCAGGTGCAGGGCCTCGATGGCATCCGTCACTACACACCTGTCCCTCCAGAAATGATCTCTGGCACGTGTGCAGGAGAGGGGTAAAGGAGCAGGACACCGTGGTAAGGGAACCAGTCCCAAGGACAGAACTGCAGTCTTCTTGTTAAGTAAGGGCTACCCCATAGCGACACTGAGGAAGCATTTAGTTCAGACTGAAAAAAGTTAGGAATCATAAAAGAAGGAAAAATCTACAGGATGAGAGTGTGCAATTTGAATACAATCTAAAAAACAAAATAACTCAAATGAGAGCCATAAAATTTACATATTCAAATACAGGGCCTGAAGTGAGAAACGTGCTGTCCTTCACAGTAGAGTTAAACTGAACTAGCTCCATACCTGAAAATCCCAAAAGAAAATGTTATCTTCAGGGACAGAATAGTTCTGTTTGTCATCTGCCCACTGGCCAAGGTCTCAAATAGTTGTTAAAATAAGCGAAAGCAAAGTAACTGCTATATACACAATTAATTGGAATGGAGACGCAGTCGTTAATATTATAAATCTGAGAAAAGTTGCTAATAATTGCCCATATGAATCACTGAAAGGGCTATAACTTATTAGCTACTATGTATACTATAATTAAAAATGATACTGCTTTAACAAGCATTTAATACTAACGATACACGCTGGGGTTAAACTGAGTAAGCGTTAGTAAGATAATGTATATGGATACTGAAGTTGTATTAAAATGCTATAAAATGAGCTATTTAATTTGATGTGAAGGTGAGTACTTCCTTCATGAGAAATCAGATTAAATGAATTAATCCCTCACTTTCCCCAGTGAGACTGTGCTTGCTGGGTGCCCAGTGGCCCATTGCCTCTCTTAATACGTCCCCAGAAGGGTGGGCTGTGGTCACATAACCTTTAGAATTAGAAGCCAGACCTGTGGTGCCCGCACTATGCCCTTCCTGGTCCAGCCCTTCTCCTTCCTGACATGATGCTCCACCCCACCCTCCAAGGCTTCTGAGGGCAGCCTCCTGGCCCAGCACCCCTCCCTGCGAGCTGCCCTCTCTGTGGGGCCGCACAGGCCCCGCCAAGCCCCTCTGCCAACCTTTAGCACCACCACTGCCCCTACGGCCGCTGCGAACGGCCACAGGGTAAAGAGGTAGCTGTCATATGCACAGGCTGGGGCAGGAGTGAGGACTGGGGAAAGTTAAAAATAGAAACAACTAGATCCAGAAGGAGTGGGCACCAGGACTTGGCAACAGTCACATTATAATATTTGGCAGGAGGAACATTATATTTCTATTTTAGTGTGTTTCAGTTATTTCCATATAGGTGTGGTTCTATTATACCAAAGTGGGTTATTTTGCCTAAGATCTAGTGGATTATACTTTGTGGGAAATAGAATGAATTTTTAAAATGCACAAGTTTAAAAACATTACTTTATATACAAATCTATGAATGGATAATTATCAAATAGGAGACTCTCCACTAATAATTATATTTGACTTTGAGGTACACCATGCAATTTTTAATACAGATTTACCTTCGTAATTATACTTTTCTTAGAGTATTATTAGCTTTCAGTTGGTAATTCTAATATTAAAATAAACACACACCAAAACACAGTGGGACCACACATCTACTAGCTGGCAGGACAGAGGTCTTTAAAAGCTGTTTTCCCACAGGTAATTCATACCAATTTTTTTATTCTTTTTAAGAATAGAATTGCTCAAAACAGGGCAGGGAAGTTGGGGGAGGCAGGAATATGTTAAATACTAAGAAAAGGGAGAGAAACGGTGCAAATGGAAGAAGACTGCCGAGGTGAGGGGAAGGAAGTCACTAGACCAGAATACATGAAAACTGCTACTTTGGAGCTCACCGTCCTTGTAGTTCTTGTTGCCCTGTTGACTAGCTAATTGCATTATGCTGGAACATAACTGAATATAACACAACCTAATGTCTTTATCTAGTTGGGCTTTCAGTCACACAAATATGCCTATTTCCTCATTTATTTATTTATTTATTACAGCCACGGTCACTTAGTCCAGGTGAAAGAGCACCAAAGTACTGGGATTCAGCCATGAAGCTACCTCCTGTGAGAGACTCCGGGAAGGGGGATGAAAAGAAGGAGCCCTGATGCAAAGGTGACATTACATTCAAATTTCCCAGGAGACAAATACCTACTGAGTCCCCAGGGTTTCGATAACATTTACATTCCTTCCGCTCCACACAGTCCCAGATTTGCTTTGAGGCAGCTCCACAAGTGGAACCACGTCAGAAGAGAAAAGATATGAGCAACTGTTTCGGAGGAGGAATGGATGGGAAAATAGTCTGGTTTTCAACACAACTTCAGAAAAAAGTTGTGCTAAATAAAATGGCTTCACTGTAGTTAAGTTGCATTTGTACTTGGGTAACTCGATATTTAGAACTCCACAAAAGGAGAAAAATTGAACACATGCAAAATATTTGTCACCTGACTAAAAAACTAGCTCATTTGATTACAAAGCCATCAGTGAACATCTAAATTTCCATTTGTCATTAATAAAGGCTATTTCATTTTTAAAAAGACACGATTTCAACCAGATGACTTGGGGGAGGTTTTGTTAATTATCAGCATGTATAAAATATGTATTAAATGCTTTGAAAAAAACTGGAAAGAAGCAACGTAGTGTAGAATGCTTTGTCCACAAAAAAGAAATCAACTCTTTCCCAAGTTGGTGAAGAGCCGTGGGATAAGATTTTGTTGATCCAAACACATGAATATCAGAGGATCTATTCTTCCGATACTCCATGAAAATCAAAAGGATAACGGAAATAATATCAGTAATTCACATCCAGTTATCTCTGAATGGCCGGCTTTATGAATGGAAGCTACAGAAAACAAAAGAAATTAACATATCGTGTCTGGCTTCTGCACTGTAAAGTAATTGCAACGATAATAATTATAATAGCAACTAACATGTGCACAGCCCTCACCCTGTGTACAGCACTTTATATGGATTATTTCGTTTAATCTTCCTACAAGCCCACAAGAGAAGTGTTTTATAGATGAGGGAAGCACGAGGCAGAGTCACAGAACTGGGAAGTGAGAGCACCGACTCTAAAATCCCAGCAGTCAGACTCTGTTAACACCTAGCCATCACACTCTACTATCCTGTCCTCAATGAGAACAAGATTGTAGGAGACAGAGAATCCCAGGGCCAAATCTCTGTTAACACCATGTTAGACAGCTCTCCGCTGACCTGACAGTTAGGTGAGCTAAGCCCACAGGATCCACTCTGCACCGTGACCAATTCCTAACTGCCTGGGAGAAAAGAAACTGGCAAGTCAATATGCTTTTAACCATTTACGTTCATTAGGCTGGGAATTAAATTTTAAAAAAAAAAAAAAACTAATGTACAATTGTGAAATTTTATCGGTGACTTTTACTTTCAAATTTTGGTCTGGCTTACTTCTACTTCTATGTTCTCAATAAAACAACACTATTGATTGTTTTACTTGGTTTAATAAATTCTAACATTAAATTCGAATAACCATTTTCAACCAGATTTTTGTTACACATAATAGAAAATACACCTAGAAAAAAAATTACATGAAGATTCTAATACAAGTCCCACTTACACAGAATAACATCTATGGTCTGAACTCATTGGGCTGGAATCTGATAAAAAATTTGACCACGATTTGCCTTATGGGGTTCTGTTTTTATCTTTGTCCCAAAGATCTGGTCTCCACTACAATTCCTGCCTGTCCATCATCACAGATCAGCTCTCATGGATCCAAAGGGGACCAAGTGAGTGATTTCAGCAGATTTAGTGAAAAATCCATCACTCCCCAACAAAATCCAGTCCCACCAGCAATCAGCATGTATCAATCTCTCCCACACAAAAGATGACACTCTTATTTTCCCAGAATCCCTAGTACTACAAACAGAACTATTTTGGTTCCACATATTTCAAAGCCTTTTTTAAAATTCAGGACAAACAAATGACTGGGGCAGCTTGGGGACACAGGTTCTTTGAGAAGTGCTTAAACTCACAACATCCAAATTTTGAGTTTTAGCCTTCTACCACCACAGAGACCTACAACAACACACTCTGTTTTTAGTCCAGTAGAAGAAAAAAAAAATTCTTACTCAATATTACTATGAATAAATTACGCTCCAGAAGAAGTCAACACATACCTTCCAGGAAACTATTAAATGCACTTAAGAAAGAATTTTCTAAATGCCACCTCCCCCAGTGCCCTGAAAATGGTCAATTCTCTCCACAGGATAAAAAACAAAAAACAAAAAACAAAACTTATTTCTGAAGAGTTAAGGTAATGTTAAAGAATGCAGATATTAAAAAAGATATATCTGCATTCCATGACTTCAGAAGTTCAACCTGGGCTGTGCTTGATGTTTTAAAAAAAAATTTAGTGTGTGCTGTAAATCAGCTCGGGATGCCCACGTGAAGGCAGCGCAGCCTGGGAAGAGTGTGTCACTGTGGCACATTCAGCTGCTCCAGCCCCACAAACAGCACTTGTAATGAAAACACGGCCATATATCTTGATTTGTCAGAGAACAAATCAGTTTTATCTGTTCATTTTGTGGTTTAGTGTCGTAGGTATTTTAGAAAACATGATTTATAATTCCTCATGCAATTATATATGAAATTAAATCATCTCACTTTTCCAGAAGCATCAAAATATTTCAGATTAAGTAGAATGCACTTGTAATGTCTTTAAAGTTCTCATCTCCCAATCTACTACAAGAAAATAAATAAAAAAAAAACAAAGGGAAAAGAGGGGGAAATATGTAGCATCTTAATGAGTTAGTCTAGTCGTATTAGGTCAGGCCTGTAGAAGCTTTTACTTCTATTCACTATCACAACAATGCCTAATAGAGAGGCAGGCGTGTGGTGGCTAAGCCACCGCCTCAAGAAGCGGAATCCCTGGGTTTGAACGTTTGAATGCTGGCTCCCTCACTTAACTTGCTGTGTGCCCTGGGGTAACTCAGCTAACCTCTCTGTGCATCAGTCTCCTCAGCTGTGAGATGCAGATACCTGTACCTATGTCACACGCGGTTTGTGAGCATTAAATGAGTTTACGCATATAACATACTTAGAGCAACGCCTGGCACATGGGAAGCTCTGCATCTGCTAGCACTATAATTAGCAACAATATGCGCTTCTCTCTTTTTTTAAGGACTAAACATCCATGAAAACATAACAAAATTATGTCTTATTGACTAATACTGAGGCATCCCAATGAGAGACAAGAGAATATGTCCTATTGGTGAGTCCTTGTTTGGGTGATATATTAGTTATTTTAGTAAACTTCAAGACAACGTAGCCAAGATCCCTTATTATTAAGGGACACCTCAGGCTCCTGGAAGAACACACCACTCCCACAAGTGTTTTAATCCCCCTGATTGACAACAGTGTTGGGTCTATTCTTTTTTAAGTAATCTCTACACCCAACATGGGGCTCGAACTCATGACCCCAAGATCAAGAGTGGCATGCTCTCCCGACTAAGCCAGTCAGGTGCTCCCTATTCTTTTTAATTTACCTGGCTAAATTAATATCTGCGGAGAGACTCAGACAAAGTCATAATCTTATCATTAGCCACAAAAGGAAATTTCCCCTTAGTAGTAAGACAGAAAAACAGTTGTTGATGTTAATTGCATTAGTTTCAACTGCAAATGGGTGCATTTTAATATCCATTAGGGGTTACAAGTAAAAAAGAAATATAGCAGCAAATTATAACTTAATGTGTCACATAAAGTATCTTTGACACATACACTTATTTTTATCATAATGAGACACTGGCTTCATAATTAAAACTCTTTCATATAACTTGATATTTTGGTCACACGAGTACATTTCAATAGATAATCTGAGTTACATCAATCCTTATTATGTCTATAATTAAAACCCACCTAAATATTTATTGAAAGCAAATAACTGCTCTCTATCCAAGGGCCAGGATCATAAACCACATAGGACAAGAATGATCCCTACCTCTGAGGACAGACCTCAGTGTAGGCTGAATGACTCCAGAAAAGCACATAAAAAGGAGCTGATCAGAATGGTGCCAATGATACTATTGGGAAGGGGTGCAGGGTAGGTGGCCAAATACATTTTAATTCTAACTAGACTATTTCACACCTGCTAAGCTACAGGGAAGACTATGAAAAGAAAATGGGTCAATCTTAGAACTATAAAATACAGAAGGAAGCCAGAGAGCTGCTCATCTCTTTTCCATGCCCAGCAGGATCTGAGGTCCTCTAGAAACAAACCACCAAAAGGGATCACAACCCACTGCTCCTGCAAGTATGGGAGCTTTCATGATTTGTTTGACAAATTCCCTACCTCCAATAGTGGGCTGTGCTCAATCAATTCAAGCACAGGAAATATCTTCCCTGAGAGTTTCCCCCAATGATTCCTACATAAAATCTCCATTCTACTGTACATAGCAAAATCCAGAGGCCAAAAAATAGACAAACTGTCATCAGTTATTAATTCCTGGGCCAAGGGACATCTTTAACACAGGACTGTCATTGTAAAACTAGTAAGCACTCAGTAAGTAACCCACACAATGCTGTGTATGTGTTTTTTTAAAGACGAGAAAGACCAAAATGTGGGTAAGAACAAGACTATTATAAAAACAAAACATGAAATCAATTAACTGAAGTTTCCTGAATGACACAATGATTTTTTATTCTTCTACCACATTAAAAAACTTAACTCTTTACCATAAGGCAAAGGTAAAAACAAAGCAGGTCAATGACAATTTTAATAACTGGCCTTTCACCTGCAATGAACCAAATAAGAAAAAAATTATTTTCAAAGGATAACTATACTCTCATATAAATATTGGATGGAATAAGTCACTCTGTCTAGCATGGATTAGGCACATTGTCTGTACTTACCACCTCCTAATTTACTGACTGCTCCTAAATCTTTCTAGATAATCAAAAGAAAGCTAATATTTCACATTTGATTTGATAACCAAAAGCTTTACTATTTCATAGTATCAAATAATAAGAAATATGTAAATTATGCATTATAATATTGAGTATAAAACCACAGGTGAAAGTATTGCATATATACAACCTCAACTGTGTAAAAGAATGCCTTGAACCAAAACTAAAGGGGAATGCCTGAAAATGTTACCTACATTTGTCTCTAGGAGGTTGGTCCTCGGGTGACTTTGTCTTCTTTCTACTTTTTCTGTATTTTTTAGTTTTCTGTAACTAACAAGCATTAGTTTACTCCTAGAAAAAGATTTTTTTTTTAATTTGTAAGTTTATAAAGAGCTTAAATATACAAAAATGGGGTCTCATAAAATAAGTTCTCATAAAATGCCATCCCAAGACAGCAAGTTCAATTTTGTTATTTAAACTCAAAACAAGCTCCCCACTCAATTTAAAAATAGGTATGTTCAGTTACCAATTCCAAAATGTCAATCTTTGGTTCATGCCTGTAAAATATAGTCACTATCAGTTTGAATTGTAGACTAAATTCACAGACTGGAAAAATAATGCCACTGAATGGGATATTGGTTAAGTACATATTCTCTGGAGCCAGTAGTTTTTGGTGTCAGCCAAGCTTTTTCCCCTCTCTGAGGTAAATTTACCTCATTACCTCAGAGTGTCTCAGTTTCCTCATTGATAAAATGTAGACAATAATATTATGTACTTGTGGCACCTGGGTGGCTCAGTTGGTTAAGCATCTGCCTTCGGCTCAGGTCATGATCTCAGGGTCCTGGGATCGAGTCCTGCATGAGGATCCCTGCTCAGTATAGAGCCTGCCTCTACCTCTGCCTCTGCCTCTGCTCCTCCCCCAGCTTGTGCTCTCTCCCTCTCCCCCCAAATAAATAAATAAAATCTTTAAAAAATAATAATAATATGTACTTCATGGGGTTATTATAAGGATTGAATGAGTGAATACACATGTAGCACCTAGAACAGTGTCTGGTATATAAAAAGTACTAGATATTAGTACTTAATATTAATTAATAATATTAATTTTATTAAATATATTCATAACATGTCTATCATGTAGAAATTCCAGTTTCCCTTTAAAAAATTAAACCATGGCTTAATATAAGCTAATTCTGACAATATTACATTTATCCTATTCCAAAAATAAAAGAGGCCACACAGGTAAAATTTTCAGAAAACTGAGACTTAACCTTTTAAGTGCCTACACCATTTTATTTTTAATCCTCAAATCCCATTTGAGATCTTCAATTTTGTTCTGGCTAAGGAGAAGCCTAAATTTGCAAACTCCCTTATGGACAAGATGGGGAATCACAGACCTGTACCCCTGAAACAAATAATACATTATATGTTAATTAATTAAATTTAAATTAAAAAAAATAAAAATAAAAGATGGGGAGAATAAGGTCAACATAGCATAATATAATGTCAGGTCTTACCTAACATTTTTTTTTTTTAAAGATTTTATTTATTTATCTGACAGAGAGAGACACAGCGAGAGAGGGAACACAAGTAGGGGGGAGAGGGAGAGGGAGAAGCAGGCTTCCCGCAGAGCAGGGAGCCCGATTTGGGGCTCGATCCCAGGACCCCGGGATCATGACCTGAGCCGAAGGCAGCCGCTTAATGCCTGAGCCACTCAGGCGCCCCTTTACCTAACATTTTTATATATTTCTGGTTTATTTTTTTATGTCCCCTACTGGAATGTACCTTGAGGACAGGGGCATTTTGTTTGGCTCTTTGCTGTGTCGCCAACACTTAGAACAATGTCCGGCACAAAGTATTTGTTAAATGAATGAATAACATGATAGTGTGCAAGAGAACCAGAGAATTAAGAGAGACTAAAGATCTTAATAAAGAGCTCATTTTCCAAATAATTCTGATATATTTTCCTTTGCAGTGTGTCTAAAGCAGGCCCCCTTTCAAATAAGTCTCTTCTCCACCCCACAAGGAATCGCTGTATTCGTAATAATAAAACAAGACGTTTAAAATTGTTCTTTACTGCTGTGGCTCTGCAGCATCCATCCTCAGGAGCCACCATCTCAAGCTGGTCAACTGCTCAGTGCTTTGGATCGAGAACAGACTGCCCTCTTAATCCGCTCCCAGAATGGGAGGCCCAACTTTTACCTGGGAGATTACCCGACTTTGTAGGGCCAAATTATGGAGGGCACAGGTTTGCCTGTGCTATTAGCTTTCCAGCATCTCTCTCTCTGATTTACAAAACTGACAGAAAGAATACGTCGGCTTATTTCTCTGTCGAACGTGCACGAGAAGCTGAGAGGAACCTTGGGCACTGTCTATTTGCATATAGCCTGCAGCGATCTTTTCAAACCCTAGTAACGAGTTTGTAAAACAGTAGTGCAGATTTGCTGTTCTGTCCTGGGTGATATTTTCTCAAACCAAAAAGAGGAAGACAGAGGAAAACCTTTCTGTTTTTTCTCATTGACACACAATTAATTTTGCCAATTACCGTTTTTGAGCGAGCAAATGGCACTCACTCTACAGCTTGCAAAGCTACCATAAAGAAAAAGAAAAAAAAAACCAACCCACTGAATTTCAAAGTGATGGGTTTTAAATGCTCATCACAATCCTGTGAAATCTTTCCTGCACCTCAGAAACCAAACCAAGGTGCCCAAAAGTGACCAAAAGACCAGGAGGATGTGTTTCATCCCTGCCTCCCATGACCACCTCTGAGCTTGCCCACTGGTCACACTGCAGATAAAGAGGTCCCTGACATCTCAGGACACCACTTTGTGTGCCAAGCTACCTAAATAAATGATAAATAAACTGCCCACTAACTGATGCTATGCAGATGAATGAATTATTGAGTTGAAAAGCCATAATAATTTTAAAATACAACAAGACTGTATCTGAGAAAATTTGGCCATCCAAAGTACAAATGTAAAATGTACACTAATATAAGAAGTGAAAGACCTATGATTCTGAAATTTCACAATTTTGCAAAGAATTAACTGAAATTATAAGATTTAGATGACAGAGCTCTTATCCATTAAAAAAAGAAAAAAGCAAGGAATTTTTAAAAAGCATTTTAATATTACAAAATGCTCTATGGCCAAGAATTTTTTGTTGTCTATCACGAATATCAAAACAGACTCTTCCTAGACTTGAAATATGATGGTATAGCCCCAAGACTGAGAGTTGTATCATTGGAGAACTTTAACTATCAAAGATCTACCCAAAAGGTAATAGCACAATCTATTGTAGCACTTGTAAGTGTTTCAGTGAATACGCTTTTTATTAAATGAATTTCTTGAACGGAATCTGTACTACATCTTCTTAAAGCACAGAAAGACCTGGGATTTCAGTAAATGACCACCTTACATTTAAAATCTAAATATTGGTAAAAGACAGTTATACTTTAGAAGGATAGAATAAAAAATTAATCACAATATAAATTGTATCACAGTATCACCAATTTTAGGTTGTAGGTTTCCTACTCATAACTCCTCAAAGCTATATATTTTTAATGATATACTTTAATTATTAAATAAAAGCTGTATATCACTGTGGGTCAATCTGTTTAACCTAGATCATTTTACATGATGCCAAAACACAGAACTCAGATGATTAGTCCCCTCCAGCTTATAGACATTCACACCTAACTCCCAAAAAGAGAGATTTTAAGCAATTTTAAAAATGCACCAAAGCTAATGGCCACCATGGCCAATTGCCCCAAACAAACAGCTGACTAAAAATATTGCTAAGCACTTACCTCATCATGGAAGAAATAATGAGCTAGCTTTTTAATGAATTCTCTTCACTGATGTGATTTTTTTAAATGGGCGTTCAAGTAGAAATTGAAAGGTCAGAGATCAGACTAATTTTTTTTTAATTCACTGCCCTTAACAGTTTTTATCAAGTATTTCCTACTCAACTGCTAGGCATCCTGCATGTCAAGTTGGATAGGGTCTTCATCCTCTACAAATGTACATGTAGACAGTAATTCAATCAGCTGACCTTCATGTGAGCCATAATTATCTATATACTTTAAGTAACACATATTTGTGCCAATATAAGCAAATATAAGGAATCCAGAACTACAAACATTTATATTAGACACTCATCCTTTTTTTTTTAAAGATTTATTTATTTGAGAGAAAGTGCGCGCCTGAGTTGGGGGAGGGGCAAAGGGAAAGGGAGAGTGTCAAGAAGACTGTACTTAGCACGGAGCCCCACGTGGTGCTTGATTTCACCACCCCAAGATCACAACCCGAGCCGAAACCAAGAATCAGACACTGAACCAACTGCGCCACCCAAGCGCCCCTCATTCTTAAATACATATTGGACAAGGAAGTAAAATGGCATTATTCCTCCATTGGCATTTAAAAGTAGTATTTCAGGTTTTGCTCTGTGCAGATGAATAAGCATATGTACACATGCATATATGAATATTTAATTTTATGTAGTAGACGATGGAAGAGTATAGGGGGTTTGTTAGAGATTCGTATCAACACAGCCACTGTTTTATATTTTGGCCCATCCAGCTCTAATGAGGGTGAGACATGGTTAACAGCAATTTTGGGTAGCTTTTTTAGCTCTCTTTTGAGAGCCACAGAATTTTTTTAAAAAGTAGTTTATTTGTTAAAAGATTGCTCCAAGGCCTAAAATTTCTAAATATGCACCTTTTTTTCAACATTGCCCTTATAAAGAAAAAACTGCTGAGAGAGTCTCCCAAACATGAGAGTTTAATTAAAGAAGGAAAAGTGGGGGGAGGAGGGGAAGAGCCAAAGAAAGAAACCAGGAAAGCAATATAAGGCAAGAGATCATTTTAAACATTTTCAATAGGGAGAATATCAAACTTTCATAAAAAAACCTTTGGGCTCTTGGAAACATATGCCTTTTAAGCATCCTCCCTCCCCCCTCCCCAAAAAAGTGTGACTTTTCTGAATTCCATTACAAGGTTATGACTGAGCTTACTAATTGTTTATTTAAAATCATCATATTTGCAGACATTTATAGGGTTAAGATTTTCATTAAGTTTAGCAAAACAAAAATAATTCTGAACTAAAATGGCAAACATTAGATTTAGAAAAGATTTTTTTTTTTTTTTTAAGTAGGCTCCATGCCCAGCATGGAGCCCAAGGCAGGACTTGAACTTAGCTGAGATTAAAAGTTAGATGCTTAAATGACTAAGGCACCCAGGTGTCCCTAGAAAAGAATTTTTAAAAATTTAAGAGAATGAGAGAGACACATCAACCAGTGCAATATATAGATCTGTATGGCTCCTGATTTGAGTAAAACACACACACACACACACACACACACACACAAAAACACTAAAAAAGAAAATTATAAAATGGGAAATTTTTGAACATTGATTGGATATTGCAGGACATTAAGGAATTATCTGCTTTTTAAGAATCATGCTGGTATTGTGGTTATATTTTTAAGATAGTCTTTATCTTTAAGAGATACTTAGTAAATATTTGTGGATAAAATATGAGGTTTAGGATGTACTTTAAAATAATCCAGTGGGAGAGAAGTAAGCTGTGGGTAAGGGCAGAGATGAAACAAGACTGACCATGGGAATTGCTAATCGTTGATGCTACATGATAAATTTATGAGTATTTACTATACTAATCACTCTATTTTGTATATGTTGCATGTTCCCAGAATAAACATTTTGGAGAAATGAAAAACAGAGCATTTCAAGCACTGAATAATCTAAAATGGAAGTATATTCATTTCTAATGATAAAATTTACCCCCAATGTAGCTTCTTTGTAAAGTTCTTTCCAATAGTATGTTGTAAAAGGCTAGTTCCCTAAAAAGTATATAATAAATGAATGAATAAAATATAAAATAATAAATAAGTAATAAATAAATTAAGCCGTTCCTTTAAAAAATATCCTTATTACTTTGGTTTTAAGTCTTATTCTATTCATTCTTACCACTGTTTCTAGTTCCAGACTGAAATTGTTCTCCCTGTGTAGAATGCCTTCAAAAAGATGAAGTCCAGATAAACACTGACAAAATACCTCTATGTTTTGATTAGAAGAATTTGGATCCCAGCAATCCTGTATGTTTTGAATAAATAGCTCTTTGAGTTTAAAAGTTATTATTTGAAGTGTTTTGCCACCATGGGTGGAACCAAAACATCACTGCCCATGGGATGATGACATGGAATAATCTGGAAATGGTGAAGCTGATCACTAAGGAGTCAAATTATATTTTACTTCTGATTAAAATAGCTAATTCATGAATGGGAGCCAACTTCACAGTGATATACAAGGAAAAAAAATTTTCATGGATAAAGTTTAGTAAAAATGAACCTTAAAAATACCCGTTTTCACCGTCAACAAACAGTTACTGAATTCCTATAGACTTCACACTGTGCTATGTATCACTCTGTTTTGAGGGAACAAAATAGTTTCTAGTTCATGAGTCCAAATATAACTATTGAAGACAGTAAACTGGCACTTTTTAGAACTGCATATATTTCTCCAGGGTAATAAATAATACCTTCAGTCCATTTGTTCAATCTTCCGACATTGACTAAATGCCTATCACAAGTCCCACCCTTTGTTCTAAAAAAAAACGGGTCTCTGAGAACACAAGAGTTTCACCAATAAAAAAGCCAACAACAAGCCTATTTTAAAAATGGAGACAACAGTAGACAGAAGTGGCAAATAAATAGCTTTCTTTTAATGAGGCAAAGCAAGAATTTTCTGGAAATTTTAACCCATATTTTCCATCTGGTCACCTACTTCCAAAAACTAAAAAGAGTAATTCTTGATTATTTTTCAAGAATAAAATTAACATTTAGTTATAAATTAGCACTAAACTTGTAAACAGATTTTATATGCATTTCTATTCTCTGAACCTCAGTATTCAATATTTCTGAGCTCAGAGGATCAAAAATCAACTAATAATCTACATACTAAACTTTTCTTGTGTTATTGAACTACCAAATGTAGGCTTCATGAAGGCAAGATTTTTTTCAGTTCTTTATCCCCAGAGCCTAGAATAATGACAGGAACATGGTAGCCATTTAATACTGTTTAATTAACTAATTTGAAAATCAGAATTGCTGAGGAATATGGTTTATTTTCATGTCAAGAATCATTTAGGCTTCGTAAGTAGGAACAGTATATTTGAATTACTCAACCTACTATAGGCCTTCTATTTAGTTTTAGGAATTGGCTTCAATAGACAACAATTCTGTAAGATTTGTTTTTTTGTTTGTTTTTACTGAAGGCTGTCTCAGTTGCCTTGAAAAAGTATCTGTATGTATAATTTATCATTACTGAATATATATAATCATTATCAAATAAATATAATCCTGGGGCACCTGGGTTGCTCAGTCTGTTGAGCGTCTGACTGATTTCAGCTCAGGTCATGGTCTCAGGGTGGTGAGATTGAGCACCGCATAGACTGGGATTGGGATTCTTTCTCCCTCTCCCTCTATGCCCACCGCCCCCACTCACGCATACTCTTTCATAGCTAGCTAGCTAGATAGATAGATAGAATCCTTACGTTAAGCACCCACTCTAAAAGTCCTGCCTTTTAGGGTTTATGTCAAAGAGTAAGGAGCAAGCATTAAATAAGAATTGACTCCTACCCCAACTCCCACTGATCATGGCTATCACAGACCAGTCCTGTGGTTAAGAACCCTGACTCTGGAGTTGGATCCCTGGGCTTCAGATCTCAGCTCTTCCACCCATTGCCCTGTGTGCCCAGGAAAGTTACTTCCCTTCTTTGTTTGCCTCACTTTCTTCATCTGTGAAATGGGGGAACATATAACTTACTTCAAAAAACTGTTGTGATATTTAAATGAATCAGTACATGCAAATCTTTTAGAATAGTGCCTGACATACTGTAACTGCTCAATTAATATTACCTAGCACTATTAAAACTCTAAGAAATCCCTTATTTTATTTATACATCACAGGGACTCATTAACGACTTATTCTTTTTTTCATCTTAAACCGAAAAAACAACAGAAATACATCTGTATCATGGACAAGTTTTCACACTTATGGATACATTAGGGACAAAGTGAATTGCCTATCAAAATTGTGTAGTAAGGTAGAAATAACAAATTCCCACTTATTAAGAGAATTCATGGAGAAAGCAGAATTTCATACTTACATATTCTTTCTGATTAGAAAAAGAACACAATCCCCCTACCATATAATCCCACCACCCACACTGATGACATCTGAATAGATTTCCTTTGTCTTTTTTCTATGCATATATGTATAATTTTATATAATTGAGACTGTATCTGGCACTGTTCTTGACTCACATAACACGGTATTAAATGTACTTTTGTGTCACTTTTTTAAAATATCATTTTAAATGATTGTATAAATTTAATTATTCCAACATAAACAAGAAAAAATGATAATTAATACACCTTCTCTTCCATAATTTTTATATACTCATGAACCCAAAAATAACCAGCCAGAAAGAATTTTTGCTTATTTATTGCTCAGCATGTTTGTTTTTAAATAAAATTTTCTGGTCAAAACTAAATTTTACAATCTTAAGAAACAAGAACAAAGCTGCAAACAACACATTCCTGATCTCAAACTATAGTAAAAAGGTATAGTAAACAGTAAGGCATTGGCATAAAAACAGACACACAGATCATTGGAACAGAACAGAGAGACCAGAAATAAACCCATGCTTATATGGTTAATTAATTTACAACAGAGAAGCCAAAAATATACACTGGAAAAAGCACAGTCTCTTCAATAAATGGTGTTTGGAAAACTGGACAGCTACATGCAAAAGAATGAAACTGGACCAATACCTTACACCACACACAAAAATTAACTCAAAATGGATTAAAGACTTCAATGTAAAACTTGAAACCATAAAACTCCTAGAAGAAAATACATGCAGTAAGCTCCCTGACATAGGTCTTGGAGATGAGTTTTTGGATCTGACACCAAAAGCAAAGGCAACAAAAGCAAAAATAAACGAGTGAGGCTACATCAAACTAAAAAGCTTCTACACAGCAAAGGAAACCACTAACAAAATGAAAAGGCAACCTATTAAATGAGAAAAAATATTTACAAATCATATATCTGATAAGGGGCCAATATCCAAAATATATAAAGAACTCATACAACTTAAAAGCAAAAAAATAAACAATCTGATTAAAAAATGGACAGAGAATCTGAACATGCATTTTTCCAAAATCATACAGGCCAACGGGTACATGAAAAGATGCTCAATACCACTACTTATCAGGGAAATGGAAATCAAAACCACAATGAGATATCACCTGACACCTGTTAGAATGGATAGTATCAAAAAGACAAGAAATAACAAGTATTGGCAAGGATGTGGAGAAAAGGGAACACTTGTGTACTGTTGGTGGGAATGTAAATTGGTACAGCCACTGTGAAAAACAGTATGGAGGTTCCTCAAAAAATTAAAAATAGAACTACCATATGATCCAGATATTTTACTTCTGGGTATTTACCAAAAAGGAAATACTAACACGAAAGAGAGAGAGAGAGAAAAAGAAAGAAAGAAGAAAGAAAGAAAGAAAGAAAGAAAGAAAGAAAGAAAGAAAGAAAGAAAGAAAGAAAGAAAGAAAGAAAGGAAGGAAGAAAGAAAGGAAGGAAGGAAGGAAGAAAGAAAGAAAAAGAAAGAAAGAACTTGAAAAGATATGAACGGCCATGCTCACTGCAGCATTATTTATAAAGCCAAGACATGGAAACAATCTATGTGTCCATCAACGGATGAATGGATAAAGAAAATGTGGTACACACATGCACACATACAAATATTATTGAGCCATAAAAAAAGAAAGAAATCTTGTCATTTGTGACAGCATGGATGGAACTTGAGGGCATTATGCTAAGTGAAGTAAGTCAAACAGAGAAGACAAATACCATATGATCTCACTTCTAAGTGCAATCTTAAAAGAAAAAAATTAATTAAAAAAAACCAAGCTTCATAGGTACAGAGAACAGATGGTGGTTGCCAGAGGTGGGGGTGGGGTGGGCAAAACAGGTGAGGGAGTCAAAAGGTACAAGCTTCCAGTTATAAAATAAATAAGTCCTGGGGATATAATGTACAGTATGGGGACTATGGTTAATAATACTGTATTGTATGTTTGAAAGTTGCTAAAAGAGTAAATCTTAAAAGTTCTCATGATAAGGAAAAAAATTCTATAATTATGTGTGGTGATGGATGTTAACTAGACTTATTGGGGTGATTATTTCACAATATACACAAATATCAAATCATTATGTTATATATCTAAAACTAATATGTTTATGTCAATTACACCTCAATAAAAATATATATAAATAAAATTCTACAAGTTACTTTAAAATTTACAGGAAGCAGAGGAGAAATAAGATGTCCACTTACAAATTTAGTCAATTGTGCACAGTGAGGAATCATGTTGCCAATCACTGCGACCTCCCCAAATCCACCATCCACGTTAGCACCTATGAATAGCTACTTAATCAGTAGGATAAAGAACTCTCTCAATAATGTGGAGAGATCCATAGTTATTACCAAAAGCTGTATGGGGCAGAACTGAAAGGATGAAAAGAAAAGAAGAAAGAAGAAAGGGAATGACCAAGTTGAATTTGGGGGAGTGGTAGGGTTGCTACACAGCAATTCCCTAGGTTAACACTCCTCTTCCAAAACTAGGAAGACTTTTGATTCAGAGATATGGACTCTTGGTCCACCATAAAATGTGCTTGCTACTCATTAGCTCTTAGGCTACCTACTCTAGGAAAAGCAAAATGCCTGGTATCTTTTGACTTTTTGCATATGTAAAACAGCAGGTCAAATGTATCCTGGATCTCTCTCATCCTTGAGAATCACAGAGAGTTAATGGTATGTGTCCTGGGAAATGGAGGGCTTGGCTCAGTTAGAAGCACCATGCCCATCACTTATGACAGTATTTTTTGCCCTTACCTTCTCTGGAGTCCCAATATGTGGCTTCAAATAAAGATTACTATAAAAGGGGAGGGGGGAGAGTGTTGGAAATCCCTGACCTCCATTTTAGTGGAATCTCTGCATCCTTTAGAAGCAAATATTCTTTCTTAATAAAGTCTCTTAAGCTCACTTGGAGGGAATGTCCTCTAAAAAAAGAAATTGACTATCCCACACTCACAAAACATGGGTGCACTATCTTGTCATTAGGACCTGAGTATCACTCCAAAATAATGACATTGCCAATGTATTTTCTCTTTTCAAGGCAATTTGAATACTATCCAATTCAATTATTGAAACTATTTTCTGGGTATGTCAAAATAAAAAATATCATGTTTCAAGAGCCTTAATTTTTAAAATAGGCTCAGGGTGCCAGGGTGGCTCAGTAAATTAAGCACCCAACTCTTGATTTTCGCTCAGGTCATGATCTCAGGGTCATGAGATCGAGCCCTGCGTCAGGCTGCACTCTGAACACGGAGCCTGCTTAGGATTTCCTCCCTCCCTCTCCCACTGCCCCTCCCCCCAACCCCATTCACTTACTCTCCCTCTCTAGAATAAAGAAATAAATCTTTTATAAATAAATAAACAAACAAATAGATAAATAAAAATAGGCTCAAACAACCCACTCTCCTTGCAGTTTAGTTCTGTCCAAGTTTTCCAACATAGGAAGAAGTTCAGAAACGCTCAGTTTCTCTGCTGCAAATGGATTTGCTAGGTCACCCAATGACTTCCCCATCCTGGGGGAACTACCTAACCAATGAACAAACAAAATCAAAACAAAACAGAAAACTAGACCCATACAAATTCAGACTTCGAATATGCAGTCATATTTTGTTCTACCTCCTTTTCTAGCTTTCTCTCACTCTGCTGCTTGTCCAGCACACAAATGACCAGTCTTATCATGCATTCTGTTTGGTCTACAATAAACATGCAGCGAATTGCCTATGTTTGATGATCTAAATGACAACAAAGATCTAATACATTCATTTCAAAATAAACAATTCCAAGTTTTTCCGTTTACCCAAAGCAGAGATCAGCAGCCTAATTTAAAACTAAGCAAACTGCATTTTTTTCCCCTCTAAAATTACAGTACAGGACCTAGTGCTAAAACCTTTGTTTACCTACAAAATAAAGTATTAACTGTGATCTAGAGTACCTTCAGAATGTTGATTCAACTTTTTACAAGTGTAATATTCAGTATTTTTTAACCATGGTTTTCAAAAACTTTGGGGAAGCAAGTATTTGCTTTTGACTTTTCTCCTGTTTAATCCTCCACTGTAGACCATATCCCTTGCTACCGTATCTATCTCACCCTGGTGGGTAGAACTCTCAGTCCCCATCACTGAATGGAACAGTGTGGCTCCCTAGTGCAAATTTCCTGAGAGCCCCTTCCCTGAGCATGTGCCAAGAATCAAATCTTGGCCACTTAGTGCTCTGTGCTCCACATGTGAGCTCACGGCGTGTTGAGCAACCGTGCTAACTGAGATGGATAGCCCTGTCAAACAGGAAGCTGGCGCACCAGGATGCAAGCAGTGGGATACAATGACCTTTACATTCAGAAAAAAAATATCCCTAAAATGGCATGAAAAGTTATGGGGGGGAGGAGGAGGGATTCTTTTATTTCATTTAGGCACATAGCATAAAATAAAAGCAATGGTGCCTAGTATGCAATTTGCTCGGGATCAAATCTTGAATCCCTTACACAAGAAAGAAAGTCGTCAGAGAAAGGAAATGAATCATCCTTTATCACACTGCTTTGAAACAGTGGACTCGACAATTCAGCTGTTATTACTGCACCCGACAGGCCAAGCGCTCGGATTCAGACAGCGCTTGGACTCATAATGATCCATGGGGTTACTACCTGCCCTGGGAAAACATTCTTGACCTCTGGTTTCAGGTGGGTTGCTTTCTTGGTAGAATTAAAATCTAATTTAAATACTTAAACATTTTTAAACAGCGATGATCTGCTTACAGAATCAGAGTCAAGGGCTTGGATATTAAATCCCATGTCCTTGGTCGCCATATTTGTAACTTTGTATATATTGCTTAATCTCTCATAGTTTTCTTATCTGAATAAATGGAGGCTCTGACTGACCGTTCCTAGGAATTATATGAAGAGGGACTCATAAAAAAAGTTGCAAAAATCTGTGGCACATATACCAATGTTAAGTAAGAATAATAATATAGAAAATTAATGTATAAAACAAGACCTGGAAGTTACATATGTCTCTCCTTTGGTTATAACACATTATCATAAATTGTACAATTCAATCCTTTCAGCTGAAATACAGTAACAATCATTCCATTGGGTCAATTTTTTTTTTCATTTTTCAAGGTTTGGGGGATATTTTTATGTTATTTGTTTTGTCAATTCTTTGCCATGAAAGAACAATGGGCTACACTTCAGAGTGAAGCAACACAAGCTCACAACGGGCTCGCGAGTGCTGTACAATACACGCGGAAATAATGATGCAATTTTAATTTTTAATTAAATAGATAAAATGAATTGATCACAAAAACACTGAGATTTTTGTTGTTGTTGTTGTTTTGTTTTGTTTTTGTTTTACTGAATGGACAACCCTAAAACTACAGAGCAATTTTCAAAGATACAAAAGTTTGGTAAAATGCATCCATTTTTTTTTTGTATTTAATTAAAAGCTGATTGTAAAGTGCAGAAGCTGCAGGCCTAAAAGCAATAAATAAATTTAGAAAATTGAAAGCTTATAAATCATGTACGGAAGTTTGGGTAAGTTAGGATCAAACATCTCCGCACTCTGAGAGCCCCACTTTAGGGACTCAGAGGAAGTACCAGAGCTATCAGTGCCAACAAAACGAAGAGGGTCACTTTAAAATGCAAGTTTATTTTGGAGGCTCTAGAGGTGCTGCCAGTGAAACGCTTCCCAAAGCAACCAGAAAACAAGTCACTGCAAGAGACCCTCTGCTATCCGCTGCTCGGAAAAGATGTTAGACCTGACCATTCTCGTCCAACCCTTGTTTGGAGAATTATTTCAGGAAACACATTCTTCCTCAAATCATGACACACAGAGGCGTGGGGCGGGGAGAGGAGGGGACACGCAGTCCTACCTTGCGCCTGAGCTGCAGAGCTGTGGGAGTACCCCAGGGCCAGGAGCGCGGTCTCCACCAGCTGGCTAAAAAGCACATCTTTTCGAACCAGAACGAACTCTGCATGTTCTTCTCTGTTGTCATATTCAAGAGAGCCATCCAACTGCTCCACCACACAAAAGACAGGAATCATCAAACCTGAAGAGACAAAATTCAAGAGCAAAACACAAACATTACAAAGCAAATCTCAGTCACCGTGATGAGAAGGGAAGAGGCAGTTATAAAAGTTACTCATCTGTGATCGACAATGGTTTAGATTAAACAAGCCTCTTAGTTGGATAGGCCTAATGGGAAAGCTGTGGATTTTTTTTCCCCTTCCTTATTACTATCAGACTGCAGCAGAATTGCCCTGGGCAAAGGCAGAAGCCCTCAGATTCCAGTCATTAAAATGTGGAGTGTGCCCATCAGAGGTGTCCTGCCTGAGACCCTAACTGCAGAGCTGCCACAAAGCTGAGGTTAAGGTGACCTTCCAGACCCTTACAACCTTCATGTCTATGATTTTATCATTAACTATTAATCGGGACTAGTATTTCCAGATCAGATCTGCTTTTGTCTGGAAATGCTGTAAAAAACCTAGTAGAGAGGCATATTTGATTTCGGGCCCTAAGCTATCAAGTGACTATGTCTAAGAAAGCCAATAGGAATTTTTTTATTTTTTAACAGTCCCTCTTGTATCTTTTATCTAAGTCCCGGCAAATAGGTCATCAATTAGTCTGCAAATATCCTGCTCACGAAATCTTAACTGACATTTAACTTATGTCAAAACATGCATCCAAATGTAAAACTTTGTCTTTTTTTTAATTATTATTTTACATATTAACACCAGTTACCACTATAAAGGGAATTATCTCTTCTTGTGTTTTCAGAGAAAAGAAGTAAACTACCCTAAAGGATAAAGCAAATTAGTCTAGTTGAAAATCTGTTGAAATCTGTTGTCACTGAAATATTTCTCTGCTTTGTATCAAAGTGTGAAAAGCTAAAAAATGTTTAATTCGCCAAAGATTTTTTTATAAACTGTTTTTTATTTTTAAAAAAGTCATACAGGCATTTAAATCTAAACATAGCCAAGGCATAAGAAGATCAAAGTTTTACCAACATACAAGTAATAAACACGGACTCTGCCCCATGTAATTCACACAAATTAGTAATGTTATGGAATAGATCTGTTCTGGGTCTTCTCTCTTTGTGCAAGAAAACCAAAAGTTATGAAGGACAGGTGGGCAAGCTGAGAGATGGGGGGAGGTGGACAATTAGTTGGTCATTGCTGAAGGCACTTTACAATAAAAATAAGACCTCTGTGTAAATGACCCATGGGAGTTCTGCCTGTGAGACACAGACTACACAGTTTTTCTAAAAGCCCCTCCCCTCTGCCTAGACCCTAGAAGCCACCTGACTCACTCTGATCTGGAAAGCAGAGAGTGGGAGCAGACACCCTGCAAACTACCAGGTCACAGATGCAGATTTTTGTTCTAAAGATAATACAATGGTGCAACTGGTTCCCATGTGCTAATTATTATTATTAAAGATAGTAAGTATAGGGTGTAATTATTAAATGTAATCATTATTAACAATAATAATACTCATTAAGAATTGTTATCATTAAGGATCATGGTAATTATTATTAAGCCAGCACAACAGTCTAACAAGTCACACCATACCATTCCCGGGACAACTACTGACTCCATGTTCACTCTCAAGAACAATAAGGCAGCATTATTGTTTGTAGAAAATACACTACCTATGGTACAGATTTATAGAAAATAGGAAATAAGGGTGGAGCAGACTGATTGTTTTAGACAAACAAGGAAATTTAGCCTGGCCACATGGTGCCTTATAAAATATTTTTTAGAATTGTGACCAGTACTAGTCTATCAAACGCTTACTTATTTATGCCCAATTTATTCCCAAATGTAGGTAAGACATGAAATGAACACTATAAATTACACTGCCTCCAAATTATCTTTGTGCTCATTCATTTATCCAATTTTTATTCCCTGAACACCTACTGTGTGCCAGGTATCCCCTGTGGCTTCAGAGATACAAGAACAAGTCTGATGTGGCTCCTGCCCTCAATGCTGTTGAAGGTGCTGTAAAATCTTCCTAAGCAAGCATAATGGCATTTTATAGGACCTATCCATCAGAGTCCTTACCAGCAGGGAATAGCCCCCATTTAGACCTTTTAACTCTTACATACTGGTATATGATCTTTGTCCAAGGAAGCAGGTTGATTTCTACTTCTAATGATTTCAGCGTATGCACACATAGGGCCATGTAGTCAGTGGTGCCATAAGCTACTTCACCACTAATACCTATGTGTACATAAGTTTCAATGCTGAAAATCCATGTGCAGTTCCTAATGTCAACATCTGAGTGTCACACATCTGGGAATCACCGACAGATAAGGCCTTTCAATGAATCCAGTTGCCTCCATAAGCTATCATGTATCCATTACTTAGGAACCATAAATCTTTTTCAAGTCTATAGTCAACTAAAAAAAAAACCTAAGACCCTATTAATTTTTAAAAATAATAACAGTTCAGTGAGTGAGATATGAAATACAACATTAAAGCACAAGGGTCTATACCATTCAGGAACTTATGTTTTGAAAGTATCAGTTATCAAAATATTTCCTAAACATTTTAGTCCAGTGATTAAAGAAAGCAATCGTTATCTGACATGAGAGCAATAACTCCTTCCAGCCAAAAAGCAAGCACCAATCCTTCACAGGCATCACCTAGTTAGAAAGAAAAGAAAAGAAAAAAAGAAAAGGAAAGGCAAGGCAAGGCAGAGAAAAGAAAAGAAAGGAAAAGAAAAGGATTTTGAAGTCATTTATAAAATAAAATAATATTAACCAGAAGTGTATGACAACAGAATTTACTCTGAAAGCATATATATATGAGCTACTAAAAATAAAGAGATTATATAAAGAAAAATGTACCTTTTTACTAGAATTTCATGGATCAAATTTCAATTATGAAATTTTTACAGTGAAACACAATTTTTACAAAAGAAGAGGAAAAATAGGTGTGATTACTAGTAACAACAGCAAGAGAAATGAAAAATGGTGAAACAGTCCAGTTGGGGTCAAGTGTGAGGAAGAAGAAAATTAAGGCATAGGTTTTAAAAACTTAAAAACAGCAAATCCCTGGCAAAGAAAACTATAAAAGGATGAGTAGGAATATATATCAAAAAAAGGCATTCCATTTGGTACCCCCTCCCCACTCTCTCCAGGCGAAAAAGAAAAAGGAAGGAAGGAAGGAAGGAAGGAAGGAAGGAAGGAAGGAAGGAAGGAAGGAAGGAAGAAAGAAAGAAAGAAAGAAAGAAAGAAAGAAAGAAAGAAAGAAAGAAAGAAGAAAGAAAGAAAGAAAAAGAAAAGTGGCAGTGGATAAAAAGATAGGGAGAGTATTTGAAAAGCAATTCAAAAAATAAGAATGGGAAGAATTAAAAGCTAAGTTCCAATAAAAGAATAACAATGTAAAAATGAAATGTATTTATACAACAAAATTTACAAATGATCAAGAAAAAAAAGAAAGAAACTCTTATTCTAGCCCTGTATCTGGAACTTATGGCATTATTTTTCTTTTATTGTAGCACAGACCCATTTCCAGATGATCAAGTAGGGAACTTTGAACCTTTTGATTATAAGCCTCACTAAGCTTTCTACAATTGTGGCAGGTTAAGCAGGTAGTTTCATCTAAGGGACAGGCACACAGTCCCAGCCATTTGCTAAGAATTAAGAGTTGTTCTGACAATTGGGATGAATGGTGAATTCTGTTGTCACTGAGGCAAAATAAGCAGGAGATTCCTTCCACTAGAAAAATGCATTTCCCAACTGTCATTAGTTCCAATGCTCAAACTGTCATTTTCATTGTGACATTATTTCTGAAAAAGTGTGTATGATTATAAAGGCAACCTAATCTTCACCACGGCGGCCATGGGAATACAGGCAAATGGGAGATGGTCAAATGTGGTGGTGACTAGCTCTGCGTAAGGAGGCAGTCAACTCTTGGATCAAATCCTGGCACTGTCGTTCTTTACCTATTGTAGTGAGCTCGGGTAATTTATTTGACCTCTCTGAGGCTCAAATTCCTCCCAGTTAAGATGCAAATAATAATATCTACATCACAGAGTTGCTGTGAGGATTAAACACTGTGAAATAGTTGTCTGGCAGCTCTCAAACAATGGAACCTATTTGTTTTTCTTTTTTCCAAAATCAGTATTAATACCATTAATTAATACCATTAATTAATACCATTAATACAGAGGAAAATAAGGAATCAATAATTTTTTTCAGGGTCCATAATCAATGCTCATGAAACTTACTAAAAAGCTTTTCTTCAGAATAAAAATGATACTCATAATCATTGAATTACTTAAGATGTTCAATGTGCCCCAAGCAAAAGGGTGAAAGTATTAAAAATACATTTTATACTCTAAAACTGCTTGCCCACTACGGTAGCTATTAGCCACGTGGGGCAACTAAACACTTGAAATGTGACGAGTCCTGAATTGAGATGTGCCGTAAGTATAAAATACACACTCAATTTCAATGATTTAATAGCAAAAAACAAATAAATATAGCATGAATAATTTTTAAAAATCAACTGCAGGTAGAAGTATCTTGGATGCACTGAGTTAAATAAAATATATTATCAAAATTAATTTCACCTGTTTAACTTCTTTTAAACAAAGCTACTAGACACCAACATATACAATGGTTTTCCTGACACAGGATAAAGTCATCACAAACTGATAACTAAGACAATTGTGCAATTGTCTTGAGCATTTCTTGGATGCCCCTCAAGTTATCTTTCCTCTGTGTTCCTGATCTTAGGAGACTTGAGGACAGATGTACTATTGGTTAAACTCCAAAATCTAACGTGACATCTCTGCATCATCAAGCAAAGCGTAGGCCATTGTTTTATTCCTAACTGTATTAATCCAACTTCTTTAATAAGGGAAAGGTTTTTCCCCCCTTCCCTTCATTTTAAAGAACGGTTTTCAGGAAATGCCACAACACTGGCATGAAAGTGACCCAAGGAACAAGTATCCTGTAATGCTCTGGATAGCTCACCTCAACAATGAAAGATGAAAGAAGGTCCAGCGGCCGGGGTCTAGAGGACTGGATTACACCGCTTTCCACAAAGTCACACAAAACAAACCTGTCACTTGCATAGCACCCGCTAACTTACCACACACTCTAGCATACACACGTACCTTCATCTTTCTCCCCACCTTTACCCCATGAGAGGGTATCAGTATTCTCATCCAGTAAATGAGGAAACAAACCATGGGAAAATAAGTAACATGCTCAAGAGAGGCACAAGGAGAACCGTTCAGGTTAGCCAACTCTAAACTCCAGGCATGCTGCTTTCTTGGGAATGGAAAACTACACCTGGAAACCCACACCCACAAAAATCCAAAGGCTTGGCCTTTTAGCAAAGGCCCCTTCATTGCTCGCAAAGTCCAATGGGTGACATGCATTGCTTAAAAGTAAATTCACCTTTTGACATGTGAGGCACTGTGCTAGGCACCCAGAAGGAGTCGAACACAATCGCTGCCCTTTGGTCACTCACAGACAAAGAAAGGTTCAAATGAGTCATACTCTAGTGAAGGTGACAGTGGGCTCCAGCCTCCACCCCAATCCCTTTGTCTCCTGGGTCCACCCTCATTCTTGGACCTGCCCCCTGAATGACAGGAGCCAGTCTATGACAGGAGGCCAGCCTTTCTCCTCCTCTCTTTCCAAGGGCTCCTGAAACAGTCTGTTTCCAGAAGGAAGGCAGCCACAGGGCCCACTCCCTTCCCTGAAGCTGGCGGTATATCTGGTTCTATCACCTGAGAAGGTCCCAGGGCTAACTGAAGATTACAAAGGCTTTAGGGCAGAGCCTGTCATATCTGCTCTTTGTATAAAACTGAACCTGGAGTAAAGCACCACACTTAGCAACCACCACAGTCAATAAATCACAGAACCCTGAAACAAATTCTACCGTGTAAACCAAGAGTGAATACAGGGTCTACCGGGAGGACTGGGAGAGAAAAGAGTGAGGGGTGGCAGCTATCTTTTCTTATCGCAAATTTATTAGAAGAACAAAACAAACTTCATTCTCTCCCCCCTCCCCCTTTCCCTCTCCATCTCTCTCTATCTCTCTATCTCACACACACACACACACACACACACACACACACACCCTGAGTCACATACAAGAAGTCACTTCAATATTAACCTTCAGTATTAGCCTCTAGACGCTTCCTCCCACCCTAAAACAATCAAGGCAAGTCTGAGCACCGAGATTGCAGTGAGAAACAAAAAGAAAGAATAGGGTGCCCCTCACCTCCTTCTTGGGGTCCCAGGCAAAATTTCAAGATGGATCAAGTAAATCTTTCTTACTCCGCTCTTTTCTGCCCCTGATGTCCTCTCCTAGGCACCCAACCTCCTGAGCTATGGTAACCAGAGGCTCCGCATTCCACCATTCCACTCCAGCCTCCCATTCCCCCAGGGGCTGAGCTCAAAAATTCCACAGAGATTAATAGATAAAAAGATGCTACACTTTTGCTTTGAATGGTTTAGCAGTCCCTTAATCTTAGATATACTTTCATTGTAAAAGAAACTCATTGTATCCTATATTAACTTCTAATGGAAAGAATTTCAGGTAATGCAATTAAAAAAAAAAAAAAAAGTTTTCACCAGGCTTGGAGTGGCAGGAGAGCAAAAATATCTGGGGGCAAGGGAGCCATCCGCAGGTGGACTGGAGGTCCTCTAAGCTCCCCTCAACTGCTCCACTTTCAAAGTTTCTCTCTGACCCTTGCTTGCGAACAAAGGTTCTCTGAAGGATTAATTCATTTGTCTTTGTTGTTGGTTTTCTTTTTTAAGTCTTACTGCTGAGGAAGCAAGAGCTGACCGAGAGGGGCAACCTGTGCCGTTCAAAGGGGGAGGAACACAGTTAATCCTACAATGATGGAGAAGGCAAAATTTGCTTAACAATTACTCTAAGGCATATTAAGTCATATATATGCAGAAATGTTATTTCATGTTCATCCATGACCCAATTATTTGTAACTCAAGGTTACATCTCCAAATAAAGTTTCAACAATAACGCTCCTTGATGCCTCTCTCCCTTTAGGGAAGTAGGGTGGGGAGGTAAGATTATCAAGAAATACTTTATTCTCAGAATCCTGTCTAGTAAAACCAGACACTACCTTGCAGCCCCTGAGGCAGATCTTAACTTTGGAAGATAAGAACAAAAATAGGCCAGGGGTGGGGCAGCCAAGGACTCTAGTCCTCTCTTACTTAACACCCTAAAGGCTCAAACTGAGCTTCAAGTGGTAGGGAGAGGAGATGGGTTCTGGTCTTCCAGGCCTGTCCCCAGACTGAGAGATCACGATTCAACCTGAAGCCAGATCTGAAGGCTGCAGGATAAACTCCACGTCTCTCAATACTCCTCATTTATAGAAATGTGGTAGCAGGATCAAGTTGGCCAGGCCGTCTGCAAAACAGGACTTCACAGGCACAGAGAAGGCACAGTGTGGCTACTTATCTAAACAAAAAAGCCTGAGCTACACCTGGGAACTGGGCCATAGCAAGCCTGACCCAAGGAACTAAATTCCCTGATGTCAGGAATGTCCAGTGAGAGTGAATGAGAGGCCTGCCTTTTCCTTCTCCAACATGGGCTGGACTTAGGTAAGTCTTCCTCACTCCCTCACTCCCCGCTCCAGCCCTGAGCCTGACTTATAGCAAGTCCAAAATAAATGTTGGTGCAGTTTAACAAAATGCTAATTCTAGCTAGACATTCAGAACCACCATTAAGAGGCGATGTCAGTTCTGGCTTTTTGCCGTTACTTCCCAGCTGAACTTGTCACATCACCATAGCCCACTGCATTGCATTCAGCATCAGCATACAAGAAGAGCTTTCTAAGAAACAATCCACACAAGTGTACTTGGGGGCTTGCTCCATGCTCTCCGGGGAACGTCCGCCAGACCACAGGGCTGCGTGCGACCACTGTGGACAGAAATTGTTGGTTTATCACCAGGAAGGCATCGCAGTCTGTTGGTGTTAAGACTCAAGTGGCTAGCAGTACTGTGCTCTGTGACCGTATACATCCTAGAACCCTGGGGGTCGGGTCTGCAGTCCTATAGTACCTGCGCTGGAAGACTGCAACATCTTTTCTAAATCAGACAGACAAAAATGTTTACTGACCCTGAAATTTAAAAAAAAAAAAAAAATGTTTTTAAGAAAAAAGTAGAATATGTAAGTTCGATTATCACAGAGGAGTTCAAACATGAAGTATCCCTTAGTTCAAAACTAAATGTTTGAGGTTCTTTTCATAGTGGGTTATAAATGCATATAGGAAGTCTTGAGACTCAATGGCTTGTTAAAATAACTATACCATAATTTATTAATGCTAAGATTTCTGTCCTTCGTTATGTAAAATTTTATTTTAGAGGTCTCTGAGAAGATAATTTTTCAGATCGTATTTAAGTGGAGATGTATGTGCCGCTCCCCTCATTCTCATTATCCTCTCTGGAAAAGCTATTTGCAACTTATAGTCCCAAAAGTCAGACAAAGAGTCAATAAAAATTGTCTTTATATTAACATTTGCTTTATCATATCCAGTTTTGAGATTTGCCTAAATGTTATTCTGTCTAATTTAACAATTAAAATAAAAAATCCTTGATTGATTTCTCCAGTGTAGTGTTAAGGAAAGGTTAACTGTACTGAGGTTCACTAGCAAGAAATTAATAAAGGAATCAAGCACTCGGCTCTCAATAAGACAAGACTACCCAGATTTCTAGTGGGAATATTTCATAGCACAAGCATGTTTTCTTTGGGGAGTTTAACTCACCAAAATTATTAAAAATTGAGATCAAACACTGGTGCAAAGCCCCAAAGGAAATCATACTAGAGTGGAGAGATTTTTATCAAATAAAAACCTGAAAAGGTGAAGTTTTTAGAGTAAAAAATAAAAGGCTTTCTCCTTACAAAAGGAAATCCTACTCTCAAAACAGCAAAACATGTAGGGATGTCTAATAGATGTGTAAAAGTCATCACTGTTAAGTGAATGCAGATTTCACAAAGCCAAGCTTAGACAAGCAGCCATCACGACTACAAGCCACTCTCATTCTTATACCCAACAAATGCCTCCACTGATAGGTAAGAGCAAGCAAGCCCTTGAAAGGGCTGACACTAGAAGAGAAAGAAAAGAACAAGGAGAGAGCAAGAAAGTCAAAATCATAGTGTGTATTCTGCAGTTCCCTAAGGGTACACCGAGATCTCTCAATTGCAATACATAGGATATTATTATTGTGACTGAGATGAAGTTAATAAAACCCAGCCTACAGACTGGGGAAACTCAGGTCCCCACTGATGGAATACTTCCCAGAAAAGATATTTTAAGTATGTATGTACCTGTGCAATTTACAGCAATTACTTAAACAAGAAAAAGAGAACAGAGAAAACTCGTATTTTCACTTTATGATTCTGATACATCCCCTTTGTAATGTATATAATTTCTAAGAGAATATTAAATTTAATATTAAAAAAAACTAAAGAGATCACTTAAGCTACAGCATATAAATCCACTGAAAATCTTATTTTCATCCTTAATGTTATCCAAAGGATACTATCCAGCCATAGGAGGAATGTCATCCCGCTTTTAACTATCTTTGAAAAGCCTAAAGAAATTTATTTGTCTCCCGGGGGAAAAAAAAAAAAGAAGGATGAAAAAGAAGGATAAATCTTAACTGGAAAGATAATACAAGTTTCTACCTTCATTAAAGCAAAAGGCCCTGGAAGAATACTGCACCTTTTTAAATCTGGGATGATCCCAGATATGGAACATCTCAATCTCAAAGATTCCACTTCTAGATTCCCTGGATTCCTAATTTCTTTAACTCTCTAACTTCTGAGCCACAAAATCAAGCATATTGATGTAGTTTCACCCCCAAAGGGCCAGTTTCAAAACAGATCTAATCTCACAAGCTCAACACAAAATAACAGAAAAGACAAGCCTAAGACTCTTTTTCAAACTCCGCATTCAAGGAGAAAGGGGTTCCTTTTGGGGTGAACTGAGGTTTAGATGTGTGGGTGAGTTCCAGTGTGGCCACGGTGCCTTGCCCATTGTGGTGAGAGTGGCCCCTTTCTCTTCGCACCATCGCTGCCTGCATCTACATAAAGACAATGAAAGAAACTATACCTCACAGTTTTCATGAACATAAATGCATCTCTTTATTTTGTTAACAGAAGTAGGATCGACAAAGTGATATGTTTTCAAAGAGCGAGCCTGTGTTTATTGTATATCTGAGAGGCTGGCGGCAAGAAAGACGACTTCGTGAGTTATATCAAAGGGAGAAGAGAGCTGCACCTCAGAGGCTTTCCTTGGGTAAAGAGAACTGTCTCCCTCAAACCTGCTTTCAAGCTATACATCAATCTTCAATATAATTATGTTTGACAGAATATAAGCTCTTGGCAGTTAACCTGTTTACAATAAATGTTTAGTTTGGGTACATGGACTGTATTTCAGTTTTATAAATATCAAACACAAACCGACAACAGTCCCATTATGGGGCTGAGAATTATTTTGCTATAAATCTTTTTATTGGGGGGCCAAGGGAATTACTTTGCAGCTTGTTTTCCACTAACCACTTGGAACAGTGTGAAAAGAGGTACATTTATACTCTGACCCTTTGCTAATTGTAATTCTATACATTTCCATGGGAGAGCTTGCAGTATTAATCCTGAACACACAGGTCGCCTCCCCCCGCCCAAGGTTTTACCATGGTGGCAAAAAAATACAAATGCAACAAGATGGTTCTTACTGAAGTCACGGCATTTTCATATGGCTCTTATTCGCCTCAAAGTCTCCTGGGAACTAATGGCCATTTGTGACAGCATTGGCAGGCCTTCAATGGTAAGCTCTAGTTTTGGGGGGTTTATAAGTTGGCTATAAAAATGTGCTTAAGGCTCAAACTTACTATATGAACGGGACTGTAAATAGAGTAAATTTTGCTGAGTGTTACCTGAAGATTCATTTGAGAAGGAGAAAAAAAAAAAATCAGGATCACCTTAGTTACTCTTGTAAAGTACCTTTAGTTGGGTCTTAAAGTGTTTAATTTACTTTCAGAGAATAGTGTTCCTCTTATACCCCCTCAATAATAAAGGGTATTAGTCTTCTAATACTACACCTGCCACGTCTATGGCGCAAAATCTTGTCTGAACGGAGCCTCAGAAGCTGAACGCCGCACAAAGCTCCAGGAGTACCCTGGCTTAGCCCCACTCGACTCCACGAGCACTTTTCTCCCGGCATGCATCTTCACTAGCGTTCGGAATGCCTTCTGGTTTTCAGAGGATGACAATCCGTCATTGCAGGGCTGGTTTCCTCACTTGTTTTTAATTTCACAGTTATCTTGTAATCAGATCCCTATATAATATTTCAACTCCAACATAGTATTAACATACACAAAAGATCATTTTTAATTTTCCAAAATACTTACTACTGGGATATTCTGTCACTTTATTATTTAAAAGTGAGATTCCAACTTCTTTCCCTCTGGTCAAGGTTATAATTTCAGGTGACATAAAATAAAGAATTTTTTGTCTCTCACCTTCTAATAAACAAGGTAAGACACTGATTTGTAAGTCTCATGGGTCATCAAATTTGATTTTCTTTAAAATTTTACCACATGAGTTTCATACATGAGAGAGAGAAGAAAAATATTTTCATTGCATTATCAGCCTCACAGGTCTTGTTAATATCAAAAGCACTAGTTTACAATGTGAACTAATGGAAAACTGTTAAATTTACCTAAAATAATCAATCCTTTTTTTTTCTTAATTTAAATAAGCCCTTTTAAGACCTTGACTATTTAACTGCTATTTACTTGGGGAAGGGGAGACATGGAGAAGGTGACTGTATGAAAAAAAAAAAAAACAACTTTTTTTAATTGTACAACAAAAATTCCCTCCAAGGCAAAAAGACATTATGCCAAGTTCCACCCAGAATTAATGTTTAGGTTTAAATTATAAAGTCCAGAAAAAACGGAACCACTAATAGACCCTTAAAGCTCGTGGCATTCATCACCGCTGTTAGGTTATGTAAATGTTAAACTGAAAAACCCTTTTCTGACAAAAGTATTTTAATGAAGGTGCTATTAAGTAGACTCTCTGAACTGATTTTAAAAAAAAAAGCCTTTTGAGCTGTTTGATATAAATTCCACTCTAAAGAGGATTATGCTTGGGACAGTTCTGGGATTATGAGACCTCGGCCAGTAAGGGTTTACTGCCTATCTTATTCCTTTCACTTTACCATCCTCAGAAAGATTTTTAAATATTGAACCCAAGAAAATTCTTAGCTACAGATCAAAGAGATATTCTCCTCTAACTCTGTCAACGGAGAGCAACTTTGGGCTCCAAATATTCTGATGGCCAACATTATTTGTGGCTTTAGTACACCCACAATGAGCAGGGGTTAACTCCACTGTCTAGCTAACTCCACTGTCATCATCAAAGTTGCCAGGAGCTCACAGTTTCTATGAATAGAGTAAGAAATATAGCACAGAGTGAAAGAAAACTAGCCACTGATTTTGGCTGCTGCCGGCCAGCTCACTCCAAGTTGCTGAAAGCTCCACTCTGGGGAATGAGGCCTGGAGGCTCAGCAATGCGAAGGATTATGGATTTAATAATGGCTCCAATGGCTTCCATTGGAGGCCAGAGCCTATGCATCTCAAGTGACAGTCTCTGTGACCTGAGTGAATGTCAGTGATGTGCACACACGGAAACTCAGCGTCCCCCCAACCCCATGTGTTCTGAGGAGAAATAAGGACACTCATGATTCACCTTCAACTCTCTCTCTCCCCTTCAGCCTGGTTATAACTTCCAGAGGAGAAAGAACAGCAGGCCCAGGGATCACACCTAACCTTTACTAGGGAGAGTTTGTAGTAAGAGAAATATTCATTACTTTTGTCTTCCATTTACACAGGTTAAAAAAAAAAAAAAAAAGAGGTAGTTATACCTCAGGTAGAATTAAGAAAATTTGATTTCCTTTCTCAAACATCATATGAAGACAAAAATCAATGAGCACTTTTAATTGTCTCCTGAGCAACCACCTCCCAGGGGCTCCTCTCCCAACCTCCCAGGGAGGATCAAGAACCAAATGGTCTCTCCCAGAACTGATTTTAGCTAATAAGTGCAACAAAGTAAGCGAAAAGCATTTCAGTTATTCTGCATCCTCTCCAAGACTAAAAATTTGTATATCGTGTGACAGGTCCACCTCATTTTTTTAATGATGTTTTTATTATTCTTTCACTCAATTAAAGCAGAAATGGATATTGCATCTTCTGACTGTATAATTGTTATTGTAATCTGTTTTCGATCACTGCTTGGGAAATAGGTCCAAAACAACATAAACTCTCCACTGCCTCAGAAGGCAAGTCATTTTCTTTTACTACGACACTTAAAGAGACATTTATCATGCTGCTCTGTTAGCATCTTTGGATTATGATAAAAGAAAGTTCTTGTTCTGTTAACCAAAAAAATATAATGTTTTGAAAACACTGCCATTTTAAAGAGTTTTGATGTGAGTGCTTTTTCCTAATAAGCTATCAATTTTGCCTTTCCTTATACATATAAAGAACTGGAACAAATGTAATAAAAATATGCAATTTTAATATAGGGAATAATCAAGAAATTTGAAAATCAACCATATTCAGTTATAAAAGAACGTATACACTTGCTTTCCAGCCAAATAAAAAAACAAGTAAAAAAAATTGTTTTAAAGAAAGAAAAAGATATCTCTGCTGAACAGGATGAAATTAAAATTGTTTCTATGAAAAATGCAAATCACCTCTGTCAGATCTTAGTGCTTTGCTCTAACTAGAGTCTCTATTAATTTTTTTTCCATATCTGTGCAAGTCTTCAACAAATAAAGTCACTGAGCTGCTGGGCACATTTCAGAAACTGTGCAACCATCAGTGGGCACCAAACAGTTACTGTGGTGTGAAATGCATACTTTTTTTATAAGTGGTAGCTTGCAGTGTTTCCCCTGAACTTTTTAATCTCTGTTGTTATGTTAAATGCTATCATTTAATAACCCACTGTGCTAAGACAGAACTCCATTCCAATGATAAGACAACTAGTTAAGGAAAGATCCAAATTTGCCTTCTATCGTGAGCAACTAAAATGCAAATCTACTCCCCCCAGAGTTTTACTGTCCTAATGCGTCATAACCACAAATAAAGAACATTCTTACTACTACAATACAGCTGCCATAATTTGCTGATAACTTTATTGCAAGGTTCAAATTCTTAAAATTTCTATTAATAGTCTTTTCTTCATTTTAAGCATTTGCCAAACTAGTAACTATAATAGTCACTAGTTTATTTTTAAAGTTTTAAAGGTACACACATCAATGAAAAATGGAAAAAATACATCCCATAAACCCCATTGCCATAATTATATATCTAAAGCACATTTATTCCATATTAGGTCATTTTTACCTAGTTCTTTAAAAATCTGTAGTAAGTAAAACTTTGCAAATGGGAAGAAAAGATACAAGTTGTAGAAGACCATTTCTGGTGTAGCCTTTCACTTCATTATACTGATTTTGCCACAATTTTAAAATCACTTGCTATTAAGCAGCAAAACAATTCTGTTAATTGAAAACAAAAAAAAAATTACATAGAGTTCCATGCTTTTGAAAACTCCTCCATGGAACATTTTTACATAAATGCTGTGTAGCATGAGGTGCTTGTAGGGCTTGTTTCATGTAAAAGAAGAAAATAAATGTTTGGCTGATCACTGACAATAAGGGAACCAATGTGACTTCAGAAAATGGAAAAGAACACACTATAGAGGCTACGTCTGTGCTTTTTTGGAAATCTGTAAGTACTCAATTGGCTTTTGTTTTAACTCATACCTCAATTCCACTCAGGGCCGTCTACTTGGACTCTGAAATATCTATCACATTACCCGTAAGTAGGAGGATGATGAATCCTTTGTATATAAAAATCCATTTTTAACACATAGACATTTTCAAACCTCTATTGCACTTTAAAATAAAAGGAATTCACAACTCTCTTTACTGGCACCCTAAATTAATGCTAGAGAGCAGTGGTGATTGGAAGTGAGAAAGGCCCCTTATAATCAAAGTCAGCAGAGGGAAATCACTCATTTTAAAATCACTATAAAGAAAAGAATGGAAGCTAAAAGGCAAACTCTCTTCATTTTTCGAGCTAAACATAAAGGTCTTCTACTTGAAACCATTTTCACTTCTTTCTTTCTTTCTTTCTTTCTTTCAAAATAATGAGTTAAAATGTATGGGTTAGATCCAATATTTCACTGCTGTTCTTATTCTTGGGGGGGGGGGGGGGGGGGAACAGGGACCATGCTGCCAAAGCTTCTGAAAAGAGTTTGGGCTGCTAATTTTCCGTTCACAAAATCTAAATTCCCCTTATGCATCTCACACAACTCATGAAATAATATGAAACAGTATTATATCACTGCAAATTGAGACATTTTTATCAAAATAAAGAGTGATGATGCCAACATTTCATTTGTCATTTACCACTTGTCACTTTTCACTGACAAACTGTTACACATACAACTTTTGTCAAATGCTCCATCTTTAAATATGTTCCAAAATGCCATTGTACCTCAGCATTCATATAAGGATGATAGCAAAAAGTACTGTTACCACACATTAGTTACGTAAGTTTTTTTTTTTAAAAAGCCTACTTATTAGATAAAAGAATATAAAGGACTTTTTGTTAATTTACATGCTATGTAGGATAAAGTTTGGCTTTCTGAAATAAGACAAATTATGAACATATTTTATGCACCTAATGTGAGATTATTAGTTATAAGAAACTTTTTTAATGGTGAAGAAATGGGTCATTTTTATCTCAACAGAAACCTAAATACTCTAAAAAGACCTAAAAAAATAATACAATTTGGAATTCATCTAGCCCTGTTAATGTCTTTTTTATATATGCATATAGAGTCTCTACAGAATTCTCTTTTTAAAAAAGAAAAATAAAGGTTTTAAACTATTAAAGTAGAACCATCAAACTTGATTGCTTACCAGCTATACCTTGCCAGATATACCAAATAATTACCCTGTCTTGCCTGGAATAAAACTGATTTCCACATTCTTAAAATAATTCAAATTCATATCCCTAGATTTTTAATAAATGACAATAAGTCTGTTTATATATACATAAATATAATAATATATATACAAGATATCTAAGATGTACAGACTGATTCTACTAGTCACAACCCCCTGGGAAAGGATTATATTGCTTATTTTCTACAGGGGTTAAAAAATAGATGCCTTAAGGGACATCTATGTAGTTCCAACACACATACACATACACACACATTTCATTGCAGATGATCTTGAATATATAATGGTCAGTGGGTTTCTGTTGATGGAACACAAGGCTTCCAAAATTACTTCAAACATCAAATTATGCTCAGGACTTTGAGGGGCGGATACCCTATGTTCTGTTTAATGTGTATGTTCCATTGCATATATTTTTTTAACCAAGTATATCTTTATTTTAATAACAGGCCAAGGACTAAAAACACTTTAGAGAAGGGCTATTTTTCTACCTCAGCAAAACTACAGAGGACATGCTAGATTGTTGGATGACCCCAAAGCCTAAGTTCATTCTATTTAAAAGATCTTAAACCCTTAAAAAAAAAAAAAGAAAAAAAAGTAGAATGTAAAAGGGAAATACAATCTTTTCTCTTTTGAAATAATAACATTGAAGCCTCCCTACAAGCATAATGGGGTTCATCCTTGGCTAAAATGAATTTAATGAGTTTTTGACATTTTACCCAGGTTGACAATATGTTTCTAAATTTCCAAGTATTTTATACATTTTAATATGTCAATATCTATATTCTTTCATATCTGCACTCCTTTCAAAAAGTAAAATGTCTCCCTACAACTGCTAATATGGTGACTGCACCTGACCTGAACTGCATTTCTTTTAATCTAAAAGGAAATGTTCCACATGTAGACAATTAAACTAACTGTTGTTGTAGACAATGTTCAGCTCTAAATGAGGCCCTGCCCAACAATCGTGATCACATTTGCTTCCCTATTTGAATACATCAGTGTGTATTGCATAATGATTTTTTCCCCCTTGTAACAAGACAGTTATGTTCTTCAAAGGGCTGCCTATTAGCAAGAAGAATAGGCCGACTTTGGGTCAACTAGTTTATAAGGTAACTTTAACAAGCAATTTCTCAACAAAATTAAATCATTATTTTAAAAAATTCTTTTTCAAAAAGAAAGCAAACTTTTTTAAAAAACAGCAAATATCCTTAAAAGATATTCCCAGTGTTCATTTCCCCTAAAATCTAGAACATTTAACACCAAAAAATTATCAAAATTCATAGAAAAATGAAAAATATCAAAAAGATTTCTGATGTTTAATGCCTCCTATCAGCAAATACACCATCTGGTATACTCAAGCGCTGTTCATTCAGTTTAAATAAAGCTGTCTGAAAGTTCTTCTTTAAGCCAAACATTTAAAAATGAAAATGCTTGTGTTAACAATGAATGAAGCACAATAATTTATTGCTATTAAAGCACAACTGGCCAGCGCCTTTCAGCAGTCCAGGAGGAAAGCAGAACGCCTTGCTTCCTCTGGAAACTTGATTGGCATCACTTTCATTTTATGCTGTACGTTTCGTGGCTGAAGCATTACACACAGCAGAACATTTTAGGTACTTATGTTAATGGTGGCAAAAAGGATCATCTGATTCTTATTTTTGTCATCCTTAATAATCTTCTCTTTTTCTAAATCTTCAAATAGATCTGTAAGTTTTAATCAACAATTTCACAAATATAAATTTCCCCACCATTAATCATCCTTTTTCAAAATCCTTATGGAGTGAATTACTAGCTGAGAGGGGACGCCAATTCTAGTAAGTGAATGTTACCCAGCAGGGATATAAAGCTGTCAACACCACGGTGCTCTTGCTTGCTCTAAACTCTCTCCCAGCCTTCATATGTTTTTTAAAGAGATATTAGCCTTTTTTTTTTCCTGGGGACCTTCTATAAAAGCTGACTGTCATACACATCTGAGCACTTATTTTATTATATACATGCTTTAAAACACACTACTTAGATAAGAACAAAAACATCCTAGAAAGTGTTGTAAAGACAAAGCAAAACTGATCTACTTTCTAATAGTCTTCTAAAGCTAACCACATTGTAAACAACACACTAACTTTTAAGTCCCCTATTAAAACGCAACCTTGAAGACTGTGATAGTGTATCTACCACCTCAACTAGTTAAATCCAGACACTAAAATAATTTTTTTTTTAACAAACACGTTCTCATCAAAAAACATACCAAACTGTCTCTCTCTAAAAATGTGGAATCATGGCAACAGAATTCACTATTGCAACCAATGCATTCAGAAACATTTATTCACCTCACTGTTTATCAAAAATAGTAAGATAAACTGCCATGTTATTGGGCAACCAATTAACTTAATGATCTCCCCTATTTTTAGGGGCAAAGCTTTTAAGAAAGAGAATCACTAAAGATTAACAAATACATCCTCCCAAACTTTGAGCTCTATTTTTAAAACATTAATTATTATAACCATCTTTACAACATTGACAAGATTACAACATATCTGAAAATGGCAATAAATGATAGTTACAAGTATTTTGTAGTTGTCTAGCTTATTATATTGCTTCATAAAGAAAACTTAAACAAAGGAAGGTAGGGTAAGAGAAATATAATCTATTTTATATTTACTCTATGTTCCAAAAAACCTTTCAATTACAAAGAACTGCTAACTAGATATGTATTTTAAACATTCTTTTAAAATTTAAAATGTGTACTTTTTAAAAGGCTTTGCTTTTCTCCAATCTATACACATGATTAAAAGTTACAAAGAAATGAAATTATTACCATCTCAATGTACAGTAGGAAACTATACAAACTTAAACCCCAAAACTAATATTAACATTCAATGGAAAACTTTACACTGTCAAAATTTTATGTTCTAAGTTGTTATATTTTAAAGTTTTCTAAATTAAAATCTTTCCAAATAATCTATTATGCTATGTAGAACAAAATCTTTCTTTCTTTTTTTTTTTTTTTAAAGATTTTATTTATTTATTTTACAGAGAGAGACAGCCAGAGAGAGAACACAAGCAGGATAAGGGGGAGAGAAGCAGGCTTCCCGCTGAGCAGGGAGCCCGATGCAGGGCTCGATCCCAGGACCCTGGGATCATGACCTGAGCCGAAGGCAGACACTTAACGACTGAGCCACCCAGGCGCCCCACAAAATCTTTCTTTAAAAAAACCCACCATATGTGAACTCTTTTAACCACTTTACTATTATTATACGTAGTATTTATTGAGACAAACTAATGACATCTATTTTCAGTTTGGAAAGCAACTAATAAGACCTTTGATATTACTAAATTAAAGCTCAGAAAAATGACTAAAGCAGCTTGTTGAAACAAATCCATTATTCCTCCTGAAGACTTAATTTTGCTTTATATCAAATTTATAATAAGTGGTCAAATGTAAATCATAATCTCAGAAAATAAGAAACGTAACCACTATTTTATACAAAAGGTATCCCTGGTCAACGAAAGTGATATGCTATAGGAAAAAAAAAAACACCTTATTTTAAGGAATCACATTGGTAACAATTATGTTCTAAAATGTTTAGATAGACTTCTTTCAATTTAGTGAATTTTTTAGTAGGTCTTCAGAAAGAAAGCAAAATTTCAAGTCCAAGTTTTTTTCTATGTGCATAAGGCCACTTCGAGAACACATCTCCAAGGGATTTCCCAGTTTTTCAATCAAATAGTATCAGCACTTATATCATCTTACACTTGCTTTTATCATATTCGCATATATTTTTCTTTCTTATATGCATACACTAAAGATGTTACAAGAAGTCTGAAGTTATTGTTCTAGTCTCAAGATAACACATAAACACCACTTTTAAAAAGTGGGTCGCAGAACTATCAAGTTTTCTTTTGCTTCATTAAAGTATATCTCGAAGTCCGTAAAATAAAAGGCACGTAAGCCATAATGTATAGCCAAATAATTTTTTAAAGCTTTAGAAATGGTGAGAATGAGTGCTTCTCAAGGGAGATGATTAATATAAGGAACTAAGGCAAACCATTCTGAATGTCTACCATGAAGAAATAATAATAGCAAACCAAGTAAAAATAGAAACGTGTTATTTTATAAAATGTCCGTTTTAACTCTTTAAAAAGGCATGGACATTTAGACTTAAGTCTTTACTTTGAAATACATACTATGGCTATTTAGAACATGGGGTTGGAGCTTATCATTAAGTTTTGCCACGGTTTTGCATCATTTCAGGCAGGCTAATATAAAGAATTATATTAAATAAGCTACTGCTGAAAATATTAGGGGAAAAAAACCTCTAGAAGCAAAAAAAGATTTGAACTAATGATTGATCTCAAACACAAAAAAACTGCATGCCAGGTTGAATTGTGCATTTTATATGCAGAAAACAACAAAGCAAATGGCATAAGCCTCAAAATATTTTAATAATGTTTACATTTCTTATGTATCTTTATTTTCTAAATTTTTTTTCCTAATCACTTTAAAAGAAAGTGGTGTTTAAGTAGTAAAATCTACAAAAGCTTTTCTTTAAGTAGTATTAAATTCTTGGAAAGGTAAACAGCATGTAGCCATTAAGACTACTTTGCTATTTTTACCTGTTGTGCTAGGATTCATAACAAAGTTACAAATGCATATGACTTTAAACTTTATAGAAACGGTGACCTTAAAGCCTCTAAGGGCCTGACAGATTCATAATGATTCTTTATTTCCCACTTGAAATGTGGCAGGAAATATTCCCAGTTGTTACTAGTTTATCTCGAAGCACTGTCCTACCTACAAAGTAACACCAACACTCTTGCTCCTGAGCGTTAAAAACTAGTCCACAAAAGCGATCGCACCTAAACTTCATCTCTACAACAGATACTCTGAGGCAAAGCACAAGAGTTAAATCACTAAAAAGCTCTCTAGGAAAATCTAGAAACAGTTAGCTGGCTGTGACATAAACCTGCCAACACCTCAGCACACAGTGGCAAAGTGCCCAAAAAATGCCACCCTCTGGGTAAACCACTTTCTTGTTTTAACTCTAGATGAAGCTACCAGTTGCAGATGAGAGGCGACGGGGGCATTATTTGGCAACCTGGAATTCACTTCCTGTAATCCTACACCGCGACAGCGCCTAATCAACCTGAACCCTGACACCCGGGCCATTACCGCGGGGCCGCGGGGCTGCGCGCGCCTCCCCGCTCCGGGCTGTTACCTCCCACGGCCTTGGCCACGGCGCCGTTGGGCCTCCCGCGGGCTCCCATGGGGCTGCCGTTCTGCTCCAGCCGGGCCACCTTCACCGGGGGAGGCCCCTTGACGTCGGGGCTGCCGCTCCGCCGGTCGGGGCTGTCCCGCAGACACGGGCTCTCGCTCCGCCGCTCCATGCTGCTCCGACTCGGAGACAAAGTTCCCACCGGCAGGTCGCAATAAAACGCGCAGGGACCTAGGGAGGGGGCGGGGGGGGAGGGAAGGGGGAGGGAAAAAAAAGAGGGAAAACCGCTCACACACGTGATAGACGTTCAGGCCAGTGGCAGAGCGCTGCACCACAGCCACACAAACTTCCTCCCACGCTGCCTGAGGGGCCCGAGCCGGGAAGCGGGTCCACACCTTACACTGGGCGGCCCAAAGGAAGCTCGAGGTGCGGCGACACTGCCCGGTCGCTCTCCAGGAGTTAGCTCTCGGTGACGATCACCAGGCCAGCGCCCAGGGGCGCCCAGAAGTGGCCCATTCATTGGGGCAGGGTTGGCATAAGCCGTTCTCGGATGAGACAGCCTCGCCGTGTGGGGGTCAGGGTTGCGGAAGAAGTGAACGTCATAAAAAGCCATCTCACCCACTCGAAGAGGGGGTGGGGATGTACACAAATCCATAAGAAACCGAATTAACCACATGATGAATGTGCTGTGAATGGCGGGGCAGGAGCCAAAGGCCTGGCATAAGGACTCCTTGAATCCCCGCTTTTTACCTTTACCGAGCAAGTCTTGAGACACAAACACACTTTGCACAAAACCAACTCATGAGCATCCAAAAACATTTAGAGGTATTCATCAGAACACTCTCCAGAATAACCTTCATCACAATGGCGGGGGCTACAATCGTTATTATTTTGGAACGTTCTTATGTTCTTCCGATCCTAAGTGATTTTTTAAAAGCTCTTCATAAAACACAAAAGCAAAAAGCACTTAAATTATTAGGTTAAGGAGCAGACTTCAACAACCCCAATTTAAAAATTTTTCCAAAAAGTTTTCCTCTGGGTCTCTTGGCTGGCAGCGCGCTCCTCAAGGAACCCGCAGGTCTCGGCAGCCCTGGATATCTGGGGGGGCGGCGGAAGAGGAGGAAACACCTGATGAAACGGCACTCACATTGTCACTGACATCCCCGAGAAGCAGGAACCCGGCACAGCAAAGTGCGCTAGGAATCCTCGCGGGCGCTCTCGCCGTGGGAGAAGCCGCGTGTCAAGGAGACAAGGTGGGGGTGGCAGAGGGGAGGTGAGAGGAGAGATGCGAGAGATGCGCAGACCGAGCGGGAGGGCTGCGGGCGAACATTCCGCCCGCACTCCCTCGGCAGCGCTGTCCGAGAGAGCGAGAGCTGCCGGGAGGGAACTTAGCCGGACCCGGGGCTTCCCCGAACTCCCGAGCTTGGAGTGGGAGTCCTCGCCCTGAGTACTTACTGCTCACGGTCTGTCTGTAACTTGGCTGGCTGAGGCTCTGTCCATGGAGCAAAAGTAGAGAATCCAGGGTGGAAAGTTTCTGGTGCTTTGCCTTGCAGTGTTCTCCTAGGCTTCTTTCCTCTTTACTCCTTCCCCTTTTCCTCTTTCCCAGGTCCTAACGTTTAAGGTCCTGGGTCAGGGTGTCTTCTAGTGCAGAGATGGTTGTTATGATGATGATGATGGGGGGGGGGGGAGGGGGAGGAGGAGGAGAGGGAAAGGAGGGTTCCTCCAAAGGGGCACCCGAGCGAGCGGGGGAGGAGACGGCGGAGGAGGGGAAAAGAGAGAAGGAGGCTGAAAAAGCCTTTTCACACCTTCGGGAAGGAGACCCGTTCTGGAGAGAAAGGGCTGAGGACTGGGAGGAGGCGGAGGCGGGCCGGTGCTGCAGCTTCGCAGGTCTGCTAGTTCGCGAGGAGGCGCGGCCGGAGCCTTAGGGCCGGTGTCACCGAGAGCCGAGAAGGCACAGGGACCCGGGACCGCGCGCGGGAGGAAACGCGGCGGCCGCCCAAGCTGTCACCTCCAGCCTCTCCCCTCTCGGCCGCCGCCGCCAGCAGCCGGAGCCGGACTCACTGACAAGCCGCAGAGAGAGATACACTGAGAGGGAGATGATTATTAGTTGCGTTGAGTCATCAGGCAAAGTGAGTCCTTTTGGGTTGTCCTCGGTTTCCGATTTCTCCCCCTCCCCCTTTCCGTCCCCAGATCTAGCGCCTTCAAAATAATAATTTGGGGTGGGGGTAGGGGAAGTCTCTGGGTTATTTTGGGATGGGGGTTGGGGGGGGAAGATCTAAACCCAAGCCAGACTGGTCCACCGCAATGAAGGAGGAGAGTGGGGGGCGGGGAAGAGGGCTGGGGAGGTTGCGGGGGGAGGGGGGCCCCGCCTGGCAGGAAATTAAACATCAATCAATCAATCGCTGTGAGCCCGGCGACCCAAACAGCGGCGGGGCTGAGGAGGAGGCAGAGGGACTGGCGAGGGGCGGGTGGGAGGCAGGGAGGAGGGTGGAGGAGGAAGGGGAGAGTCGGCTGTAGCAGAGCGGTGTGGCGAGGACCGCGCGCGTCGGGCGGCAGAGGACCGATGGCAGAGAACCGAGTGCCGCGCGAGGCGGTGGCCGAGCCCGGCGGGTGGGTGCGCCCCGGTGCAGGCGGGCGCTGAGGCTCGGGTCTGGTCCTCCTCCTCGTGGCTGGTCCGGGGCGCGGCCGCCTCGCCCGGCCCCGAGGCGCACTCGTCCCGGCGCGGAGGCGGCGGCGACAAGGCAGGCGCTGGTTGCCTCGTTTCCCGGCGGAGGCGCAGACCGACGCGCAGTAGGCAACCGCGGCTGCCTCGGCTCCCGGTTCTGCTAACTGCGCCGAGTACTTTCGACTTTGGAGATAGGAGGGCTATCGCCTCCCCCACCCACCGCCTCCGCCCACCACCCACCGCCTCCGCCCCTCCGAGCAACTTTTCCCGATGCCTGTGAGCTCCCCCTTCGCGCGGAGCCGGCCGTCCGGGCCCGCCGCGCCACAGCGCGCGCGGGGAAGGCCGCTTCTCCCTCAGAGCCGGCGCGGCCGTGGGTCCAGAACAATAGCCCGGGTGTCCTGAGTGGCAGGAGTACCAGCATTACCCGCCGGGCTGCGGGTGGGACAGGAGAGGGGGCTGCGTGGGGGGCGCAGGGCGGGGGGCATCCCTGGATGACGTCCCTGGAGCGCTCGCAGCGCCGGCGACATCTCGAGCAGCTCCGCCCGGGCCGCCTGGAGGCCGTGACGCGGAGGCAATGAGGGCGGTGGGGCTGCCTGTCCTCCAGCTGCGGGTCTGGGACTCCTGGGACCCCAAGCGGCTCAGGCACTAGGCTTCGAGTACGGGCAGAGTGTGCGGTGAGGACCCGGTCTCCTCGTCCCGGGGGAGGCCGCGCGGGGGCGTCCACAGCAGGTCCCGCGATGGTGTAACTGAGCCACAAACTTTTGCCGATTCCCGCGGCCGCAGCCGCCCGCAGCCCGACTCCAGCCGCGGTGCTCATTTAAGGTGGCGCAGGCACTAGCGGAGCAGGCCGAGCTCCGGCCGCGCTTTTGTCCCTAAGGTCCGGCTTGGGCGCGGGACCTCCTTAAAGAAAAGCACGTGGGTAGGGGCCGCGGCCCCCGCAAGACGCCTGGGGCGCCGGCTTACACTCTTGGTCCCGAACTGTGGCGAGAAAATGAGGACGCGTCCCGCCCGCCTTGAGGCCGGTGAAGCCCCTCTGCTGGCGGCACCTCCAGTCTCTACCGCGCACCTTGTGTCTCCTTCCTAAACCCCTGGACCCAGAGAACTCCCCACCATCTCGCTGCCTGAGCCGCCGGTCCCCCTTAAGAAGTATTGGCTGTACGGCGGCGCCAGAGGGCCAAACTAAATTCGGTTTTGGGAAACGCGCTTCGGGGTAATTCTGGAAATCTCGGGCCGGTGCACAGACTGCGGGAAGCCGCCTCAGCCTAGTGTGCCCGGAGGTAGGCCGCCGTCTACTCGCCGCACCTACCCGGTGGGCGGCGTGCGCGCAGTCATCCCATCAAAAGCAGAGGCCTGGGAGGCGAGGAAGCCTCTGGAAGAGAAAGGGTCCCAGAAACTAAACCTGCCCCGGCCTAAGTCTCAACGCCCAGATCCCGGAGAACCCCCGCACCCAGGCGCCGCCCACCAAGTTCCAAAGCAGCCCGTGGCGACCCGGGAGGCGGTCGGAGCCCAGCGGAGAAAGGAAGCAAGCTTGATAGTAAACCTTCGGGGAGCCACCCTGGGAGTTTTAGGCAGCATTTTCCTTTCCTTGTTTTTTTATTCCCCAAACCCCATCTCCCCTACCTCCCTGAACGAACGGGTTAGAGAAAATGCAACAATTCGAAGTCTGTGAGAACAAAGTGGCTCAAGTAAACCAACTCGTGGTGGTAGCTAAAAGGTTTTTGGCTGCAAAGAAACAAACTGTAAGTTTGATCAACAAACTTTTTTTTTTTTAATCTGTACTTTCACGTCAGAATGGGAAGGGGGTTTTGCAAAAGGCAACTACCACTGTCAAAGTTTGAGCCCGTTTTCAAAATGGGGAGAGGCGCAATTCTTATAAATATCTTAACAACGATAATAATACTGTTTCTTTCCTTACCTTGGTGTTGAACTGCAGAATCCTCCTCCGGATCAGTGTCCAGGAACTTAGAAGAAATGGTGCTATTAGGACTTCAGTACTTCTGGAAAAAAAATGCAAATGGTTTAGCCAGGATCTTTCCTGTCTGATTCGTCACTATTATTATATCTGATGATGCGAATGGTTGGAGCGATTCAATCTTAAGTCATTAATGAGCTATTTTATAAACACCACTGTCTGAAGATCTTCATTTACATTTTGCGAAGGATCACTTCGCTAACCTCACATGCTTATGTCAACAGCATGATTATGGGACTTCAGTCACACTCTTATAAAAACAACACAGCGGTATTGTTAATGGGTTAATATTTTATAAAGTGTAAATATTTTATTATGTTTTGAAGGGAACTATTGATTCTAAATTATTAAACCCCTGAGAAGGGTGATTTAAATAAAGTATACAATTAAGTACAATTAAATGTACATTGTGGCTATTTTCCTTTCAGACTCTGCACCCTTTTAAATTAATTGATTTTCTCATTAGTAGAGTTTCTTCTTGTCCGTTTTTGATAGTGAACAAAACTATCATTTTGGTCAAAAGAACTCAAAATACATAAAGGTGCGTTTAGCATAAAAGAAAATATCGGAAACTATGAGTTATTACAAGAAATATATTTTGAATATTTGCAGATTTATGTTTATTAACACATTTTACAAATTTCTTTCGATTTAGAAAAGGAGAGTTCTAGTAAGTTTTGTGATATATGCCCGGTGTGGGTTTTTTTCCCCCTTGAGTTTTGTCCCTAATAAAGGCCTTTTCTGTTTCAAATTACATAAGCTTTTTACTGCACGATTTTTGTATTGACCTTATTTCAACTGAAGTAAGCAATTATTTTCACCATGTTTAATTTTGACAATAAGAAATTTTAAGTAGCATTTTTATCTTTTGCTTAAGACTTTCTAGTTTTTAAAACAGTAAATAAATTATGATTCAAAAGTTTTGTTTGGTTTCGTTTTATATTCCTCAAGTGGTTTATTTTCAAACATTTTTTAAACAAAATCACACTCAAGAAAAGAATTGGTTTTAATTACATTTGTGTGTTTTTTTTAATAATTTGATCCAAAACGCATTTTTGTACAGATAGTTTGCTCCAGTGCTCAAAGCATAAAGTTCACATTGGGGGACATTTTTATCCCTCAACTTGCTTCTCACTGACGTTTCTGTCGGGAATCTACTAAGACTATTCCCCCTCTCCTCCCCCACACCCAATTTTTTTCATATGTCATTTAGTCAAAGGTCGCCTGTCTTTCATAATCACACTGAGATTTGTTATTTTAAAAATCAACGGATCTTTATGCGCTGGGCTTAAATATGCATGTGTTTGCTTATTTTCATGTTCTCCCCTTTTCTCTCTATCTCTTGTCAGGCCTTTCTTCTCCTTTTATGGCCTGCACTTTTAAATGGCAACATTTCTTGATTTCTGTCTCTGGACACCGACGTTTCTACTGTGCTAGCTCTTGACTGTGGCCAACCTTCCTTCCCCAATGACCGCGCAGGACGGCCTAGGCCCGACTGCCCGGGCGTAGGGTACCGGGTGCCGGGCGTGGAACGCCGGCCCTCAGCCCGGCCACCCACACCTCTGAGGGCCCAGCATCCATCACCAGGCTTCCTGGATTTCAAGTCTGGTCGCCCAGGCAAAGAGGCCCTTCCGGCGGTGCGCTGCCTCTTAGAGAACACGGGAAAGTTGTGCCGCGTTTTCCCTCCATTCTCGCACACACAAGAAAAACTCTACGGGAATTGCCAGCGTCGAAAGCCTTCTATGGCTCCTAGGAACCCACGCAGGCCTGCCTCTCCCCCTCTCCGCGCCCCCCCCCCCACCCGGGGCTTGCTCTGCTGGGGGCAAGAGGAGGGCGGGAGGGAATCGTTTCTCTCAAATGAAGCCCACACCAGTTCTGAAGCCAATTTCCGCCGCGGACTGTCCGGGGAGAATTAGGCGACCAACATTTTCACGGACCTCATAACTGCCCCAGGCTTGGATTGGAAACTGCCTGTGCCAAGGAGACTGGGGCCCGGGGCCAGAACGCCCCGAGGGGCACGCGCCTAGAAGGCAGATCAACTAGGGTGGGCTCGAGCCCTTTCCCAGACTGCTCTGGGGCGTCTGGGGACTGACCAGAGCGCAGGGGGCGGGGGACACTTACTTCGTTATCCGCACGCCTTCCTCGTTGGCATCAGAGCCGGACAAATCCCAACCCGCGCCAGGCAAAGATAAATTACTCCTGGCTCCCCCAGCAGCTCTGGGGCCTGGGCGGGGGCGGAGCGGTGAGGAAGCCGTCGGGCCGCCTAAGGTAGGGGTGGTGAAGGTCCTGCTCCCATCCTCAAATGAACGAGCCCCTGCGGCCAGGACGGAGAGATGAGTCCCAGGGAGACGACTGATTGGGGATGCGTGGTGGGCAACTAGTTTATGCTAGTGAGCTGAGCGCCCAGGAAGTCGGAGGGTCTGAAACCAGGGGAACAGACAATGCAGACGCCCAGAGGGCGGGAGGGGACACTCGAAGGTCGGCCCAGGAGCTGCCTCAGGCGAGGACTGGGAGCTTTATGCACTGGGGTCCCAAATATAGGTGATGGGAGAAGGCGTCGGGGGTGGGCAGTGTCTGCCCTGAGTAAGGAAAGCGAAGGGACATGATTTGAAGGTAAGAGAGACTTTGGTTGAAGGTGTGCATGTGCTTCCTCCACGGCCGCGGGCTGGGAAGCCCAGGAAGGCGGAGGGCCCGCTCCGAGCACAACTCCAACGACACATGACAACGCCCCCAGGTTCTTGGATCCTTTCACTCTTTTTCAGAGTCTAGAGCTTAATAGCGGGATCTCCTGCAGCATCGCAGGCAGAGAATGCCCTGCTAGACTAGTTTTTTAAAATAGAAATCGACTTTAAACGACCAGTAACAAGGCTATGGGGGACAGAAAACGAAACGCCAAAGGAGCTGTCGCTGCCTCCCAGCCCCCACCCCGGGGAGGCCGGGGTTTAAGCCCGGAGTGCAGCTCCCGACCCGCGGCGTTTTCCGTCCGGAAACACCGAGCAAGGAGGACGGGTCTGTCCCATCTCTAATGCCGGGGCCCAAGGTAGCGGCGAAGAAGCCCGCGACCTCGACTCATCCTTATGGCCCCGTCGCCTCGGAGCCCGGGTCACCGCCCGGGTCGCGGACCGGAGATAAGGCGTCCCCTCCCGACAGCGCCACCGCGTGGGCTGCGACCGAAACCTGCGGCGCCGGTTCAGTCCGCTGTGTCCGGGAGCCCACCCTTCGCGTCGCCTCACGTCCGCGGGTTAAGGATGCGGCGGGGGATGGGCAGGTCCCCGGCCCGGGTCACAAGCGGACCACCCTACACAAAAACCCGCCCGGCAAGCAAAACCTCGGCGGCGTCCCAACCCCTTGTAATGAGAAGCATACCTGGGAATTCCAGGCGCCCCACCCGTGCCCTAAACTACAGGCAGGGCAGCCTGCGTGCTGAAATTCGCGCCCACCCGTAGCAGGGGCGAGCGGGCCCAGGAAGCCGGGTCCGAGGCGGCCCAAGCTCCAGCAGCTCCGGGAGCCTTTAGCGACCCTGGGCCCGCGCTGGTCTAGAACCGCGCGGGAAAGAGCGAGAACGCCTTCTGCGAGACCCAAGGTGCCAAGCACTTACTGGGACCGAGGACGAAGCGGGGAGTCGGTCTATTTGGCGGTCCAAACCCTTCTGGAGTGGCGAGGAATCTAGAGGGTTTCCTGGGCTGGTGACTCTCCTGTTCTCTCCGTCTCACGAAGCCCCACGGAAACTCTCTTAGTCCGTCAAGGCTTGACCCCCGGGTTAACTCCCGGGTAGTCTGTGCCCGCGGTGTTCTGGGGCTCGGTTCTTCCCGGCCCCGCCGTGCCTTGCCTCGGGGCCCGCGGCCAAGCCCAGCTGAGCTAGGCATCACCTTGAGCTGCCCCAGCTCTACGTCAGATTTGAGAGCCCCCATGTCGTTCTCAGAGGACTTCAGTGGGTAGGCTGGGGCTTCTTTTTAATAAATTCAACAGTTCACACGCGCACACACACACACATTTTGGGACTGTCAGCTCCTGAAAGGGACAACGACCCAGAAAGGTGTAAATTCACCTGGTGCCTATCCAATTACAAAACTCCTAGCCCCACACAAAACAGAAGTGAGCCCTGGAGGCCTGAGCGGCCCACCCTGACAGGACGCCAGCCTAGCGGGGAGAGCAAACGCGCTCTCGCCGGGGCCGCAGGGGCCGGTGCCCAGCCGTTCCCGCGGCGGAGCAGCTCCGCCAGTGCGCTGAGTTCTGGTGCCCATTGTCCGCCTGGCCTGCTCACCCACACCCTCATCATTGGCTGTGACCTGTTCGCTTCTAAATTCTAATACCCGTCGGCCACGCGGAGCTATCGCCAAGCGTGCCAGGCCCGGCACTCGTGCCAAGTGGCTCACCTCAGCTCGCCGCGCCTGCCTTTGCCCCTGGTGCCAAGTGCCGGGCGAGAGGCGGTGGGTCAGGACGCGGCCGCCGTCTGCTCACCTCCAGGAGCCGACAGTGGGTGCCTGCGGCGTCGCTCGTCCAGCCCTGGGGCTGATTTAAATAACTAATAAGCTCAGAGAAATTTTACGAGGGGAACTTTTCCTTTTAGTATCAATAAAGCCTAGTAATTGGGTTCGTTGGTTACCTAAGCTCGAGTTTCCTAGTCTGTCTCTCTCTCCTCTCTCTCTCTTTCTCTCTCTCATTCAAAAGCAACGTTTAAAAAAAAAAACGGCAACTGTGTGCGTTTGTGTGGGGTGTGCAAGTGCGAATATGTGAAAGAAGTTGTTTGTTTCAAAAGTCCTTCGCCTGGAGAACAATCATCATTGTCACTCTGTGGTGAAGAGTTTTGAAAGGTGAACTGTTGTTATTTCAGAAGAGAAAAATGTTGACAATTCAAGTCTCACAACACAAGTATAAAACAAGGGAGGGAGGTTTCTAAAGATTTTTCCCTTTGGATGTGACAAAGAGATTTGCAATGCTTCCCTAATAGTTTGCATTTTAATGAACTTTTACTACATTTTGACTTCAACTCCTGGATGGTAGTGGTATCTGTTGTTTTCAGTAGAGACTTCTATACTATCATGCACTCCAAATTTTTGTTTAAATTTTCTAATCTTTTTGAAAGCATGTTCTTAGTCATAAAGAATTTTTCCACCTGGGAACCATGCCTCAATTTAAAAATATAAAAGACCTTTCATGAATAATAACTGCAAATAGCCCGTTCGTTTCTGTCCACGGAGTTGTTGGCGCCTATACAAAATCTCAAAAATCTAAAGGCAATCTAAGCATGTTTCTCTCCAATCATACACACACACACACACACACACACACACACACACACACATATATATGTTTTCATTTGCTGTATGGAAGTAAAAAAAATCTTTTAAAAGACTTTTTCGAAAAGCATTATGCTAAAATTTAACTGAACTTAAATTCCCTACCAGATACAACATAACTAGTGCCTGCCAAAGTCAGCCTAACGAAATGAAGAGTATTTTTGAATCAGATTACTGTTGGGGTCAGAAGCTAGTCAATGAAAAGCAATGAGAATTCAAGTTTGCAAACCATGGAGGGTGGAGGAGGCAGCTCCCCAAGTTCCCAGGAACACACCCAAACCTGTGCGCTCATATCTTCAGTGTTTACATATTATGGAAAACTTCTCCTTTTCACTTTTAGTTAGAAAACCGATGAGCTCCCCTTCGTTCGTCTTGTTTTAGGCTGTGAGACCCAAAGTCAGCTCGAGGGTCGCTTTCTGCCAGGTAACTTCCGGAGGCCCAGAATTATTCGGAGATAGACCCAGCCCTTTGCGTATTCCGGGCAGAAAGGGCGTCTTGCGGGCCCTTCCCAGCGCCGCCACTTCCCCAAGCTCTTCTCCGCACCCGCGGGCTGCTGGTACCAAAGCGCCTGACCCTCATCCAGCTTCTTGAGATCGCGCCACGGTGTCGGCACTCGGCTGAAGAGGGAGTGAACCTTGAGCTATGGGTGTTTACTCCCCGTTTCCCGCTTTCCCAGAGGGTTACGGACAACTTCCCTTCCCTTTTGCTCCGGCTGAGCTCCTGTTCCCACCCATCCTCTCCAGCCTTGCCATCACCAGGTTCCTAGCGCCCCACCGTAGTGGCTCCGTGCTAAGGGCACTCACCGCTGCCGCCCCTTGTCCCCCACGCTGACCAAGTTAAGGGAGGACGCGTCCTCTCGGCGCCGTCCTCCGAGTGCCAGAAGTCGAGACCAGTGGCAGGGAAAGATGGAAGGATTGGAAAGGAAAGCGCAGGGCTGAGTGGGGTAACTCAGAGCCTCAGCGATGAGTACCTCAGCCTCCCCAAACAACCTGGGGCCTCCCCTTCCCTCCCTGAGCTTCCACTGCAGGTCCCACCCTGGTCTGCCGGTCCCCACGGAGCTGCTCCATCAACCAGGTTGTCCCCTGGCTTTTAAAGGTCTCGCCCTATCCCATACCTTCTGGCTGTTTCGAGTTTTGGTTTCAGTTAAGCTGTTTTCTAAGTCGTAGAAGCTCCACTTTTTTTCTTTGCCTCATTTACACTTCTTTCTTTAAAGAGCATCCCTCAAGCCTAGCTTCTGCCAGACCCTGTGCAATCTCCCAGAGCTCTATGTGCAAGAGGAGAAGTGATTTGTCTGTTTACAGCAGGTTTAATTAAGATGGTTATGTGCCGTGAACTCTTCGGGGCCCCAATCAATGCATTTTGATTTGGAAAGTCAAATAGAATCACATCTTACACTTGTGGGTCCGCGGTTGGCCGCCCACGCTGGAGATAGACGCTGTTGTCCGTCTACACCCGCCTCACTGGACCTGAACGAGTCTCTCCCGCAAATCTTGTCACCCTGCTTGTCCCCATGACCCCCAGTTGGGTCTTCCGGCAAGACCAAGGCCTTCCTGGTCAGGGTAAGAAAGGTTGAACACCCAGAGCACTCCTGGGGCCCTTTAGCTGAGGATCCAAGCCCTGGACTTCTGTGGATCCCGCTTCCAGGCTACCAAAGTGCTTCCTAGCCCCAAGCCCTAGTCCTCTGCTCTCCTTTGCCCCAACCTGGCAGAGAAAGCCAGGGAGGCAAGACTTTCCTTTTCCCTAGTTGTGCATCCAGTATCGTACCTCCCCCCAACTCTCCGACTTAGGTGCTGGGCTGCAGCAGAAGCCTTTTTCTAATTTGTCATCATCGGAAACCTCAGACAATTGGAGTGTAAAACTTTAAGGGCTTCCAGGGATACGATGACTTCAGGAGCTCAATGGAAGGGGGTGGGGAGGCTGAGGATTGGGAACAGGGACGCGCAACAGACGTCCCAATTTGCTCTCTCTCCTGAACTTTCCTCCCTTGGCAGCTTGGCTGCACTAGAGTGAGCAGTAATCCACCCTTCCTCCTACCCCCTCCCACTCTGCTCCCCCCCCCCACTTTCCAGAATATCCCGCCACTTCTTCAGCCCTCGGAAAGGAAAGGGGGCCAGCGTGTCAAAGGTCGCTCAGCCTCCTCCCCTCCCCTGACGTTGTCCATCTACCCAGGACTCAGGGGCCAGAGCCCTGTGTTGCCTGTAGTAGTCGTCATGACGCCGTAGGGGGTGTGTGCGCCTCTTGTGCTCCTCTCCGTCTCCTACGTCCAGCCCCCAGCGATAGCACCCACGTTCTGCCACCCCTGCGGTTCTGACCCCCGGAAAGCTGTGGACCTGCCACTAACTTCATCATGCCATCTATAATTGATCCCCTCGGTTTTCAGTACATTTGGAATCCAACAAGGGTAACCATATATACATATAGATAGGATTTGGGGGGCTTGAAACATTCTGAGCATGTCTGCGGGGGCGGGGGAGGGCGTCTCAGAGGAGTTGTCCTGAAAGCTGCTGGGAGCAGTCACCTTTGCTGTCGCCAAGGCCTTGACGAGGTCGACTTTGGTGGGCTGTATGTGCTAGGGCTCCCGGGGCAAACCCCCTCCTTGGCCTCCTGCAAGCGGGGCAGAATTAGGTTGGAGGGTCGAGTTTTAGGGGCCTTAAAAAAAAAAAAGTTTTTATGTCTGTAAAGGACTAATCCCGGTACTAGAGGGGTGCAGCAGTTGGCCCCAAAGTAGCCTGTGACTCGCCCCTCCCCCCTGTTCTCAGGCAGCAGCGGGTGACAGTCTGGCAATAGCTCTGGTAACGCTGCCTGGCAGGGCTTTGGGCCTTGGCGTCCAACTGAGGCCCAGTAACCCCCATAATGCGTGCATCTTGCCTAGGGTGTTTGTGTGTGCATGTGGGTGTGGGGAGAGCTGGGCTGGTGCTGTATTCACCGTAGCAGCGCCTTCTGCCCCGGGCTCAAGTGTGGACGCAGTGGATGAATCCATGAATCAGCTCCACAGCAGAGGGGTCGAGGAAACAGCCATCTCCGTTAAATGGGCTGTAGGCAGCTGCGGCTGACTGCCCCCTCCCTTCCTCTGAGCAGGCGTGAGGTGGCCCGGGAGACCTGCCAGCAGCCCCCGCCCCTCAGGCGGAGCTCGGGTCCTGGCAATCTCTGCACTTTGTCATCACGCCCCAGTATTTGACATTCGCAATTATCTGCAAATACCCTGATCGGTTTGTATATGAAACACTTTTTTTCCTGCCTTAAGGTTGGAATCTGGTAAGTTTCAGACAAGTGGTTGCGGGGGGAGGTGACCCGAGGGACCGCGGGGGACCGGCCCAGTGAACCCGGCTTGGCTAGGTAGGCGACGAGAAGGGACGGATCTGCATGCCGCCCCCTCCTCCCCCAGCCCTGCTCGGATGCAAGGCCGCATGGAGCTAAGGAAGGGCCAAGGCCGCGACCCTCCGGTCCTCTTTTGAAAGGAGCGCCCCCTAATCCCCGTGAGAGAAAAGGTGATGGGGGAGCGGTGATCCCACCAGAGGCAAGGCCCGGAGGTTAATCATCTTGATAATCGGAAAGGGCGCTGCCCGGCCTGGTTGCTGTCACCGAGAGTGTCAGTCACCAGCTCTCGACCCCGCTGCAGAAATTACCTGCTCAAAGAGACATCCCACGGAGCCCTCTGCTCTGAGCTCTCCCCGCCCGCTGTCTGCGGGAAGTAAACCGCGCCCTCGTTCAAAAGAAGCGGATGCCCCTTTGACCCTCCTCATCCCCCAGACGGTTCCTAAATCCAGAAGGGCACTGCCAGCTCCGGGATCGCTCACAACTCCTACATCGCAGCTTCGGGGCTACCTGCCTATTACACAGCCCGTCTACAAAAAGAAAAAAAAAAAAGTGGTGGTGGGGGCGAGGGAGGATAAAGGAGTGAAATTACGTGTCTGCCTTTTCCTGCTGCCTTAGGAGCCTGATCCTGGCCCCTGGCTGATCCCAAGGGCCTTGAGCCCAGAGACCGTGAGGCCAGACCTTCCTCGTGCGAGGTGCACACAGCTTGAGCGCGCCGGGACTCGGCGTCTTACTGGCCAACAAGCCCAGCTACTTTGTTACGGGTATATCAGCAATTTTAGAAACACCAAACCGTTCAGGGAAGCCTCTTCTCGCACTCAACTTGCAGCTCTGCTATAGACACTGGGCTAAGTTGCTTTTCACACATACTACTCACAGTTTCTGGGAAAGTGGGAGGAGGAGCAGGTTAGAGAAAGGTGGGTGGTTGGGGGATATTGCAACACCTTCAAGAAAAATCGGGGGGGGGTGTTATTAAGTCCGTCTTTGTAAGAGCTCAACCGTCAAAGCACAGGCATATTCTGAAAAGGAAAAGAGAAGACAGAAGCAGGTCGAAAACGAATGCCTCCATCCCCCAACTCCCAACCCCCCCAGCGCCCCCCAGCCCAGTTCACCCCGACTGGGAACGGACAGTGCGCTGAAAAGACATCAGCTCTCTTGGCTCCTGCTCAGTCCAGGAGGGCAAGGAAGTGCGGGCTGCTCGAGAAGGTCGTTACAGTCTCCCGTGGTGCCCCTGACCCTAGAGAGCCCCACACTGGAAAGGCCGCTGAGGTCGCAGCTGAGGTCACCTTCTCCACTCACAGGTCGCAAACCCTGTGCCCAAAGCCTCCCGGGGAGCAGCCTGGGACGTCCGAAGCATCGGCCTTCCTTTCCCTGGACTCCTTGGAATTTGGTCTGAGGTGAGGCCGGCTGCGGACACCCACCGGGGCCCTTAGATTAGGCCCCGTCTCAGCCGTGGATATCAAGACTGGGCCCAGGGGCCCAGGATGCACCAAGCTGGTGGGTTTCCGCCTGGGTCAACGGGGTGGGTCACGACCTCAGAGGGGCCAGGCAGTGGGGTCACACCCACTGCGCCTCGTGCTACCTCCAGGACAGCCCTCGGCCTGTGGAGAAGGCAAAGGCAAGATGCTCCGTGACGGGTCAAACCTTCACCCCTTTACAGTCTATCTTTTTTTTCTTTTTTCCATGTCCTTATCTTTTTTAGATAGGTGTATGACTGCTGTATTCCAACAGCTTACTCTACATAAAATGCCCCGAGGATTGGACGAGACTTTGCAGATTCGGCTTCCCAGGTGACCGCTCTTCGGTATTCTGTCCCCTACCCACTCTCCGCGCCAGGAAGAACCCAGGGCAGAGCCCACTTTGGCAGAACTGATGGCTGTTCGGGCCCAGCAAAGTACTCCTCGCCCAAACCTGCGCGCCAGGGCTGCAACCTCGCCGGAGCTCCTGCAGCGCGCACCCTCAACAAGCAGGCGTCCCCGAGCACGTGCAAGCATCCTCCCACTTGGAAACAAATTCGCCCCGCGTCTGTCACCCCAAACGGCTTTGCCTTCGGGGCGCTACTGGGACCCAAGACCAGGGCAAGAAGTCCCGAAGACGAGGGCCGGAGGCTGGAGGACTCCTCTGCTCACCTTGACTTGAGACACTCGAAGGCCCGAATGAACTATCGGTTGTATCAGGGCCGACGGGTGCAAAGTGGCTGCGCCCCGCAGAGGCACTCGCTCCCCGAATCCGGGTCTCGAAGGGCATCTGGTGTCGGGGTAGACTGTGTACTGACTACCTGCAGCGCGCACAGATCCCAGGCGGGGAAAAGGGCGCCGTGTAACCGGACGATCGGTTACCTCTCCGGGGACCGGCCCTGACTTTGTTGGTAACTTAAGAAGCGCCTCTGAACTCGGGGACCGCGTGTTGGGGCACCTCCCTGCACAGTCCCCCACCCCCTTCCTTCCCTGGCCTCGAATCTTACCATCCTGCCCCACCCCCTACACAGCCCCGCCCGTTAGAGGCGCGCGGCGGGCACTCGGTTTACGGAGCCGCCGTTTCAGATGTTTATTCACAGCTAATTGCTTATGCAGGAAAATGCTCGTTACCCGGGCCGAGCGCTTCCGCCCTGCGCTGGTCGACCCCGCCGGCGGCAGCTCGCTGATCCCACCCGCGAAGCCACGAAGGAACCGGCGGCAGGGAGGCGGCTGTGTGCCACCCAGGGCCCGGCCACCGGCACTGCTCCGGACTCCCGGTAGGGGGAGCCTCCTCGGGCGCCAGGCCAGCCCGGGTCCGGGCCTTTCGGCTCGGCCTTGCCGCCCGCCGCAACCCGGAACGCGGCGCGCGGCGGCGGCTTCTTCACCTGCCCTTAAGGGGAGCACTGCCTGCAGAGAAGGGAACACAGGGCCGGGCCTGTCCCGGAATCCCGGTTATTGCACAGGAAAGAAGATAGACACGACCGAAGTATATTCTGTAGGTCCAAATATAGTTAAGGAAATTTGTAGGTGAGATCACCTCCTTGGACCATATCCAACGGGAGGAAAAAAATATTTCAGTGGTTAAGACCTGTTCTTGAGCCTTTAAAATTCTTAAAATTTTAGGTAATCTAATCCCTTCTCATTGTGTTTCCAAGTCGTCCAAGAAGCTTTAGATGGTTCTAGCACAAAACAGTCGCTGAGTTGAGACTTTCCTGCAGTAATAGCACCAAGGGATTCTCTCCCCTTCTGACTCCATATACTTAAGCCAGGGCTCAGAAGCTTTCATTTTAAGATGCGACCAATGTCTAGAGAACAACGCGAATCCAGGGTCAAGGGGAAAGAAGTTAGCTGGGCTGTGAACCCACACACCACTCTACTGTGCCCAGTGTGGTGGAACACCTGAGCTTGAGGGGCCAGAGAGTTCCTGGAGAATGCTCCCACAGATAAAGCCTGCAAGCTCTCCTTCTACAAAAAGCCATGCTTCCCACAGGAAGCCACAACTCAGAAGGGCAAGTCATCAAAGGTCTTCAGAGAGAATTGCATAAGCAAAGAATTTCACAGTTGGAAGGAAACTTAAAGACCACTTAGTCTAATGGTTGTAGTTTACTGGTGAGAACTTGAGCTGCGTAGAGAGGCAAAGATTCACACTCCAGGTGAGAAAGCCCCTGAATGCTGAGGTGAGACTAGCTCTCCTCTTCTGACCCTCAGTCCAGTACAGTTTGGACCAGAATTGCATTTTACTGTTGTCGCTATCCTTGTCATTATTAATATTATTATTTCCACATATTTTAGGGTTCTTAGTAAGACACACTCCTTTCATAATATTGCAACAATAGCAAAATCTGCCAGGTCTGTGTGAAAAGAGTATTACAGTTGGTTCAAGGAAGGCTGGATTTTAGAAGTGAAGTTACATATAACATTTGAAGCATTTCGGGGAGAGACTAAACAAAAATAGTTGTATTGTTTTTTCCCAATTTAAGAACATGGGATATACGCAAATATATGAATGAATGAACAAAACAATACCAAAAAAACCCAGGATCATTGGTATTATAAAGGCATTCTTTTTTTAAAAAGGCATTCTTCTAAGTTGTGTAATTTTTCTCCAAAAAATCAGAACTAATTTAGTGCATGTAAGTGTTTGTTTATAGGTTTTGAAGGTATTAAATTCTGATGCCATTTTTAAGGACCCAAAGGAAATAATACACACATTTCTAAAATCAGATTTGAAAAAAGAAAAATCTAATTTCTAAAAAGTTGAGTTAGCCACAGTAGAGGAAATTTTTTTTTAATAAAATATTATAAAATAAGCCTAGAAAACACTGCCCACTGGGTTTGTAATAAACCCTGAGATATAAATGATATTCTGTCATTCTCTCCACAATTACTTTATTTTTTGATACATCAACACAAAGATTATTTACAAGGACACTCCACTATTCCTTTTTTGTATCTGGTTCAAAAAGGCAAAGACATACATTATCAAATGGAAATGTCTCAGTCTCTTTCCGTAACTAATGTCTGATCTTTAGCAAATGGCGCTGTGAGGTCATTGAAATGGTTATTGGACAAGGTACCAATTGATTTATTGATTTCCCTTCTTCAAATTCCACTGGGAACTGGGGAGAAGAAGGAAAAACATAGGTTGGCTGAGATGTGCAATATTTATACTATCATACACATGCAAAAATTTATTTGGCTGATAAAATTGACAATTCAGAAACATTGCTTACAGAAATTCATAAAGGAATGACGTGGAGGCCACTCAGTTGATCAACCTGCTTCTCCCCCACCCTGTCATTTTATTTGTCCTTCCAATTTCAACCTTATAGAAGTCAAAAAAGACTAAGTTTTCAGTTAGCCTATATACAACAATGGGAGCAGGAGGGAAAAAGGAGGCTGGGGGGGAGGCTGGGGAGGTGGGGCAGTGGGCAGGAAACAGAATAGGCACATTTGCTTTCAAACCAACCCCATAAATGCTGCTCCAGGGCCCTGACAGCCAGACTGTGTCCCTGAAGCCTAGCACTTGCTGTGGATCTCACAAGGGGTCTCCGTGGTCTGGGGGCTGGAGTGACCTCCGACCTGGGAGGGGCTGAGACCTTCCTGTGGCCTACACCTGCGAAGGTTTACAGCCGACTCACTCATGACAATAATGCTGCTCTGATTGTCTTTGGTTTCGCAGGAGAGAATTTCCAAGCCAGGCTCCTTTCAGCCTCAATCACCGAACAGGTTTTTGAGGAGAAAGACTTTTAATCCGAGTCCCATTAAAAATGCCAATGAAAAATGCCTGGAGAAACTCTACATTGTAACATCTGCCTAGGAATTACCACACACAACAGTATCTACAGCAAAGCTGAAAATAAATGAATAAAAACAAACCTCAGACTTCCTCTCCTTTGGCACTCCCTATGGGTGAACGGCATTGAATAACAGGGAAGATTTACTATAATGCCTTCTAAACACAACTGCATATTGGCTACTTTGATTTTCCTGTTCCCTCCCTTTACTCCAAGAAAAATTGAACATCTTTGCCTTCCAGAGCTTTCTATTCATTTAGCTCAATCCTCTGGGTTTAGCATCATGATCTAGGAAATCCCTGCTGGCTAGGGTGAGTTGACTCTTTCTCTGCCTTGTGCCTGTGGGAGTGGGTGGAAGGATATGGTGAAGCGAGTTTTTCTTGTTCACCACTCTAGAAGAGGGGCGTGCTTCCAGAACATGTGGTTCATTTTACTCTAGTCATGCCCCCTCCCCCTGAAGCTGGATTCTAGGGATTCTCCTCTCCAAGAGAAACTGGATGGGGATGCCCATAAAGAAGGATCTGGAACACTGCCTACATCCTTCTCCTCAGAGAAGGCTCGTGTCAAGAAGATGTTGGGTGTGGGAGTATGATGGAGAGAAAAGTAGAACTGTGACCACTTTTAAGGAGGTTATGCCACTTTTAAGGAGGTTATGGGCTTGGACCTGGTGCAGAAAACTTTTTTTTTTAAGATTTTATTTATTTGACACAGAGAGAGAGACAGCGAGAGAGGGAACACAAGCAGGGGCAGAGGGAGAGGGAGAAGCAGGCTTCCCGCTGAGCAGGGAGCCCAATGTGGGGCTCGATCCCAGAACCCTGAGATCATGACCTGAGCTGAAGACAGACGCTTAACAATTGAGCCACCAAGGCACCCCAGAAAACTCTTTTTTTTTAAAAAAAACGAAATTTATTTAGACAATAGTATCCATCATGCTACAATGATAAGTTTAATAACCATTAAAAATTCTTAAAATCTATAAATATTGGGGGGCAGTGAAGTAGTGTGCTTCAGGACTTTAAACCTACACAGTAAGTCAATTCTGTCTTTGCCACTTACTAGCAGTGAAACCTGGGGGAGGTTAACTCACCTTTCTGAACTTCATTTTCCCTATCTGTCAAATGGGCATAATACCAATAGCTATCTCATAAAACTGAGGATTAAATGCAATACTACATGTAATCTGCTTAAAACAGTTCCAGCAACATAGTAACAACTTAAAAAATGTTCATTATATTATGATGTGGGAATTGCTGATCCAACTGGCTCTCTCTTTCTCTTAATTCATACTGCAGATCACTGAATGTGAACTAGGAGTTGAAGCTTGGATCACATTATTCTCTTAGATCCATTTCTTAAGCCAAAGTAACACAGGGAACCTTACATTACTTCATCACCAATGAAGTTTTTCTGAATTTTATTTTCTGAATTTTAGTAGGCATTTCTTGAGAACATTTTCATCAGCTGTCCTGCACTGTGTCCCTACCCCAGAGGCTCCTGAACTGGGCAGAGATTATGAGGACTATCTGCCCAGAAGTTATTTCAAAGTCTTCCATACAGGACTCTGCTCAGGCAGGTTGGAACTTTTCATCATACTGTCTCCAAGGTGTGACATTATGTTGGCTCAGGGTACAAGAAAAGGGACTCAGAGACTGTGTCCTCTGGTCTTTGCTGCTGCAGGGACACATGGTGTCACACCAAATGGGGAGAACCCTTTAGGCTGTCTCTAAGAAATAGCTCTCTCACTGCTCTACATTGAATTTGCCCAGGGACCAATATGGTTTTATTTGGTAATGACCAAGAAAACATTGCCATTTCCCTGTTACAGTCACCTGATTTTATGAGAGAAAAAGATTACACCTTGCTAGATTGGGCAGTATTCTCCATCCCGTGTATACATTCTTATGCTGTACTCTTTGTAGTCCGATTTTTCTCTGGGCTGTGTTCTTTTAGCTACACCGAGAGCACAAGCAGCCCCAGAAGGGGGCAGTGGAAAAGCAGAGGATTCTGGAGTAGCAATGCCAAGCCATTCCCTTCACCTACCTGGAAGACCAAATACAAAACGGGGGAATTATGCTTGAAGCTTCAAAGGAACTGCTTCTCTAGCTTTAGCAAAAGCAGAGCAGATGGTGGGAGTTACCGCCAAAGACCCACTTTCTCCTTCTTGTGGCTTTGTGTCTCTTTTTTTGAGGGTTTCTCAAAGTCCACACACTAAGCCAGATTAGTTTCATTTAGGCAGGCTCATTCTACACCTGGCCTACCACTGCCTTTGACATAAGATGTAGGTATTAAAATGCAGAGTCGTGAGGCCCAGGAAGAGAATGTCAGAAGGAAAACACACAAGATGCTGTTCTGTCTGGTTCTCTCTTTGATTCCATGTTTTGTCCCTTAGGAGCTCAGCTTAGTTATTTACATCAGTTTGAAACATTCATACAATAAAATTTCAATGACCTTCCAGACCGTGTTCCCTCCCACAAACCAAACATAAATTGATTGCTTTTAACCAGTCAATTCCCTATTGCAGCTTAAGGGAAGATGCCACCAACACTCTGGGAACCCTCATCCCAAGATGAAAATCCTCAGGCTCTTTGGATTGGGTTGGTTTTTACAAATTAAAGTGTGGAGCCCGAGGTATTAACTCTCTCTTTCCCTCCCCTCCTGCAAAATAGCCATTTGTTTTTATGTTTTCTATAGATAGCTTCAGTCCCAGGGAAGGGAGAAGGAGAAAAAAAGAGGACTGGATAAGGCTAGTAGCTACCAAACTGGATCGGCTGAAAGGCTCAGGCTTCTGTTGACATCAGGAACCCCCAAACACAGGTCACTGAACCATTTCAATTCAACAAATACACGGAGAAGCTACTGGTTCATACATTCTTTTGCTCAGCTATCCTTCAATTTCAAGGAATAATGAAAACAACTACCAAAATAATAGCCATGAACGTTACTAGGCACCTTACATGCATTATCTCATTTTTTTTTTAAAAGATTTTATTTATTTATTTGAGAGAGAGAATGAGAGATAGCACGAGAGGGAAGAGGGTCAGAGGGAGAAGCAGACCCCCCGCTGAGCAGGGAGCCTGACGCGGGACTCGATCCCGGGACTCCAGGATCGTGACCTGAGCCGAAGGCAGTCGCTTAACCAACTGAGCCACCCAGGCGCCCGCATTATCTCATTTAACACAACAATACTGTGAGATTTGTACTATTATCATCCACATTTCAAAAGTGAGTTAAGAGATTAAATAATTGGCACAAGATCACATTGCTAATTAAGAGTGGGGTTTGGGGGCACCTGGGTGGCTCAGTCCTTAAGCGTCTGCCTTCGGCTCAGGTCACAATCCTGGGGTCCTGGGATCGAGCCCCGCATCGGGCTCCCTGCTCAGTGGGAAGCCTGTTTCTCCCTCTCCCACTCCCCCTGTTTGTGCTCCCTCTCTCGCTGCGTGTCTCTCTCTGTCAAATAAATAAAATCTTTAAAAAAAAAAAAAAGTGGGGTTTGACTAGCAGATCTGAGCTACTCAGACTTCCTATCTGGTTCTAGCATCAGCTTAACAGCGAGAAGTCAGAGATAATTTTTTATGCATGTGACCTTATCTAAAGGTACCATTTAGCAAACATTTTGAAGTGTGTTTTCAGGCTAGGAACAGCCCCTGGCACATCAAAAAAAAAAATGCATCATGTACACCTTCAAAGAACTTTCAACCTAAGATCAACTATTAAAAGGCCCACCTACTGCTGGACCACATAGATAGTGGGCAGGGGTAAGCAAACAGATTTTCTAGCCAAATATACAATGATACACACTCATATTGTAGAGACAACCGCAGAGGCAGAGCCTATTTGGAAATCAAGGCTTAGAGGAGAAGTGATCATGATCTCACTGACAATATTTAGGGCCCACTTCTTGGAGAAAGGGGTACTTCTGATGCTGATGGAAGTGAGACAAATGAACAGAATTGTCCACAGTGGTGGGGGGAGCAACCTGGTGTAGACAATGAGGTTCACAATTTCCTAAGGACATAAGATGGTCTCACCAGGGTAGTGGTCAGAACAGCCAACAAGAGTCACATGGAAAGTGACTGGCAAGTCGGGGCAGAGGTAATGTTTTCTAAGGCTGCACAGTCAGCTTGTTACTGATACCCCAAATCCCCCCATTAGCTTTTTGTTCCTCTGTATTCATGATTACCTTCCCTATGAAATCCTCCTTCAAGTACTGTGTGGGAAGGGTGGCACAGTGGTCTGACACATGGGAAATCATTCAGCTACGATGTGAATAAAGCTCTCAAAATATCAGTCAGTTATGGATAATATGCTTAGAACTATGCCAGATGGAATGAGGAAAGCAAAGAATTTGTAAGAGTACCCTCATCCTCCAAGCACTTGGAATTCATTCAAGAGACAAGATTCGCTCAGGTAAAAGAGTTGGCAACAACTAAAAGGGCATCATAAAGAGTGTGGTACAGACAAAATAAATTGTCAGGGAAGTGACAGATGAGTTTCAGGATTAAGTCCAGTAAGGTGACACGTTAACTAGATCTGGAAAGATAGCTGAGACTTAAGTGGGCTGGGGGCACAGGCTGTGACAAGAGCAGAAACCGCCCTGAGGAAACTGTAACACTCTCCACAGAAGAATCGAAGGGAATTACGTTTGGGAGCTCAAGTAGGACTGCCTGTGGAGGTCTCAAATACTACCCAAAAGGAAAGAGACTTGATGAAGAAGAAATGAGAGCCACAGTACTCCCAACTGCCCCCCTTCAACTTCTGAGACATTTAAAACTGGCTCCACCTTTTCATTATTATAAAAATCACATGTATTTCTTGTAGAGGCATTTAAAAGTACGTGTAAGAAAAACCACAGCTCAACACAACAACAACAGAAAAGAAAGAATTAAAAAAAAAAAAAAAGAAATATAAAACATCCCTAATAACGCCACTTCGTAAATTCTGAAGTAAAAGAAGGCTCACAATGAAAAGGATTTTGGAGGGGCACCTGGGTGGCTCAGTCGGTTAAGCGTCTTCCTTCAGCTCAGGTCATAATCCCATGGTGCTGGGATCAAGTCCCACATCGAGCTCCCTGCTTCTCCCTTTCCCCCATGCTTGTGCTCTCTCTCACTCTCTCTCTCTCTCTCAAATAAATAAATAAAATCTTAAAAAAAAATAAAGAAAAGGATTTTGGAGAATTATCACGACAGCAATATGCAGGATGACTTTGAGGAACAAAAGATGAGTGGCAAGGAGACAAATTAGAAGGGTAGCAGGATTAACAAGCCTGTCTTGAGCGCCAAGTCCAGAGCAGGAGTAGTGGGAAGGGGGAGAAAAGGCTGAATCTGAGAAACTTTCCAGAGGAGGCCACCATCAGGCATTCTTCTGATAATTGAAATGGCACAGAATTCAGACTCTTGGACTGACCTCTTGAGGCTGTCTCCAGATTGAGCAGGTGTAGAGGGGCTCCAGGTCAGCCACGTGCTGGAGGGGCATCTCCTTCAGAGAAGGAAATATAACCCCCAAACGGTCAAACAGCATCTCTATTTCATAGTGCGGCACACCGCTTCCTTGTTTGATGTCTCTGTCTCTCCAACAGCAGTCACTTTCTCAGTTGCTTCCGGGGTTCTCCACTCATTTTCCAGCCCTGCTTTATATAAGTCATCGTTCATCACTCTCTCTATAACCACCAGCAACCACCTTACCTCTAAATGACTTTTGAATCACAAACCTCACAATGAAAAGGATTTTGGAGGGGCACCCGGGTGGCTCAGTCGGTTAAGCGTCTTCCTTCAGCTCAGGTCATGATCCCAGAGTGCTGGGATCAAGTCCCACATCGAGCTCCCTGCTTGGTTTGTTGGTTCTTGACAGTAGACTTTTCTAGGGTCTTCTGTGAAAAGGGAGGTGGATAAATCTTCAGAAATATTAGCACTCACATTAATAGCAAATCCCATGAATGTAAAAATAAAGAGCTTGTGACAAGCCTCAGGTTTTCATCTAATTGTCATTTTCCTCTGTCACCTGCCTGCCCAGCCGAAGCTTACATTTCCCAGCTCTCCTTGCCGTGAGCTGTGACCATGTGACTGACTTTTGACCAATTAAAGGAGAGAAGTGATGGATGCTACTCTTGGTCTTAATTTTGAAAGGATCAGGCATGCACCTTCTGGTCCCATTTGTCTGAGAAAATATAAAAACTGGAGAAGTCACTTTGAACCTAGATATCAGAATCGAATGTTGAGGATAGCAGACTGTCCTGTTAGACCTGTACTGCCAGCCTCTGGACTGTTACACGGAAGAGAAACAAGCTCCTATCTTGCTTAAGCCACTCTACTCAGGAGTCATTTTGTTTATCAGCCAGCCTGGAGCCCGACTAGTGTTATCCTATTTTATTGGTAAAGAAACTACGAAGTCAAGTAACTCCCTCAATACCATTGATACAATCTTCCATGAAGATATCACAACAAAATGAATAAATAGGGAATGGCACAGGCATGCAAAAGGCTTGAGGAGGATTGGGGGAGCCCGCCTACTATAAAGAATGAATTCTAGTGCTCGCTTCGGTAGCACATATACTAAGAATGAATTCTGGCCTGAAGGTCAGAAAAGCTGAATTCTAATGATCACATCGGTTATCATTTATTGAATGTTTACATGATGTTTACAATGAGCAGCTACTATGTAAATGCTCACATTCATTATCTGACTCAATTCCCCTGAGGTAGATAATTTTTTATCCTTATTATGCAGACGAGGAAGCTAAGATCAGAAAAGTGAAATAACTTGCCTAAAGTCACAGAACAAATAATATCATCATCGTCATCATCACTCTACTGATAGGAAAGCCCTTGTTTTCTCCTCTTCTACTGGCCGCTCCATTCCACCCTGAAGCAGTGGGCTCTCAGCACCCTCCGCTGGGGCTCTGCCTGCCGCTCAGAAGCTCTCTCTGCAGAGGAACTGGCTGGGCCTCTTGGACGTGGACCAGGGAGGCCGCCTCAGGGAATTAAGCAGAGGCGCTGACTTCAAATGCATTCCCGCTGAGTGGAAGGCAGTGCTCCAATTTTGCTCCTTCCTTGGATGCCCAAATGGCAGCTTTCCAAATCTTGACATCTGGGCCCATATATTATTTTCCTGATCTTTAAGGGGGCAGAATTGTTTGAATTCAGGAAGCTGTGAGCCACTCATCCCCTGGCCCACCTTGGTGACCCCCCTCTATACCAGTAGAGGCCACCAAAGACTGGAAGCCATGCTTTCCAATTAGATTGTTCATGATCCATTCCTGATTCTGTCATTTAACAGCTTTCAAATGCTGGTCAAGGCAACTTTTTTTTTTTGGTTTCCTAGCTATAACATATGGATAAAAATCTATACATGCTTCGCCTGCCTCACAAGATGTTGTGACAATAAAAAGTGATAATTTGCTGAAAAGGACATTGAAAACTGTAAACTACTATGCAAAATCCAGTTATTCTTGCTTTGAGATCAATGTCTATGCAGTGATCTGCAAAGTCCATTTAGAAAAAGAATAAAGAAAATTCCTACAAATAAAATCTATTATCTGAAATGTTAAAATCAACCAAATCAATAGAATTATTTGCCTTCCCAAGCCAGAGCAGGACACTGAGCTCAGATGGAACATTATCAGTAACCTACCATGTACATTCTGCATGTGGAACCTGGAATGGGAAGGTGCAAGGATCACTCCCAAGAAGCTAATCCCAAGCCAAATCTCGTTAGGGACATAGGGATGTGCACCTGGCCCCCACTCCATTCCTCCACATTGGAGTCAGGAGGAGGGAACTGAACCAACTGACTCAAAGCGCCTGGGATGGGAAGAGAGGGTGGGGCGTTCCTGTGTGCTTAGCCAGGCTGCCAACCAGATACACCAGGGGAGTCTTTAGGACTCCCCTGCATCAGGGCTACTCTTTTCTTCTGGTGGCATTGCTGCCCTTACAGTCTCATTCCTTTGGCCCCTCTGCCCAAGCACTGGGCTACAGCACCTGCCGGGCAGGTCTGGCCTCCTAGCCACTAGAGCAAGATAGTGCCATATACATAATGACATTTTTTTCCAGCAGCTATCTTTAAAAAAATACAAAGAAACAGGTATAATAATTTTAATAATAGATTTTAGTTATCCCAATAGATCCAAAATATTTTCATTTCCACATGTAATCAATATAAACATTTACTAATGACATGTGTCTTATGTTCTTTTTTTTCCATGAGTCTTTGAATACAAATACTTTGTATTTTCTATTTATAGCCCTTCTGAATTCGGACTAGCCCACTTCCAAGGGCTCAAGAGACACATGTGGCTGGTGGTGTCGGATTAGAGAGTGCAGCACTAAAGTGAATCACCCAGTGCCATTTCATTTCCTATATCCTCAAAGCCAAGTTTCCAAGGCTTACAAGTGCCAATGAATGACCTGATGGAAGCTATCTGTGGCTCAATGGTAATGAGAGGAAATTAGAAGCGTCCAGCTTCTCTACTCTTCCTTTTCCTTTAATAACCACCACATCTCTCTCTTTCTCTTTCTCTCTCTCTCTCTCTCTCTCTCTCTCTCTCTCTCACACACACACACACACACACACACACACACACACACACACACACACTTGAACCAGGAGGGTCCTTCCTCTCTTCCTAGTAACTTAGGTATTTGAATGAGAACAGTGGCTTAACCTAAAAGCGTGCTGCTAAGGTGAGAATTTCAGATCAGTTGTGGAGGGAGAGTGGCATGTGCTGGGGGTATGGGAAACCCTTGCAAGTTTCCTCAAAACAAAAGCTGTGGGTGATTACCTACCTCCTTTTGAGGAGGGACAGGCCCATCCAGTGCAGCGGCCAAGACAAGGGCTAACTGAGGGTTCTGGGGATTTAAGGACAGCAGAGTTCGTGGATGTAATCACCTCCAGTGTTTCTTGGCTCTCAATTTGATTCAACAAGCATGTGTTGAGTACTTACCAAGTATCCTGCTAGACAGTGAAAACTCTGAAAATAGGACCATCTCTTCCTCATCTCCGTATGGCCAATGTCTTAACTGGTGAGTTTATACAATTTCAGCCAAAACCAAAAGACATTTGATGTTTTCATTTTCCTGTGCAGCTTTATTTCAGATAAGTAAACATTTGGGAGGCTTTCTTAAGCACTGAACTCCACTGGGGGAGCTTCTTGCCTACCTAGAGCTCTCTTGGGTGTGTGCGGGAGGGGACTCCAGGGTGAAGACCACAATTCAGTCTCCATTGTCTGACAAAGGAGGGAACTAAGGTCACCAGACCTTGAATGATCTATAAAGAGATTTTTACAATCGGGTACTTTTCATGGGGAGAAGGGTGGGGTGTAGTTGGACGATTACTACAATTTTATAGAGCTTAGTCCACTTCATCTTAAAGAGCCCAGACAGAACTCCATGCTGGGCTGCAGGGAAGAAGGAGTTGGAGAAAAGGAGAAAAGGAAGACCCAACAATCCCTATGCAGGGGAACCTGTGGGTTTTAGGACCCAAGTGGCCAGCAGAAGAGGTCTGTACTCTTTGAAATGCATCTCAAGCTTTCAATCCCCGCAAGCCACCAAACTTTACATTTCGTTTTGTAAACTACAAAATTACCAGCTTAAAAACAGTATAAAATAGTCAGACCAATCCATAAAGCATCCCACACAGTACTTTGTAGCTTGTTACGGAGGAACCCCTTGGCCTGGGACATCTCCCAGGGAATCACAAAATGGAACTCTTTGGGAAAACAGAAAGGTCTTGTCATCTCATCTGTGGCCCATGGGAACAGAGCTCAATCAGGAAAGGACTGTGCACAAAAGTTCATCTGTAAATCGGCTGTTGGCAATCTGAATGCATTTTCCCATGCATCCCATAGAAATACTGTTGCTGATTAGGGCCTCAGCCTATCCCAAAAGGACTGTTTAACCCACAGTGCTGCTGAAATAGGATACCTTTACAGTGAAAAATAGTAGGGTGTAATGTCATTGCCACACTAGAAATTAAGCACTAGAGGAAAATAAATACATTGAAAAAGAATTTGATATTCAGACTAAAAAGGTGAGGCAGAGGGAGATCCCATCTATCACCTATCCCTCACCCCCACAACAGAGAGTCTGACCCAGAGCCCCTGCCCCACTGCCCCACTGAGGTCTTGGGACCGTTCTTTCCAGGCTCCTGCTGTCTTTTCTCTCCTCCAGATGACCAAAGAAATGTTCCCCAGCATTTGCCACCTGACTAATGCAGTTTCTTCCCCTATACTGCCCCCTCCTGGAGAAAGGAGCTCTCTCCCCAAAAGGCTGTCCTAGTTTAACTTGCCCCATTCCTGAACAGGAGCAGAAAGGAATCCCCTTGGAAAGAAGCCGGAAGGAGGGAAGGGAAAAGGGAAGCCCTGAAATTTTCTGGGTGAATCTCTTCCTTGAACGTGAGGAGGAGAAACCAAGAGGGCTGGTGGTGGTCCCTTGACCTAGGAGGTAGAGCAGGTCAGGGATTCAGGAGTATTCTGGGTTGTTCAATAACAGAACATTTATGAATACTAAATCTAATATCAATGAAGTTGACACATGCTACATTTTATAATTATTTTATAAATCTGTGTTAATTTCAATGTTCTAGTTTTCTTTTCGTATATCGAAACAGACACTTTTGTCAGATCTCAAACCTTTCAGTAGGCCCCAGTAAAGCTATAGAGCCCTCAGAATTATGCCTGTTGGCCAACTGTTCCTAGCCTTCTGGGACACGACACGATAACCAGCACTGAGTGCTGGGCTTGTCCTTGGATTGATGTTAGCCTCAGTATGGATCTTGTCAAGATCCAACTGACTTCACAATTTCAGGAAAATTTTTTGTTTCAGTACCAACAGCTGGAAGCACATAGTAAGACGGAATAGAAAAGCTGGAAGCCCGTAGCAAAAATAAAATGAAATACCTTTAGGACTGCCCACCGATTCTACTTCCAGGGATCTACCATAAAGAAACATTTTGCAAACAGGGCGCCTGGGTGGCTCAGTTGGTTAAGCGACTGCCTTCGGCTCAGGTCATGGTCCTGGAGTCCCTGGATCGAGTCCCGCATCGGGCTCCCTGCTCGGCAGGGAGTCTGCTTCTCCCTCTGACCCTCCCCCCTCTCATGTGCTCTCTCTCATTCTCTCTCTCTCAAATAAATAAATAAAATCTTTAAAAAAAAAAAGAAAGAAACATTTTGCAAACATATTCAAAAAAGAGTGTACAGAGGTATTCACTTTTTATAATCTTGGGAATTTGGAAGCAACCCAAGCATCCTTCAGAAGGGGAATGATTAAATGACAAACATACATCTTTGTCACGGAAGACTATTCAGTAGTTCAAAAAGAAAGAAGTGGATTTATTTTTAAAGACATGAAAACCTTTGAAGACAGATTTTTAAGGGAAAAAGATTTCCGAGTAATCTGAGTCCAAAGACAGCGCATAAAACCACGTATTGTTTCTGTGTGTGTGTGTGCGTGCGTGTGTGCGTACGTGAGCGTGTACTCGTGCAAATGCATACACTGAAGGACTAAAAAGAGATACATCTTACTGGTAGGAGGGGGAGTAGACTTTCTTTACTTTTCAAAGAAGGGGTATGAAAGGAGCCTCTCAAGACTTTGTGTACTTCTGTTTGCATTTTTTTTTAATAATGGGAAAGCATTCATGTATGAGTTGAATAATTTAAAAATTACATACAAAGAGTAACAAAAATCCAATAATATTATACAATGTGGTTAAGGTAGGTCCAGGCTTGAGCTTAAGTCTTGGCCCCCTTTGGGATTTAGCATGCCTGAGCACGTCCGGTGGGGCAGAATTACTTGGAATCTATTTTCAAGATAGACAAAGAGCCACCTGGGAGACATTTTGTCCCAAAGGCAGAGAGAGACAGGCTCACATGTGTGGCCTAATAACTGAGACTCAGTGGGTGGAAGGGAGGAGCAGGTGTGAGCCCCGCCGTGCCCAGTTTACTGCTCCCCCCATTAAATGATGGCTGGAAAGTAGGAAAGAGCCATTCAGGTGCTTGGAATGGAAGCACACCAGGCAGAGCACAACTATTCCTCCTCCTTACTCCCTGAATGCGTCTCCAGCGCTCCTTCCCAGGATGCATGTCATCAGACCATCCAAATCTAAAAATATGCAGGCCTGTTCCTCCCGTCCCATTGTCCCCCACACCTAGATCACCAAGCCCTCTCAACCCTCTCTCAAAACGCATCTCCTGTCCCTCACCATCTCTCCATTCTTTCTGCGATGACCTTGTTCTGGCCAGGACAACAGCGAGACCTACCTGCCTCAAACAGTCTACCACACAGCTGCCAGTAAAATCTTTCTGAAACCCTGAAATTATTTCACCATCCAACAGATATTTATTAAGTATTTACTATGCGACAGGCACTGTTTTAGGCACAGGGCTTATAGCAGTTGACAAGATGGATAGAGCTCTTAAGAGTTTCATTTTAGTGGGGAAGAAAAATGAAAACAAAGATGAATATTGAAAAGGGCTAAGCAGATTAAAAAAAAATTAGGCTAAGGGGAGACTGAAGAGTTGAGAGCCTCTGCTACTTTAGCAAGATATTTTAGGGCAGGGAGGGCCACTGTGAGGAAATGATATTTGAGCAGAAACCCAAATCAAGTCGTTCTCTGGGGTCAGGAGTCAGGGCAAGGGGAGGATGAGTCTGAGCAGAAGAAGCAGCTGGTGCAAAGGCCCTGGGTGGGAATGAACAAAGTGTGTTCAGAGTAGAGTGAGCAAGTTCGCGTGGCTGGACTGGAGTGAGCAAGACGGAGAGCGGAGAACACAGATGAGGAGGAGGGAGGAGGGAGGAGCTGGAGGCTTGAAGGGCCCAGCAAGGAGTCTGGATTTATTTGGACCGTTGATGGGGTGATCTGATTTAATTTTTAGAAAGGTCATCCCAGCTGCTGTGTGGCGATCAGACAGGACGGGGTGGGATGGGGTAGAGGGAGGACAGCTGGGGGGGCTGCTGCTGGAGTCCATGGGAGAGAACAGTGGCCAGGACTAGAAAGGGGGCACCATGGGCGGCAAGGAGGGTCTGGATCAGACATGTTCGGGGTAGTAGATTCTACAGCAGTTACTGAGGCCTTGGAAAAGGGAGAAGCCAAAGTGTTCAGAGTTTAGCTTTTTGGCTCAAGCAACTAAGGGATAGGAAGTGAATTATTTTATTTCTTTTCATACATCCTCCTCACATGGTTCTGAGTATATAGAAAGTTGTCAAGAAATACTTGCTGAAATTTGCTCTGCAACTATAAGTTGTCATGACTTTCATCTTAACAGCGCTAATTTTTTTTTTTTAAATAGGTTCCACACTTGGTGTGGAGCCCAACACGGGGCTTGAACTCATGACCCTGAGATCAAGACCTGAGTTAAGATCAAGAGTTGGGTGCTTGGGGTGCCTGGGTGGCTCAGTCAGTTAAGCATCTGCCTTCGGCTCAGGTCATGATCCCAGGGTCCTGGGATCGAGTCCTGCATCGGGCTCCTTGCTCAGCGGGGAACCTTCTTCTCCCTCTCCCTCTGCTGCTTCCCCTGCTTGGTGCATGCTCTCTCTTTCAAATGAATAAATAAAATTAAAAAAAAAAAGAGTTGGATGCTTAATCAACTGAACCACTCAAGTGCCCCAACAGTGCTACTAATTTAGTCAGTCTTATACAGTATTTTTATGAATGATCTTATCCTGTTGTGGGATTTTAAGTCAGAAATCTGGTGTGAGGACCCACCCTTCAGTGGTGGCACTCAAGTTCTGAGTACTAAATTCTCTGTGTGTGTGCATGTGTGTGTGTTTATTTTCAGAGAATGTGACCAGAAGAAAAGTCAATACCTTAGCTTCAGTAGTAAAAGAACGGTATTTGGTTTCTTTATAGTGTTCCTCTGTTTTGAAAAGTACTTAACAGAGGGATGATGAGGGTACAAAGTAGGCATGGGAAGAATTCAACAGAGCCTCTGAATGACAGAACACCCTTTGCTCCCCCCCCCCCCACTCCACCTGTCTCTCTCTCTCTCTCACACCCCACTTCCTCTGGGCATTATGCCAATTGAAATGCCTTCCATGTCTTTTTTTTCTTTTTTAAAGATTTTATTTATTTATTTGACAGAGAGAGAGACAGCGAGAGAGGGAACACAAGCAGGGGGAGTGGGACAGGGAGAAGCAGGCTTCCCGTGGAGCAGGGAGCCCAATGCGGGGCTTGATCCCAGGACCTGGGATCATGACCTGAGCCGAAGGCAGATGCTTAACGACTGAGCCACCCAGGCGCCCCGCCTTCCATGTCTTTAGCTAAACTTACATGCAGTTCTCCATCATGCCACATGTGTAACAAGGTGCTGAATTATTAAAACAGACACAACAATAATTTGAAAAAACACTTTTCTAATTTCACCTAGAAATTAATCTCCATCTTCATCGCAGAAGGTCGGTTTTATTACTGTCTCTTTGTGGCAGCTTCTGCCAGGAGAATGAGCGTTGTCTGAGTTAACAATGTACTTCTGCATTGCGGTCACGGAGTAAAATAAGAAACTGGGACTCCTTTAGAAATGCTGGGTCTGAGCAGAGGCCTGGAACACTCAGTGAAGACCCTCGGACCATAAGCACATGCATTTGCAGGTGTTTCGCTGTTAATGGTGTATATGTGATAAAGTCGTCCTGAAAACACTGAGTTCTGTGAAATCTCGCACTCAAAACAACAACATTTGTGGGGAAAATATAGTTGGGTTGGCCCAAACCATTCAAAACCTATGGAACTTAAGAATTAGAGGGCACCACTTAAATCAACAAGCAGCACAATTTAAAATGAATATACCAGCACAATTTAAAATGGTATGATCAGTTCTCAATAAAAAGTACTGTAGTAAATATGGAATTTGAGCCAAAAAAAAAATCAAATTATTTTGTTGAAAGGGGCTTTTGATAGATAAAAGATGGTTACGATTTTTTTTCACTGTTCCTTCCATTGAGAAGCAGAGTTGAGTTCCCTCCCCTTGAATCTGAGCTCGCCCTAGTGACTTGCTTGGCCAACAGAATGTAGCAAAAGTAACGTGCTAGGATTTCTGAGTCGGATCATAAGAACGTGTGAAGCTTCTACCACAAGCTCTGGGAATGCTGGCCATTTAGAGAGGTCTGCTGCCGTGTAAGCAGTCCAACCACTTGACATCAGCATGCTGTGAGGAAGCCTGAGCTATTCACATGGGAGGGCAGAGACAGAGACAGGGGCAGAGAGACAGAGATTGAGAGACAGAGAGACTCAGCCAGCCCCAAGCTACAGTATACTTTATCCTGTAGTCATCCTAAGGGAGGCCCCAGATGCAGTGAAGCAGAGAGATGTCCCTTCCAAGCCTTGCCAAAATTGCTAGTACATGAGTAAATTGAGTATTTATGTTGTTTTAAACCACTAAGTTTTGGGATGGCTTGTTATAGAGCAATAGATAAATGAACAGAGCTGAAAGGAAGAGTTAAGATCGCTGAACTATGGCAAAAAATGCAAAACACACAGCGATGGGCAGAAGCAGCCAATCACATCAATGGACACAGGAGAAGACTGTGGGGATTGTACTCACACCCTTGGCTTTGTGCTCCCCAGTTGTATTAGGGGCTTCACTTTCTGTTGCTGTTACTTGCTGGCACAAAATGTCAAAATGCTAGGAAAAAATCACATTTAAGTAAACACGACTTCTGCGTGATACTCTAATTACTAATAGCATCTGAGCTAATTCTTACTTTAAAAATATAGGCTGCAGAGCGACAGATTGTCCTTGCTTTGGAAGCCCATGGAGTCCACAGTGTAAGGAGTGAAAATGACTTGACTATTTCTTTGGATTTTGTACTTCAGGTTGAATTCACATGAGTTACTGAGGGTAAAGGAGAGCAAGCAGGAAAAAGCTGCTGAACACAGGATAGAGAGGGAGAAGAGTTCCCATAGACAGAGCTCTCTTAATTATAAGCAGAGATTAGAAGAAAACTTCCTCAATCAGATAAAAGACATCTACGAAAAACCTGCAGTTAACATTATATTGACTGGTGAAAGACCAAAGCTTTCGCCTGATATCAAGAACAAGGCAGTGATTTCCAATCTCACTGCCTCAATTCAATATTCTACTATGGGTTCTAGCCAGTATAAGAAGATAGAAAGAAAGGGGTGCCTGGGTGGCTCAGTTGTCGGGCGTCTGCCTTCGGCTCAGGTCATGATCCCAGGGTCCTGGGATCGAGCCCCGCATCAGGCTCCCTGCTCAGTGGGAAGCCTGCTTCTCCCTCTCCCACTCCCCCCTGCTTGTGTTCCCTCTCTCGCTGTGTCTCTCTCTGTCAAATAAATAAATAAAATATTTTAAAAAAAGAAGATAGAAAAAAAGAAGTTAAAGGCATGCAGATGAAAGAAGAAAAATCATTCTCATTCGCAGACAATATGATGCTTTGTGTAGAAAACCCTGGAGAATGTACAAAAATTATTACAACTAATAAACAAGACTAGCAAGGTCATGACATACAAGATTAGTATAAATGTATTTCTACATGCTACCAACAAACAATATGAATGTGAAAATAAGGAAACAATTTCATTCACAATGGCATCAAACTTAGGAATAAGTTTAACAAAGTGTAAGGCCCGTATACTGAAAATACAAAACTTTGCTGAGGGACGTGAAAAAAAGTTTGAATAATTGGAGAGATGTTCCCCGTTAAGATGTCAATCCTTCCCAAATTGATGTATAGATTCAATACAATCCCTATAAAAATCCCAAGAAGTCTTTGTTTTTTCTTTTTTTAGGAACTGACAATCTGATACCATAATTTACTTGAAATGCAAAACTTGAGGTAACCAAAACAATTTTGAAAAAGAATGCAGTTGCAGGATATACACTACCTAATTTAAAAACTTAACTGTAAAGCCATAATATTCAAGATTGTGCACAATGATAAAAATACAGATCAGTGGAATGAAATAAAAAGTCTAGAAATAAATGCTTACATTTATGATCTGTTGATTTTCAACAAAGGTGCCAAAACAGTGGCACGGCAAAAGGACAGTCGTTTGAATACATTGTGCAGAGACAATGGACTCTCTAGAAGCGAAACAAACACTTGCATCCTTACTTCAGACTACATGCGAGAGAATGAAAAGACAACTCCGTGACTGGAATAAAATATTTGCAAATCGCATATCTGACAGAGAAATTGTGCCCAGAACGTATAAAGAACTCTTTTTCTTAAGAAAAAAGAAAACCAGTAAAAAAATGAGCAGTACATTCAGAGACACATCCTCAAAGAAGACAAAAAGATGGCAAATAAACACATGAAAGGCGGCTCATCATCATTAGTCATTAGGGCACTGCAAATTAAAACCACCCTGAGAAACCAGTACCTTCTGGAATGACTAATTTAACAAAACAGAGAGAGAACACAAATGATGGCACTGATGTGGAAAAACTGGAATTCTCTTACACTACTGGTCGAAATACCACATGACACCACTTTGGAAAAGAGTCCGTCTCTTATAAGCAATCACTTACCACAGAACCCAGGAATCCCACTTGTAGGCATTTACTCAAGAGGAATGAAAACTTATATTCTCACAAAGCCCATAGGTAAATGAGTTTAGCAGGTTTATTCCTACTCGCCAAACTGTAAAGAACCCATATGTCCCTCACCTGGTGAATGGATAAGCAAACTGCGGTACGTCTATGTAACGGAATACTACTCAGTCACCAAAAGGAATGAACTACTGTTCTATGCGACAGCATGGCTGAGACTCAAAAGGCTGAGTCCTGCATTATTTCATCTGCGTGACACCCTGGGAAAGGCAAAACCGTAGGGATGGAGAACACATCAGCGATTGTGAGAGGATATCGGTGAAGGAGGTTGTGACTACAGTGAAGCAGCACAGGGAATTTTTTGAGGGGAAAGAACTGGTCTGTATCTCATTTGTGGTGGTGGTTACATGACTCTGCGTTTGTCAACACTCACTGAAGTATACACCAAAACAAGCCAACTGTGCTCTGTGTAAATTTAAAAATAAAGTTAAACAAACCTGGTAACATTCTTATTCCCCATCCATTATACATGACTTTTTGAAAGTTTTTAGAATTTTCTCTTTGTCCCAAACATTCTAGAATACTACATTATTGTTCCCTGGTATGTATATTGTCTTTACTGTTCTATGCCTTACATAGGTCTTTTAACTCTATAAATGTATATCTCTCCATTCTAGGAAATTTTCTTGAAATATTTCTTTGAAATATTCTCCCCAATGTTTTTCATGTTCTCTCTTTGTCCTTCTATTAGCCAGGTGTTAGCACTCCTGGTTTGATTTTTTCTTTCTTCTTGTTTTTCTAAATCATCGCACACCATGAAATTCACCCATTTAAAGTGTACAATTCAAATAGTTTTTAGCATATTCACAGAATTGTGCAACCATCACCATAAACTAAGTTTAGAACATTTTCACCACCCCAAAAAGAAACCACAAAATAGTTAATAGCCACTCCCCACCCGTATTGATTATATAATTATCTTTTCTTTTCTCTTATTTTGCATCTCTTTGTGTACTACTTTCTGTAGATTTTCTCAGAATGTACTCACTCTATTCCTTCTACTGATTTTTAAAATAAGGTTGGCTGGTGTATTTTTAAAGGAGCTATACATGCAGTTGTAAAGAAATAACAGAGAAGTGTTATATACCCTCCATCCAGTTTCCCCCAATGATAACATCTTGCATAACTGTAGAATAATATCACAAACAGGAAACTTACATTGGTATCACCCATCAGTTAGCATGAACTCATTTTTTAAAGATTATTTATTTATTTATTTGAGAGAGAGACAACAGAGTGAGAGAGCGAGAGAGAGAGCACTAGCGGGACAGGGAAGGGAAGAGGGAGAGAGAGAGAAGCAGGCCCCCCTCCTGAGCAGGGAGCCTGACTCAGGGCTCAATCCCAGGACCCTGGAATGATGACCGGAGCCGAAGACAGACGCTTCACCAACTGAGTCACCCAGGCGCCCCTGCTTGCATTCATTTTTGTGTATATTTAGTCCTATGTAAGTTTAATCACATGTGTAGATTCAGGTGACGACATCACCTCAAGAAACAGAAGAGTTCCATCACACAGATCTCTCAAGCTACCCTTTTATAGCCACAGCCACCTTTCTCCCCCACCCTCCTTGAATTTTGGCACCCACTTATCTGTTCTATTTCTCTATAATTTTGTCATTTCGAGAATATTAAAGAAATGAAACCATGTAACCTTTTGGGATTGGCTTTTCTCACTAAGCATAATTCCCTCGAGATCCATCCAAGTTGTTGCCATGTGTCAATAGTTTGTTCCATGGTACAGATTTACCACTATTTTTTTCACTCCTCACCTGTTGAAGAACATTTGCGTTATCTCCAGTTTTTGGAATATTTGTACATGGGTTTCTGTGTGAATGGGTTTCATTTTCCTGGGATAAATGCCTAACAGTGCAATTGCTGGCTCATATGATTGTTACCCCCAAACAGTAATGGTAACTTCCTAAACAACCAAGGGCAAATCACCTGATCTCCCTGTGCCTTAACTTCCTCATCTGTAACAGGGGATATTACACCTTACCTAACCCTCTTCCTGGAGTTGCTATGACATGGGTTAATATGTATAAGGCACTGAGAACAAGGTCTAGCACACAGTAAATGTTACTTAAATGTAAGTTATTATTATAAACACTTCACTATTAAAATGATAAATGTGTTGATGTGTCGTCTAAGATCATTTTGCATTATATTAGTGTTGTATAGTCTGCACTAGCCCAGGGGATCAATTTTTCCCTTCCCTCCACTGCTACTCCTCTCGACTGAGGTGCTTCAAGAAGTGCATTAAATCTTTTAAGCTGCTAGAATCCAATTCAGTAAGAAACTGCTTCTGCCCAGGAAGCCTCAGTTACTGCCACCCCCCCAGCCCGCAGGGATGAGCAGGAGAATCGTGGGTTTGCAGGGAGGAAGGGGGGTTGTAAGAAGACCCAGCACTTAGAATTTCTCCCTGACCGACCCCCAGTGGGCTCTCAGGCAGAGAAGAAGCATAAAATGTCTACCGCTTTCGGTCTTTGTTCCTCCTTAGCACCATTTCTAAACTTTAAACTTAATGGAAGTTAAACTCCAAACTGAATTGGCCTTCTAGACTTCAAGTTTGTAGCACGGGTTCATTATAGGCTTGAAAGGGATACGGGCGCGCTGCTGAGAGCCCGACTCCTGGAGAGCAGTTTTACACACAGGGAGTCTGACCCGGGGTCTTCCTATAATAACTACTCTACACGAAATGCACCTAGTTATCTGTAATGTAAGAATAATCCCGTGATTTAACTGCTGATAATACTTGTTTTGTGGATGAGAGCCATGTTACAACTGTGTTTGAAAAGAATTTTAAACTAACCCTACTGTGGGCAGGGCCCTTGGTGGGCGCTTGAGTGCTAGTTTGAAGGGAAAAAATGTGTGTAAGAAGCATGTGATGTTTTTGCAGTGGTTTGAGGGCTGGGTTTGGTAATTATACTCTCGAATGCGAAAATCCAATGTGGCATAATGAAAAACACACCTCTGTTCTGCTTCCAAAACTAATTCCAAATACAGGGACAGTCTCTGCCCAAGCTGATTGTGTTCCATAAAGTGTGAATTTGCTCCGCTTCTGTGTCTATGAGAGCACCAGGACAAAAATCAGAGACCAAAAAAATGTGTGCCCCCTCCTTCCTTTTGTTCCTGTCTTTTCCTCTGAGCTACCCTCATCATTCTTATTGCTCAGTCTACGTATGTGAAAACGCACACAAAGCCAGTCTTAATAGAAGGAAGAGAACAGTAGTCATGTGGGTAGTAAATCAACTATGTAGTTCATATTACTATTACAATAAAATATTGTTCATTAAGTACCCTGCAGAGTTATAAAAAGGATAGTTTGTATTGGGTAGGAATAAAAAGCCAGCAAAGAATTTCACAGAGCTCAATGTGAAAGTCCTTTTTTGCTACAAAATTCCTATCCAAGCCCTCCCAGCAAACATTTCACTACAGGAATTCAAAGGAACCAAAATTTGCCTCATGGATCTTGAACCACATGTTATGGCCATTCATAACATCTGTCTTCCTTTATCTAACAGAATTTGCTAATCAAGAAAGGAGACATTTTTAGTCCTTTTTATATGAGAATCAATGGGTGTAAAAATATCAAGTCCTTCCCTTAGCTGCCTACACAGAGGGCTTGTATTGTTCACTGTTTATATGTTGTTGAGGGTCTTGTCAACTAAGTTATGGCGCATTATTGTCTTTAAGGCTACTCAGTAGAGAGATTCCTCTCAGAACTCAGTATCAGGAATGATCGTCATTTTCCTGAGCAACTTTCATGAAAAGGTTTCACTCTTTTTGCTCTTGATGCTAGGAAGCTGAGTCGAATTCCTGAGCTTATTTCACAATTTATACTAAACTCTTAGATATGTATTTTGTGTAATAATGTTATCCCCAGTTTTAGCTTGTTGGCCTACTCTAATTTTCCCCTTTCCACAATTTCTTCGCTTACTTTTTTCATCCTGCACTATGTTTTTGCATGTAATCAATTTCAAATCCCTTTTTGGAAAAAGGCATGATTTAAATTGCTAAATACAGTGCCTAGAAAAAGAAGTGACTGTATTTCTTTAGCAGTTATGCTGACCAGAGAACAACTATTGCTTTCTTCGTCATGTGACACATTTCAGAAGATATCAGCGTGGTGGTCTGAAATTCTCACCACTGCCAGCTGGTAAACATGGCTGCTAGGCCACCACATCCGCTTTCTTGACACTGCAGGACAGAGGCCCCATGACCTAAGTCACAATAGTTGGAACCCATCCTGGCTTCAGTGCCTAACAAAGACTTTATCATGTGGTATAGGTGAGCGGAGGGTAGATACAGTCAACCCAACACCGTGGATATATTTTGGTTCATCTTAAGCATTCCCAGCAGGTTCAGATAATGATTATAAATTACCTCAATCATCCCGAAACGCTGACTTTTACTCTTACTATTACCAGCTTGGTAATTTATTTGTAGCATTATCAGCTGGTAGTTAACCAGCTTGTTAATATTTAGGTGTTTAGGAGATGTCGAGTACACTACTAAGTGTATATCACTTCGTTTAACCCTCAAACAACCCTATGAAGTAGACACTACTATTTTGCCTTTCTGAGGATGAAGAGATGTGAGACAAGGAAGAGTTTAAGAACTTTCCCATGATCATGTAGTGGATTAGCGGACCTGGTATCTGAACACAGCTATCTGACCCAATTGTCCATTCTCTTATGCCTCTGTTGGGGGCTGCGCCCTTCACACTGAATACAAGTGACATACTGGGTGTCGAGAGACGGAATATGGTCTTTCGTGTGGCAGAAATGAGGCATGATGAAGACAACACAGACAGATTCACGTCCACGAACAATTTATATCTCATGGAGATGAGGGGTCAGACAGCAGTGCCAGGCAATTCCTACCAGTGCAGAGCTGAAGCTGCTGCAGTAAGGATGTGAGTTAAAACTAGGGGCACTTAGGCTATTTGAGAAGGCCTCCATAGGAAGACTCCTTTAGTGGGGCATGAAAAGTCACTCTGATCTGTGGTGTCACTTGCCCAGCCGTTAATGGTTCACATTCTGAACTAGTTATTGCTGTATATAAGAAAGTTACAAATTTTTAGCATAATAATTTCATAAACATATACACCGATTAAAGGTTATCTACGTTCTAATAGTTTTTCAGTTGATTCTTTTGGATTTTCAGGCACACAATCTTAATGTCTGCAAAGAATGATAATTTCATCTTCTTATTTTTATTTCCTTCCTGTATTGGTTAGAATGTATGTGGTAACACTGAATAACAGAAGTTACTATGGATATTTTTCTTATGTTTCTGACTTTAAGGGATTTTTTAGTGTTTTACATTAAATATGAGGCTGGGTATTGGTAATCTGCAATGTTTAGAAAGTATCCTCTTCCAGTTTGCTGATAAATTTATCACAATTCACAAAGACCTATAAGAAGGAAAAGACAAAACTGTATGCAAGGTATGTGAAAGAAGACTTTAAATAGGAATACAAACCATGTTTCTAGATAGGAAGATAATTTTGTGAAAAAGTTGTTTTTCCAAATAATAAATTTAACGCAATGCTAATTAACATCTCAATTAAAAACAACAAGGAAGGAGGGCAACCTATGGAATGGGAGAAAATAGTTATAAATCACAAACTTGATAAGAGGTTAATACCCAAAATATATAAGGACCTCTTACAACTCAATAGCAAAGAAACAAATAATCTGCTTAAAAAATGGGCAAAGGAACTGAATAGACATTTTTCCAAAGAAGACACACAAATGGCCAACAGGTACATGACAAAGTACACAGCATCAACAATCATCAGGGAAATGCAGATCAAAACCACAAAGGAATATCACCTCACACTTGTTAAAATGTCTCTCTTAAAAAAAGACAAGGGCTAAAAATGCTGGCAAGGATGTGGAGAAAAGGGAATGCTTGTACCTTGTCGTTGGAAATGTAAACTTGTACAACCACTATGAAAATCAGTATGGAGATTCCTCAAGAAATTACAAATAGAACTAGCACATGATCCAGAAATCCTACTTCTGGGTATATTTTCAAAAGAAATAAAATCACTATTTCAAAGAGATATCTGTATTCCCATGTTTATTGCAGCATTATTCACAATAGCCAAGATATGGAAATAACCTAAGTGTCTATCAATGGATGAATGGATAAAATGTGATACACACACACACACACGATAGAGTATTATTCAACCATAAAAAAGAAAGAAATCTTGCCACTTATAACAACATGGATGAAATTGGAGGGCATTATGTGAAGTGAGTAAGTCAGAGAAAGATAAATACTGTATGGAATCACTTATATGTGGAATCATAAAAAAATAAATAAAAGTCAAACTCAGAAACACAGAGTAGAATGGTGGTTGCCAGAGGCTGGGGGGTGGGCAAGGAAATAGGGAGAGGTTGGTCGAATGGTGTAAACTTTTAGTTATAAGATGAATAAATCTAAGGATCTGATGAATAGCAAGATGACTATAGGTAATAAGACTGTATTGTATATTTGGAATTTGCTAAGAGAGTAGATCTTAAGTATTCTCACCAAAAAAAAAAAAAAAAAGTCACCATGTAAGGTGATGGATGTGTTAATTAACTTGATTGGAAGAATCATTTCACAAAAATGTATACATACCTCAAATCATATGTATGTATATATCATGTTGTACACTTTGAATATATTATAATTTTAATTGTCAATTATACCTCAATAAAGCTGGAAAATTTGATTAATTAACCATGGATGAGCCTCAAAACAATTTTTTAAAAAACTACAAGCAAGGGGACGATCAGGGTAAAAATGATTCTCAAGTTTATCTGAAACAAGATTGACCAAGAAAACATTTTAAGAAGAAGAATGAGAAAGATTATTGACTTATTATTTACCTTATCAGATATTAAAACCCACGACTAAGGTAATAAAAGAAGGGGTGCATAGATGTGCAAAGGGAGGTAAAGAATATGAGGTCCCTATGCCTGAATTCCTGGGGAGCTGCATCATTGAGATAAGAGATGGGCTACTTGCTTAAGAGGCTGCCGTCAGTGGGAAGGATCACTGGGCAGGAGCACCTGCTTCTAGAAGAGTAGCACTAAGTGACTGTGTTCTGGTGACTAAGATGAGACAGAGGAAAAAGTCAACTTATACTTGTAGTTTTGGGGTGGTAAGTTTTAAATTCTTGGATAAAACTTTGGTAGAGGGCAAGATGGCTAGTTAAAAAGAATTTTCAGCAATTTTTACCGCATGCAGAGGCATACGATGCCTTTGTCAGCATTCCCCAATCCACCATGCCCCTCGGTGTTTTGGAGGAGACTATTTGTTGGATTTTTGTATGCTGTTAATGATAATGTGCTGAAATTAACTATAAGGTAAAATGGAAGGTCCATCAATACTTAGGTTACATAAAGATGTAGTGACCAATAAAGTTGGCATTTATTATAAGTGAGGGGAAAATGGCTTATTTATCAGGGGTGTTGGGACAGCCAGTCCATTCTTAGAGATACAAATGTATGTGCCCTAATAATTTTTGAACTCTACCATTTATTGATAGTCATTTAAAATATAATGAAGCATCCTCAAATAGGCACAACCAAATGAAGCTTTGACTTCTGTTTTGCATTCTCATTACATGCTATATATTTCCTCATAGCATATTGTGTAATTTCTGATTGTATATTATTTATATAATGATGTTACTTTTTAATAGATTTTATTTTTTTAGGGTAGTTTTAGGTTCACAGCAAAACTGAGCAGAGAGGACAGTTATTACCTACATACCCTCTGCCCCCACATATGCATACTCTACCCCACTATCCCCACCAGATGGGAAATTTGTTACAATTGATGAACCTACATTGATGCATCCTTATCACTCGAAGTCCATAGTTAACATTAGGTTCACTGTGGTGATGCGCATTCTATGAGTTTGGACAAATTTGTAATGACATGTATCAACTGTTGTGGTACGATACCGCATAGTTTCCTCTGTGCTTCTCTGCGCTCTGCCTATTCCCATAATAATTTTTGAGGTTATAAATTTGTGTTTTGCTCACTGCCCCCATCACAGTACTTCATCAAAAGGAGGATATGAGTTGAGCCTGGATATTTTCATCCATTTGTAATTTTTTGAGAGTTTTTATTAAGAAGAGGCATTGAATTTTATTCAATGAGTTTTCTGAATCTGTTGAAATTATAATATGTTTTTTTCTTTTATTCTGCTAATGTGGTGAAATCTATTGAATGGTTTTTGAATGCTAAGCCAGCCTTGCATTCTTGAGATAAAACCCAGTTGATCATGATATATTATCCTTTTTATATTTTGCTTTGATTCACATGGTTAATATTTTGTTAAGGGTGAAGTGGTGAGTTTTTAATTGTTGTTTGTTTCTTTACTTCTACTGTGCCAAAGAAAAAACACAAGTGACAGGAGGACTCATTTCCCTCAGCAGCTGAAATCACCTTTCACAATCTCTACAAAATAAAATATCACCAAAATAAGGCAAAGCAAACAAAGAAACAAGCAAAATCCCAAACATCAAGAGAGCAAATCTAAGATACAGCATCAGCAAAATATATAATAAAAGTAAAATATTATGTGTGTTTAAAACCATAGATGTTAAAGCCTTGAGTATTAAAAAACTGACATTTATTGAAATATCAATCATAATTGTTACAGGTAGGTTAAAGGCAAAAGAGGGGGGTTATAGTACACTACACTTCAAGTGTGAAAACTGTAAATTAGATATCAGTTGGTTAAATAAACCGTATGTTTTTGGAGTCTTTCTTGGAAATGCTCTAACATCAAAAATGTGTTTTGCAAATATGGCCCCCTTTGGTTTGGTTGGTTACCTTCTTCCCTGGATGCCTTGATAGGATTAACATTCCTCTTAACCCCACTCTCCCTTTCCCACACTTCCCTACCTCCTTAACATATAATTGGATTTTTCTGATTTTTTGCTCTTCTTAAGCATTACCTCTAAAGCCAAAACCATAAAAAGACAGCTATAAGGCCAAAAGCAGACCAAACTAAACAGCAAACAAACAAAAAACCAAAACCAACTCCCCTATCACCACCAGCAATGTCATAATAAACAAAATGAAAGACAAATAATAAAATGAGGGAAATGTCTGCAATATATGACCACAGGTCGATTTTAATATAGGAATACTTCTTAAGAATTAAAAAAAATTGGGGCGCCTGGGTGGCTCAGTTGGTTGAGCACCCGACTCTTGATTTCGGCTTAGGTCCTGATCTCACGGTCGTGGGACCAAGTCTTGTGTCTGGCTCTGCACTCAGCGGGGTGTCTGCTTGAGATTCTCTCTCTCCCTCTGCCTCTCCCCTACCCCGCCATTCGTGTGCTCTCTCTTTCAAATAAATATATCTTAAAAAAAAAGAATAAAAAAAAAATCCCAGAGGAAAAGTGAATTAAGGACAAGAGCAAGGAGTTGACTAAGAAGAAATACAAATGAATAGAAAAAGTATGAAAAAATTGTTTAATCTTACTAGTTATTTAGAAATGCAAATATTCCACATATGGAATAGCATGGAGGACCATAAGGGAAGGGACTGAAAACTGAATGGGAAGAAATCAGAGAGGAAGACAAACCATGAAAGACTCTGGACTCTGGGAACCAAACTGAGGGTTACAGAAGGGAGGGGGTGGGAGATGGGGTAACTGGGTAATGGGTATTAAGGAGGGCACGTGTGGTGATGAGCACTGGGTGTTATACGCAACTAATGAATCGTTGAACACTACATCAAAAACTAATGATGGACTATATGCTGGCTAATTGAACATAATAATAAAAAAAACCCAAAAAAACAAAAAAATAAAAAAAATAAATAAAAGTAAAAATGCAAATGAAGGCTGTATCAAGAGTGTTTTACTTATCAGATTGGGAAAAAAAAGAAAAAGAGTTATAAAACACAAGGCTGAATTTTCCTGAAAAAAAAATTGATGATGAAGATGAGAAGTCTGCAAAAGGTGTGTAATCAGCCCTCCCACAGATCCGTGAAGAAACCCGCATAGTTTGTGGCAGAAAGGAGTGGGAGGCACCCTAGATGTCCATTACCCAGGCAATGAGTAAGTAAACACGTGCACACATACAGAGAAATGCCGGGCAGGAATGATAATAAACTAGTTGTATTTTCATAGTACATGGATATATCTCAAAATCACATTAAGTCTAATATGTAAGAAGCAAAATGAGATCTTTAGCACAGTGTCATTTATACATATTAAAAGCACATAAACATAGCACCACCATGAATTTCTCAAGGATATATATATTTCTACATAGAAAAATGGACAATGAATTGAAAGGATAGATATTAAATACATTAGGATGGGTATGTGGGAGGGAAAACAACAAGGAATGAGGAGAATAAAAATAACATGAAACAAAATATGAGAGCAGTCTTGACTGGACTACTGAGCCATGAAGTGAAGGATAGGAGAAACTCAACTTTGGGCAGATAAGGGGCATCTCTATGGAATCAGCAGTTCTACTTCTGCTAGAATCTACTCTAAGAGCCTGGGTGGCTCAGTCAGTTGAGTGAACAACTCTTGGTTTCAGCTCAGGTTATGATCTCAGGGTCCTGGGATCCAGCCCTGTGTGGGGCTCCACACTCAACGGGGAGTCTGCTAGGGATTCTCTTCCTCTCCCTCTGCTCCCACCCCCAAAATAAATAAATAAATCTTTGGAAAAAAAAATCTCCGAAGTACAACATTTCACAATAAAAAAAAATCATAAATATAAAGCCTGACGATTTTTCACACCGTGAACACATTCATGTAATCACCTCCCAGATGAAGAAATACAGTATTTTCAACTCCCAGAGGTCCTTTGAGCCCTACCAAGCCATCACTGGCCTTCCTCAAAGGTAACTGCCATTCTGATTTCTCACACCATATATTAGTTTTATCTGTTTTTGACCTTCCTATAAATGGAATCATGCAGTATGTATTGTGTCTTCTTCTTTCATTCTCTATTATGTTTCTAAGATTAACCAATGTTTTTGTAAAAGATAGTATAATATTTTATGGCATATATATGTATATATGTACTTTTTTTTTTAGAATTGTACAACAATTTAATAGCTGTTAGAACCCCAAACACACACCCACTCACTTCAGTTGACTAATTCTTGGCTTTTCTTTTTTTTTTTCCTGTAATTATATTTTATTAAAAATATTCAATCATTATTGTATTAAGTATATTTTACTTAATTTTTTTATTATTATGTTATGTTAATCACCGTACATTACATCATTAGTTTTTGATGTAGTGTTCCACGATTCATTGTTTGTGTGTAACACCTCACAATTGATTCGTTCTACTATTGATGAATGCTTTATTCTCAGTTTTTGTTATTAGGGATAACATTGCAAGAACATTCTTGTCCATGTCTTTGGGGACACATGCATGCTTTTCTCTTTGGAGAAGACGAGTACCTAGAAGAGGAATACTTGGATCATAACATTTGTATATGATCAGCTTTAGTAGATACTGCCAACTCACTTTCCAAAGTGTACCAATTTTTACTTCCACCAACAGTATATTAGGGTTCAGTTGCACCACATCCTCACCAACACTTGGGACTTGCCAGTCTTTCTAATTTTGGCCATTCTGGTGCAGATGTCTTGTTCTTGTTATTTTTTTGTTTAAATCAGTTTCTGGATTTCATTTCTTTTAAAATCCTTATTAGATCACACAGTCTAACACTTTCTCACTTTTTCAATAGTCCCAAGCCTCAATGTCATCCCACTGTACTTATCAGTCAAAATCCCAAGTGCAGATCAATCATTTTGCCTTCTCTGCCTTATACATCACCTACTATTTACCGCTGGAGGGACTTATGCAACAGTACAAATTGGTAACTCCCTATACTGAGGGCCAACCTTCAGTGGGCTCTCTCTCCATCTCCATCACCGCTCTCTTAGGCCAGAGCATCTCCATCTCTTATGCATTACCACAATCGCCACCTGTGCCCTGGCACTTCTTTAATCTTTTCCTTAGTGGGATCTTTCCAAAACACAAGGCTGATCACATTATTCCCTGAATTGCTCTTCAATGACTCCTGCTGTCTTCAGCATATAGTACAAATTCATTTCAGATCTCATCTTTAAAATTCACTAGGCTGCCTCCCCCCATACCCTTGACATTCCAGCTCAGCGTTTCTCAAATATATTTTTAACTTGGTTCATGCACAAAATGAAACGAAAGTTTTTTAAAACAAGATTTAGCCTTTCGAAAGTGAGGCACTCTGGTATTTTCCCTTCTGTTTTAAATAAGATATTGGCATGACCAACAAAACTGGTTCCGTCATTGACTAAATGGGTTGCAACTAGCACTCTGTAAGATATAGTAGTCTTACTGTACATTTTTGGTTTCTGTAAAACCCCCCATTTCTCCTTTCCAGGAACCCTCTGCTCCTATCTCTACCAGCAGTCTCTCATCTTTTGGGAATCCACTCCAGGAAGCTTCTCCTGATCACTCCTCCTTTGTACTCCAATCATATAGTTGCTCTGTATTTTAATTGCCGGTTTACTTACATTTTCCAATGCACTGTAAGCTCCCTGAAGCCAAGGAATAGGATTTCCTTGTTCATCTTCAAAGCTCTAATACCTGGGACATAACAGGCACTCAACAAATGTTTGTTGAATGAATGACTGATATATAGAAAATGTTTATTATAGCACATAATAAACACACATACATGTTATTATTTATCCTTCTAATTTTATAATATTGAAAACAGTTTAACCTGACAACATTAAGACATTTAAGAATATGGAATATTGCTGTGATACAATGTAGGTAATGATTTAGATGAATATTTATTGCTATGAAACAATGTCATTGGTCTTTTGGGAAGATTAAATGAAATAGAGCAGACAAAGTGCTCCTTGGCACGTTGCAAGTCCTCATCCAATATTCAACAGCCACTTTTGTTATGAATTAATGAGACGCATTCATAACAGACAGATACCAGGATAAAAGAAAAGTTGGCAGTGAAGAAAGGAAGGCAGCTCCAGAGTCCAAAAAGAAAAAGGAAGGAGGCAGAGGCAACACCTCTGGAAGTTGTCTTTGTGTTTTAGCTCCACACCGCCATCTTACAAATGGAGAGATGAAGTCCAGAATGCATAGAGCATCCATCTTTGGACACATGCCCGGAGCCCAGGTCCTGCTCTCCAGCCTGAAACTCTTTAAAATACCAAATGGAAATGGTACCTGTGAACATATCTTTCAAAAGAAAATTATTTTTGAAAATGCCTAATGGAACTGAGAGAAACCTCATGGGAAAACTGTGCAGGAACTTCACCTTTATTAGGACGCAGACATTTATGGGGTTCAGTGCACCCCCTCATTCAGACTCCCTGAAGTCCCTTTAATATGCCACGTTAACTTATTCTCAGATGGAATGCAATGCAATTATTTTGATTTAATCTTTCTTAGTTATAATTATACTTTAGTCCTGCCTTTTTGTGGTCACCTTGCTTGTATTTTGCATGTTTAATCACAGAGTGACGGATTTGTTTGGGGACTGTTATCGGTGACTCATCTCATCTTTTACAATTTGATCCTTCCTAATTTCAACCTGGAAGGGTTCATACTCTTTTTTTGTTAATTGAAGTATGGTTGACATACAATGTTAGCCAGTTTCAGACGGATAGCATAGTGATTAGACCTCTATACATTACCTGGTGTTCACCATGATAAGTGATCTTTCACCATACAACATGATTACAATACTGTTCCTTGTATTTCCTATGCTGTACTTTTCATCTCCGTGACTTATTCATTTCATAACTGGAAGTTTGTACCTCTTAACCCCTTTCCCTTATTTTGCCCATCCTCCCAACCCTCTCCCTTCTGGCAACTACCAGTTTGCTCTTTGTATTTATGATTCTGTCTCTGTTTTTGTTTGTTTGTTCATTTGTTTTGTTTTTTAGATACTAACTATAAATGAAATTGTATGGCATTTTTCTTTCTCTGTCTGACTTATTCCACTTAGTATAATAACCTCTAGTGTCCGTCCACATTGTCATAAATGGCAAGATATTCTTTTTTTTTTTTTTTTTTTTGGCTGAGTAATATCTCTAGCTCTATCTATCTATCTGTCTATACCTCACATCTTTTTTAGCCATTCATCTATCCATGGGCACTAAGGTTGCTTCCCTATCTTGGTTGTTGTAAATAATGCCTCAATAGACATAGAGAAGCATACATCTTTGGGAATTAGTGTTTTTATTTTCTTTGAGTAAATACACAGTAGTGGAATTACTGGCTTGTATGGTATTTCTATTTTGAATTTTTTGAGGAACTTCCATATTATTTTCCACAGTGGCTGCACCCATTTACATTCCCACCAATAATGCATGAAAGTTCCCTTTTCTCCACATCCTCACCAACACTTGCTATTTCTTGTCTTTTTAATACTAGCCCTTCTGACAGGTACAAGGTATTTTCTCATTGTGGTTTTGATTTACATTTCCCTGACGATTGTGATCGTGAGCATCACTTCATGTGTCTGTTGGCCATCCATATTTCTTCTTTGGAAAAAAGTCTCTTCAGGTCCTCTGCCCATTTTTAAATCAGATTATTTGTTTTTTTGGTGTTGAGTTGTATAAGTTCTTCATATATTTTGCATATTAGCCCTTTATCAGATATGTCATTTGCAAATATTTTCTCCCTTTCAGCAGGATGCCTATTCATTTTGTTGATAGTTTTTTTTGCTGTGCAAAATGAAAGGTTTCTTACTCTTAATTTCAATTTGGAGTCACTTTGTGATGCCACATTTATACATAAGTTACTACAGTATAATATCACCAGTGTCGTTTTTAAACAAAGCTTGATGAATGGCAAAAATTATTTCGTTCTATTGACACACTTATGAAACATATTTCTAAGAAGTGTAATTAGATCCACCAACATAAAGTGTGAAATATTTGGGTTGGAGTTTTTAGTTTAATTAGTTTGTTTTAACTTTGGCAAGACCTAAAAGACTAGTTTACATGGCTTTTAACATCCAATCTGCAACTGACAGGAAGGAAACAGCATTCAGACAACTTTGTAGAGAAATTAAAGATGAGCTGTAAAAATGATTCAAGTTTTAATTATTTTTATATTATTAAAGTAATGCAGTGGGAGAAAACAGTAGTCGTATAGAAGGGATAAAGTCAAATGTAATAATAATTTCATTCCAGCAAATACCTGCAGTGTAGACGCTGAGGACACCTTTTCTTGCTACTCCAAAAATCCGAGACCGGGATATTACAGTATCACTCTTATTTTTGCCCTTCTCTTGCCCCCATCTCACCTCCTTTGTCTCAATGTCTTCCCCACATTCATTCCCTCACTCTTTGCTTCCTCTGTCCCTCTTTGTACTTTGTTTGGCTTCCTTCCTGACTTTCTTACATTTTCCTCCCTCTTCCCTTTGTTGTCTCCATCCTAACTTGGTGGGTCCCTCAACTACCTCTTGGTATTTCTTGGCAGACAGGGTCTTTGTTCTGGTCCCTACTGCAACCCCAGCCTAATTCTGGGCTCTTATTTCAGAGTCTTGAGCCCACCACCCAGCAATCCACTTCGCTTGTTGGGATTTAAAGATAGGTGGTTTTGATTTGTATTTCCGTGATGGCTAGCGATGTTGAACATTTTTTTCATGTGTCTGTTAGCCATGCAATTGCACTACTAGGTATTTACCCCAAAGATACAGATGTAGTGAAAAGAAGGGGCACATGTACCCCAGTGTTCATAGCAGCAATGTCCACAATAACCAAACTGTGGAAGGAGCCGAGATTCCTTCCATGGATGAATGGATAAAGAAGATGTGGTTCATATATGCAATGAAATATTACTCAGCCATCAGAAAGGATGAATATCCACCATTTGCATCGACATGGATGGAACTGGAGGGGATTATGCTAAGTGAAATAAGTCAAGCAGAGAAAGGCAATTATCATATGGTTTCACTCATATGTGGAACATAAGGAATAGCGCAGAAGACCACAGGGGAAGGGAGGGAAAACTGAATGGGAAGAAATCAGAGAGGGAAAAAAACCACGAGAGACTCTGGACTCCGGGAAACAAACTGAGGGTTACAGAAGGGAGGGGGGTGAGGGGATGGGATAGCTGGGTGATGGGTATTAAGGAGGGCATGTGTGGTGATGAGCACTGAGTGTTATACTCAACTAATGAATCGTGGAACACTACATCAAAAACTAATGATGTACTATATGTTGGCTAACTGAACATAATAATAAAAAAAAATTTTTTTAAATAAAAAAAATAAAGATAGGTGGTTTGTTCCCTGAGTGAGAGGACTATTTGACACCATAGGATTAAGCAATTTGGCAGATGACCTTGGCAATCTCCGCACGGGTACTGTGAATGGGAAAGCAGCACCAGCGGTCTTAGTACCAGGCCTCTGCCTTGTGGCTGAGGAGGGATGGCTCATCGCTCCACTTCCTTTATCTCCTTAGGTTCCTGTCTGGAATGTGAGACTGGGCTGCCCCGTGTGATCTGCTCCTCCATGAAAAGAGGGCACCTCTGCATTCCTCCCAAGCTCCAGCAACAACTGACCCAGTGCCCAGCATGAACTGAGCAGAGCTGCTGGCGTGGTACAGGACAGCTGTGTGGTCCTTGGTGCGTTTCTCAGGCTCTCTGTTTAATCTGTACAGAGAATGGGATTGCCTCCTCCCTTGGTTCAATGTAATTAGCGTGGTGGGGAGAATGGAGCCTTCAAACTAGCAGTGGTGGAAACACCATGTTCTTGGATGCTCTCAGCCAAGAGAAGGGAGAATGTGAACTCGAGACTGAATCTTGAAGTCTTCAAAGGAATCTCAGGACAGCCTCCAGCACCACTTAGTTCCCTCGCTTCCTCCTTATTCTCAGGGAGGAATGCTGGGTTTGACTTTTTTAAAATAATACTAATTACCACCCTTTACGTGAACCGCTGATGCATTTAAATCTAACTAGTATGTTAGTATCTAACCGGATGATTATGGATACCACTACATATGTGTTAGACTAGCACTGTTTGTAAGTTAGATTTGATTTCATCTCTCCACTATATTTTCCCATGCCCAGTTATTACAGTTTTTGCTTATGTAGTGTGCTCATGTACTCAAGTTTGAACAACTAAAGGGGACATTAGTCTACAGTGCATTATTCAAATCAGAATAATATATTTTATATTCTTGGCTTGATCATCCGAAAATTAACTCTACCAGGATTTATGTCAAAAGAATGAATATATAAACCAATCCTTCAAAGTATAATTTACTTGTGTGGGCATTTAATAGAATGCCTACTCTCATAGATAAAGAATCACTGTATGATTTGAGCATATATAATTATACAATGTACATATATATATGTAGAAGAGAGAAAGGAGTGTGGGAGTGTAGAAACTAAAATTCAGTTGCTACCACAACTGTATATGTCCTAAACTTTCTTGCATCTTGGGTATTTTATCCTCAAAATTAGTTTTAAAATTTGAATATGTAATTATTTCCATTTCTTTATGGGTTGTAGAAGAAGTTAAAAATATATATTTATTCATTGGAATCTATTACACGGAATTTTTAGATATTGTGAAAAATATTCCTATTCCTCCTTCATATAAGTGCATTTTTGTTTGCTTGTCATTTAATAAAATGTGGGGAGAGGATGAGTTGAGGATTTAGTCTCTGCTGAAGATCTACTGTGCTTCTTAACATGTGTTGTATGATTGATAAAATGTTTTGGAATCTTTATATAACTATGGCTATAAAGCTCCTGAGGTCAGGGATTGGATCTTCAATGCCTTGCCACTGGACCCAACATTTAAAGTGGTTCAGGAAATATTTCTTGAATGAATGATTCTATATAATACCTATAGAACTGATTCATTTACTTAAGTAGCCAACCAAACCAGTTCACTCAATTTCATTGATATCATGGTCTTATTTAGATATAATTTATTAAGTAGAAAGTCATAATGAGGGAAAGGATAGAAAGGTTCCCATTGTTGTATTGTAGTAAAAAGATATTATGAAATATGTCATTGTATTATGTGGCACATAAAAAAGAAGATAAAAACTTTCAGGACTATGAAGAAAATACTCCCTAAACTTTTGAATCCCTGAATAGCACTGGCGGGGCGGGGGTGGGTGGAAACTCTGAAGACAATAATTTTAAAACAAAAACAAACTAGTCCTTTAATTATAGCATAATTATCCAGATTTCAAACTGTGAATTCACTTTTGCTTTGGTCTTTTAAATAAATTATGCATGTTTTCCATATGGGGCCCCACACCAAAACTCCTTTTTAATCTGGGAAAACATTTCCAAAATCCAAGTTAGTATCCATGCTCTGGCATATTAATTTGACTTTGGATTCTTCCATAAACTTTCCATGTTTAGCAATCTTTTTGAACTGTCCCTTGGGATACACATGTTTGTATTACACATATTCTATGTCTTTTAATAGTAACGTTTAGGAATTCAGTAGGAAAAAAACAATGCCCTTGTAAATTTGATCTCTTTTGCAAACATCAGAACATGAAATGTTCTTTGGCTTACCCCCCACTAGGTTTACATTAATAAACCATCAGTTGTGAGCCCAACCACCCAATTCCGAAGAAACTTCCAACTTCAATATTATATGCTGTTTCATTCTTTTGTGCATTTAACAAAGGATTAAGGCATAATGCATTTTTAATTAACTGAAATATTAATGGCAAAAGGCTTTTAAGAGAAAATTTTTAAAGAATTACTCATCATAAACATGGTTTCAATAGAATTTATTTATAAAACTGGGTAGAGGACCAGGAATGGATAATTAAAACTTTAAAACAATGTTTTCCTTTTATATAAAATGGTTAACTTAAGGAACTTCATAGATAACAGCAAAAATGTGGGAACACTCTTGGGGGCTATGTACTAGTGTCACAGTGGTGTCACACTGAGATTTTCTACTTCTTGGCCAAGTTTTTGTGAAACTGCTTATATTAAACATGTAGAGCCTGGATTGTGTTTAGCCAACCACATTCCCTCATAGACCCATAGTCACCATCATAAATGCCTTTCTCCGTAGCCACCAGGAACCCTGAAACTGCTGCTAATGAGATGATGTAGAGGAACAGGACTTGAACCGCAGCACCGATCAATCCAGTACTGCCTTGCTTTTAATTCCACTGTCTCTACTAGACAAAGCAAAGTCAAGATTTTGATAGCACTTCAATATTGACAGTGGACTAATTTTCATGGCTTTGAAAATTCTGAAGTCAGTTAATCCAGAGAGGGTTGTGTTTGTCTAAATTTAACAGAAACCCACCAACAGTGGCTTAAGCAATTAAGTTTTTAGTTTCTCAAATGAATTAGAAGTCCAGAAGGAAGCATTCTAGGCAAGGAAGTCATCAGAGATGAAGGTTCATTTCAGTGTTCTGTCCCATCTTCCACAGTGTTGGATTCTCCTGAATGTGAGATAGTCCCTCCATTTCTAGGCATCTTATCTGTGTTCTTAGCTGGAAGAAAGAGGAAGCACATAGCACCAATGTGCATGCCCACTGAGTCTGTCCCTTTTTAACAAAGAAAACATAGCATTCCTACGATCTCTGCCAGTAGAATTCTGCTTATAGCTCAATGGCCAGAACTGTCTCATATGGGTCACCTCTAGTTGAAAGGGTAGCCTGGGAATTCAAGTTCTTTTTTGTTTGGGTACCTTGCTTCCCCCAATAAAATCAGCTCTCCATCAGTAAGGAAGAAGGGAGGAAAAAGGATATTGGATAGACAAATAGGAGTTGTTGTAATATGTGATGTGGTTCATTACGGTGACCAAATAAATTATCCACTTTCTACCCTACTTCATGTTATATAGATACAGCCTCAAATATGCTCTCCTATAATCAGAAGATCCAAAAACATTTTATATCACAACAAACTTCAGCTGTGAAATACTCCATTTTTTTCAGGCAGGCCTTCCCAGAACTCCCGGGACTTCCCAGGTGTCTTCCCACGGAATTTGTACGAGGGGCCGAGCACAGGAGGAGTGGGTCAAAAGAATGGTTTTGGCACATTTGTCTTAGTCATTATTTTCACTCATTTTGACACAGTGAATTAAAGGCTGATGACTATCCATTCCTAATTTCTGGCCTACTTAACGTTTCTACATTAAATTAGGGAACCCCTTTCCCTCTCTCAATGTTTCTATGTCAGGCAAATCTACAATACTCATGTGATAATGAATGACCTAGACTAGGAGTCTGTAAACTAGAGCCCACAGTCAAATTTGGCCAGCAGTAATTTTATAAATAAGGTTTTCTTAGAACATAGCCACACCCATTCCTTTTATGTATTACAGATGGCTGTTTTCACAGTACCAGGGCAGAGGTGGGAGTTGCAACAGAGACCATCTGGCCTGGAAAGCCTAAACACTTTTGACAAACACTTTCTATATGCAAGGGATGGAAACATGGATTGCTTCATTATTGTCGTAGACGGCATCTATGAATTTGGCACTATTTTTATCCCCATTTTATAGATGGGGAAATGGAGGCTTTAAGAACAAGTACTTAGTCTAAAATCCTAGAAGGTGGAGATGGCTCCAAGTTCAAGCTCCCTGAGTCCACAGCCCATCGCCCAGCCACCATGACAAGACTGTGTTCCCTCCTTCGTGGCACAGAGGAGAGCAGCCAGGATTAACCTCCAGTGTCGGTCTCCACACCTCCTGGACATGGGACAGGGGCCACCGTGGTGACTGCGGTGGGAGCCACTGACCAGAGCAAGATATGCTCTTTGGTTTTTGACAGTTCCATTTCTCTCTTTGCCCCTAAGAGCTTCTGTGACAGGTTAGTAACTCCTCCTAATCAACTGTCTCTCTTTCCTCCTTCGCAGAAAAATAATAGCTATGTAGGCAGCTGGTCTCATTCTTGCCAGTTAAACATCCCAAGAAGCCAAGTGAAGAATTTGCCTATCCAGGCTGGGAAACTGGGAAACGCAGTTACTCAGTGGGGGCTTAATGAGAGCAGATGGTTATTTTCTCTTCCTGTTGGTAGCTTCAAGGTCACAGCGAGGAAAGGGGAAATGAGGGAGGACTGGAATCCCTGGGCCTGCCCCTCATGCAGCGGTGCACAGGGGGTGCCGGTCTGCCATTTAAAGTAGGTTGGTCAAAGATGCCAAACACTCTGCTCTCATAGACTGCCACTCAGACTTAAAACATGTCAGTGGCAAAGGCAGTGGCTGCTGTTTGTGGGTTGTTAGGAGAGTATTTAAGTTGACCTTCGCATTCCTACCCTGGGAAGCCAGTGGTGTCTGGCATGTGAGTCAGAGGCAAGCTCCTGCTGCCCAGAGTCCAAGTAGATCACAGACACATAAAAACAGCTCTTCCAAGAGAAAACTTTTCTTTCTTTCCTTCTTTCTTTTCTTTTCTTTTCTTTTTCTTCCTTCCTTCCTTCCTTCCTTCCTTCCTTCCTTCCTTCCTTCCTTCCTTCCTTCCTTTCTTCCTTCCTTTTCTTTCTTTCTTTCATTCTTTTTAAGATTTATTTATTTTAGAGAGAGCAGGAGCAGAAGGGGCAGAGGGAGAGGGAGAAAGAATCTCAAGCAGACTCCCCACTGAGCCTGGAGCCCAACACGGGGCTGGATCTTACTACCCTGAGATCATGACCTGAGCCAAAACCAAGAGTCAGACGCTTAAGCTACTGCACCACCCAGGCGCCCCTGAAGAGTAAATTTCAATAGCACTCAGATTCTAAAAATAATTATTCCACAAATCTTTACGTTGAAATACTAAGATTCACTCCAATTCTTTTTTTCCCCCTATGTCAAGCACAATGAATCTTATACCACCCAAGACTAAAAGACAAATCCAAAACAAGAAGACATAATAGCTGCTATTCAGGAAGCCTAAAAAGCAAAATGTGGAGACTTTGATTTTTATATCCGTTTATGGATATAACTCACTCTTTGACCAAATAGATTTCTCCTCTGTTGTCACATTGCAATCCAAATATTGGACATTTAGAGTATAAACCTATGTGGCAAATCTCCAACGTCAATATTCCTGAGCAGAAATTTGATCTCTGGTCTCTGCTTTTTCCTGAATGGATCTTTTCTAACTATCCAGAAAGAAAGGTCTTTGATTTATTAGGATTGGGCCAGACAAATAAGGCCCAGCAGTCACCACAAACATAGGCCCTGTGGATTCATATTTGAGATGGTTCCAAAGGCTGAGGAGTTCAGAAGTTCTCTTCAGGTTGGGGCCCTTTGAATTAACTTTGCCTGGAGTCATCCTTTAAAACCTTATTAAAGTATTTAGTCTTGTCTTTGTGCTCCCTGAGAACTATTTTATTCATCTGCCTAGAGCTATAGGTTTGTCAGTCCCACCTTAGTGACGGTTGGCCTTTTTTCATATTTCAGAAACCTGAGACTATAGAAACGCCATTCTTACTGACTCTTGCAGTGCCCATGGGGTGGTCTTAATCTAAAGCTATGGTGTCTCTGGGTCAAACATCTAATTTTTAAATATTTTTTGAATTATACTTTTAATTCATGTGCAACTTTCAAAATGGCATGATTTAATCAAGGACAATTTGAAATTAACAGTGGCCATTTTGGAGAACTTTGAACATGAACAGAAAAGGAAACCAAATCTTAACTATCCTTTAGTCTTTATATTTTAATTGACATAGGAAAACTTCCAAATGCAATTTGGATTCTAAAATTGTCTCCCTAAAAGATTTGCCAATAACCAGAATTTTAAAGGAAAAGTTTACTTAAAAGTTCAGGCTTATCATGGTCACATTCACTCTAGGCCTCCCTGAACTCTACCAAAAATTAAAAAAAAAAAAAAAGAACTAGAGGACTCTGTGGGACAATGAAGAGGCTCCAAGCAAGACTGCAGCATCCAATTTCCAATGAACCCCTTAAACCAACAAGAAGAATTGTCTCTAATGATAGGACAGAAGAAAACCTTTTTTTTTTTAATTTTTTTAAAGACTTTATTGGTCAGAGAGAGAGAAAGGGCACAAGCAGGGGGCGCTGCAGGCAGAGGGAGAAGCAGGCTCCCCACCGGAGTGAGGAGCAGGATGCCATCCCAGGACCCTGGGATCATGACCTGAGTCAAAGGCACATGCTTAACCGACTGAGCCACCCAGGAGCCCCAGAAGCAAACTTTTTTAAGAGACCCAGGCACTGCACTTCCAATGAGAAGTTCTACCACAGTGATTACACTTGTATCCTGGAGTTAGGACGTTACTTAGGTGATGGGGGTTTTTAACAACCCCTCAGACTCTCTCTCACCCGATCTATAATTATAACTTCTATATTTGTCTGTAGCTGGTCTCTTCTCATTTAATTTCCACCTACCCCCTCTCTTTGGAAACTTTAGAAATTAATTAATTTTAAAGAGTTGTCATTGTGTGTCACTTTAGAAATATTTAGTTCACATAGCTAGATCTAACCACGAGGAAAAATATCAGAAATTAGGTTTAATGGAACAAGCTCTTGCTTCAATTGACTTTTAAAAACAACACTGACATAGTTACCTTTTGAAAAAAAAAAAATCCAAGACTGCGTGGCCTTAGTTACTGGGTTATAAGAAGGAAAAAAAAATGCCAAGAGCTTTTAAATATGATTTATAGTATTTAAAATTTTGGTTTATAAAAACACACATTTGTAAATTATATTTGCAAAAATTTCATGTAACATTCCTACTGAAATGATTTCTTGGACAAATAGCTAATTTAATAATTCCAGGCTAAAACTGCTCTATGTTCTGCCCCTGATTTTACCACCACATTAAAAACAAAGTCAGCAAAGCATTCTAGTTTATGCTAGTCTTTATTTTTCTTATAAAAGACCAATTTGAATTTCTTAAATTTCCTTTATTGGTTTTGCTAGCCAGCCCTATAAAATTATAAAAATTGAAATTTGTATGTTTAAGTAAATTGTATCAAAATGTCTTTATGAAAAGAGATACATTTATGTAAAGTACAAACTATAAGATTTATCAGGACCCTCAGTTTAAAATAGTATATATATTATTTTGAGTTAACTGAAAAATTATCTTTGGATACTTTAACACATAATTTGAATAGATTTATGATATTATTTATTTTATTATTTTTAATTATTTTAAAAAATTTTTAGAGGGGGAGGGGCAGCAAGAGGGGGAGAGAGATAATCTTTAAAAAAAATTTTTTTTTTATTATTAGAGAGAGAGAGAGAAAGTGAGAGACAGAGAGAGGGAGGGGGAAGGGAGGGGAAGTAGGAGAGAGAGAGTCTCAAGCAGGCTCCACCCACAGTGCAGAGCCTGATGCGGGGCTCCATCTCACAATCCTGAGATCATGACCTGAGCTGAAATCAAGAGTCAGACAGTCAGATGCTTAACCGACTAAGCCATCTAGGTGGCCCATTATGATAATATTTAATATAGAGTAGTTCTTTAACACATTAAAATGTTGTTAATGTCTGTGTTCATTTTTTAAAAAAATATTTTTTATTTTTTTAAATTTTATTTTGTTACATTATGTTAGTCATCATACATTACATCATTAGTTTTTGATGTAGTGTTCCATGATTCATTGTTTGCGTATAACACCCAGTGCTCCATTCAATATGTGCCCTCCTTAATACCCATCATAGGGCTAACCCATCCCCCCACCCCCCTCCCCTCTAAAACCCTCAGTTTGATTCTCAGAGTCCATAGTCTCTCATGGTTTGTCTCCCCCCTCCAATTTCCCCCCCTTCATTTTTCCCTTCCTACTACCTTCTTTTCAAAAAAAAAATTTTAGAAGTATAATTTTTAAAGTATGGTTTTGCATAGTAAAGAATATATTTTGGTTTACTATACAAAAAAAGGATAATTTTGTCTTCAAGTAAAAAAAAAACAACTGGTCAAAATAAAAAACGATAGTAGAAGACAAATTTTAGCATATTTTATAAATGTAGAAAATCCCTCCTGAAAAGTAAGCTTTATTATCTTGGGATTATAATATCTACAAATAAGGAGGTGAAAAAAACGTGCTAAAAATTTTGACCAAGTGGTTTATTCAAAAGAGAAAAAGACTTAGATCTTTATCAGCAAATTGTTCATGGATGACATTTTTTTAAAAAGACTTATTTATTTATTTTAGAGAGAGAGAGAGAGAGAGAGAGCAGGAGCGGGAGGGGCAGAGGGAGAGGGGGAGAGAATCTCAAGCTGACTCCCTGCTGAGTGCGGAGCCCAACACGGGGCTCAATTTCACAACCCTAAGATCACGACCTGAGCCGGAACCAATATTGAGACAATCAATTGTGCCAGCCAGGGGCCCCGTGGATGACTTTCTTAAGAGTGAACTAGAATGGGTTTCCTGTTAAAATTTCTAAATTCTTCTGTGTCCGGATCACAAAATTATTCTGTTAACTCTCTTTGGCTTTGACATACTTTTAAATGATTTTAAAAGGTTTTACTTTTGAAAGAGGTGAAGTTCTGAAGGACGGCCTTCACTGCTGTTTTAAACCTACTCCTTATAACTGTTTCTGGCCTTATGCGTATCTTGCCCCCAACACACCTTTCCTCGATTTTGTCTTCCTCAAATTTAGACACCAAATTTAGAATAATAAAAATGTTTATGATAGCTCTTACCCTGAAATACCTTTGAGTCTCCTAAGTGGATAGAGGTAACAAAGATTCGCTCCTTTACTTTATGAAGGAGCTAGGCATAACTCGATTTGTTGGCCAATTTTAATTTTAATTAACTGAAACTATTGAAATCTTTTCTTTATTAAAGTTAGGATATATTTTTTTAAGCTGACAAATTCGAAGAGAAGTTCAGCATTTCTATGTTAATTACATATAAATATAAATATGTATTGATTATTGTGTACTCTGTGTATTGTGTATTATGTTAAAGAAAATATACTCATGTAGATACAGTAACAGTATACACAAAGATTTTGTAAGGTTTATATATGAGATGTCAATTGGTGACTTTCACAGAACATATTATTTGATAAATTAAAAGCCTGGATATTTATCACTGTCCTAACTGCGATAATATGTTCTTTTTCCTAGGACAATCATTGATTTGATCCCTATAGGTTAATTTTGTATATTACTTCAAAAGAGAATTCTACAGTCCTTCATTCAAATATGGTACTGTAATGTACTGAATTATCACGATATGTTCATTCTTATCACCAAAAGATAAGAACAGCCTTCCTTGCCAGCCACCTAATCCACTTCAGCATGACAACAGACTCAGTGATCAGACATGTTTGGGAACACCATCAGATAAAGACTTCATTTAAACCTCATCAGAAAAGACCTTATCTCATACTGTTAACATCTAACATAGCAGTAAGGCTCCAATGGTCCACTTCTTCCAGATAAAACATCATACATTCTTCAACATTAAAATGTTTGGAAAACAATACTTCATGGAAACATAGAACTGAAGTTCTCTATAGAATCTCCAGATGGTTCGCGGGAATAGCTAGCTACCTCATGATCCTGGGAACAAGCGGGTGACCACATAAAGCAGATAGTTTCGTTCACCACATCTCTCTCCAGGAAAACCAGATGCCTGAAGCCACTAGTCTCGTGCTTCTTTCCACATTTGAGTCTTTACCCTCCATCTCATTCTCTCTTACTGCTTCTCATTTCTAAGTTATTAGTGGACACCTCTGTCCCTCATTCATGCCAATGCTCTCATCTTTGATAATTTCCAAATACTGAGCCAGTTCTTCAGACTCTGGCAAAGCTCAATAACCCATATCCAAATTAAAGAGGAAATAAAAACACAGGTATATAAGGAAGATTCAAATAGTTTGTGGGACCTTTAGGACTTTCTCAACCATTAATAATAACCCTAGTGTCCTTGTTTGTCTCTTATAGTTGCTAAATGCATAATCTCCAGAATCTTAAATGCTCAACGATCATACTAGCGGATTCAATCAATAATCATCCCCCCAAATAGCCAGAAGGTATAATGCCTATAGTCATCAAAACATCTACCATTACAAATATTCAGTATTTGTAATATATAAATATTCAATCCTTTTAAATAGAGTCAAACACTATACTTTCTTTTTTAAAAACAGATATAATTGAGATACAACTGACAAGGTTGTATATATTTAAAGTGTACAATGTGATGATCTGATATACATATACATTGTGAACTGATTACCACAGTCAAGTTAATTAACACATCTATCACTCCACATAATTACTTTTTTTTTTTTTTTTTTGGTGAGAATGCTTAAGATCCACTCTCTTACTCCCAGCAAATTTCAATACAGTATTATTAACTATAGTCACCACACTGTACATTAAAAAATCCTCAGAACTTATTCATCTGGTAACTAAGAATTTGTTAGGAACTATGCTTTCAACAAAGGTGCAGAAGTAAATTGATCATACTCCCCAAAGAAAATAATCTATCACCAAGAAAGTAAAAAACGTCCCTACTGGTAATCAGGCTGCAGTGGAAGGAAGGAGATACTGAGAATTGAAACAGAAGGCACAACTTCCAAAGACGCAAAACAGATAAACTGTATCAGCCTAACCATCTTACGCGTCATAGAATATCTGGGCTCAAACTTCTGTAACATGAACTCATTCGGCCCCATATGTTCTGAGATAAGACCATGGACGGTGATCTAGCAGTTACTGCACAGACTCACTTTTAAAGACCATGGATTGTTCCAGCAACTTGCCCTGTCAAGGCCATTGTTTGATTAATCTAACCCCCCATCTGCTATAAGCACCCTTTTAAACCACTCCCTCTTGAAATATGCTAGGGTTCTTCCGGAGTACCTTCTTCCTTATGCACCAAACTAAACAAACACTGGTTTTGATATGTTCCTGGTGGTCTTTGATTGGTAGGCTTTAAAAATCTCATGCAATAGGTATTGTTACTATTCCCTGAAATATTTCAGATTTTATTGAAGAAGAATTTTATCTTAAAGCAGCACTGTCCGATAGAACTACTTCTGATGATGGGAATGGTTTATAATCTGCACTGTTGAGCACAATAGCTACCAGCCACATCTTAGCATTGGGTATTTGAAAATATGGCTAAAATGACTGAGGAACTGAAGTTTTAATTTTGCCTAATTTTAATTAATTTAAATCTAAATAATCATATGTGACTAGAAGTCATCATACTGGACAGTACAGTCTTAGAACGTGTACCATTGCTGACCCTGCTGGTATACTTTATCTAAAGGCATTATCTCAGGGAGTAATGCACCTGATCACTTCCCTTCTCTCCAAATCCCTGTAACAGTCTCTGAATAGATGTAGAAGGAGATTTCCTGATGAGGGAGGGGAGGTAAAACTTAGCTTTGGTCTTTTAAGGGAAACGTTTGGTTGTAGATATATAGTCTCTGCCTCATTTTCTGGTTGAACTAGCTTCTGCATCACTGAAGAGGGATCAGCAATAGCATCCTTTATCTACTCATCAACCAAAGGGGTCACTCTGACTCAAGCTGTACAGAGTCGGAATGCCACTGTGCTTGTGAATTTTGCCTCCCAGCACTCTTATTTGTGGAAATTCCATGAAGATTCTGGCATGTGACAAACTTTTGTGTTTATTTTCCTTTGTAATGTGAGTTTTCATAATTTTAGGTGTCCTGATGAGTATTTTAAATGGACAGTTGGCAGACTCTGAACCAGAGGGCTGCTTAGGCTGATACTATCTTAAACCAGAAGTCCCAATGTCACTAGAATATTTATGGCAGTACTTCATGTTGTACAAGAATGTCTATCGCTGAGCTATTTTATTGTATTTTGTTGAAATATAATTGACACATTGTGTAAATTTAAGGTGTACAATGTGAAGATTTGATATGTCTATACTGCAAAATGATTACCACAATAGGATTAGTTAACACTGCAGTCATCTTACATAATTATCTTTTTGTGTGCTGTGAGAACATTTAAGATTGACCCTCTTAACAACTTTCAAGTATACAAACTATACTCATCATGCTGTACATCAGATCTCCAGAATTTATTCATCTTATAAATGGAAATTTGTATCCTTTGACATCTTTCATTTCTCCCACCCCCTAGCCCCTGGCAACCATCATACTACTTTCTGCTATTATGAGTTTGGCTTTTTTCAATTCCACATATATGTGAGATGATACAGTATTTGTCTTTCTCTGTCTGATGATTTCACTTAGTATAATGTCCTCAAGGTCCATCCATGTTGTCACAAATGGTAGAATTTCCTTCTTTCTCATAGCTGAATAATATGCCATTGTGTGTGTGTGTGTGTGTGTGTGTGTGTGTGTGTGTATCACATATTCTTTATCCATTCATCTGTAGATGGACATGTAGGTTGGGTCTATATCTTGGCTATTGTAAATAATGCTGCAATGAACAGAGGGGTACATACATCTCTTCAAGATCTTGATTTCATTTATTTTGGATATATGCCAAATGTGGGTTTTCTGGATAATGTGATTTTTAATATTTTCAGGGACTTCCATACTGTTTGCCACAGTGGTTGCACCAATTTCCACTCCCAGCAATGGTGCACAAGGCTCCCCTTTTTGCACATCCTTGCCAACACTTGTTACCTCTTGTCTTTTTGATAACAGCCATTCTAACAGGTGGGAGGTGATAGCTCATTGTGGTTTTGGTTTGCATTTCCTTGATGAGCACCTTTTCATGTACCTGTTGGCCATTTATGGGTCTTCTCTGGAAAAATGTCTATTCAGGACTTCTGGCCATTTTTTAATTGGATTGTTTGTTTTGTTGTCATTGAGTTGTATGAGTTCTGTGTATATTTTGGGTATTAACCTCTTGTCAGATAGATAAATGGCTTACAAATATTTTCTCCCATTCCATATGTTGCCTTTTCATTTTGATCATTTCGTTTGTTGTGCAGTTTTTTAGTTTGATATGGTCCCACTTATTTATTTTTGCTTTTGTTGCTTGTGCTTTCGGTGTCTTATGCAGGAAATTGCTGCCAAGACCAGTGTCACAGAGTTTTCCCCTGTGTTTTCTTCTAGGAGTTTTATAGTTTCAGGTCTTATGTTTAAGTCTTTAATCTATTTTGAGTTTATTTTTTGTGAGTTGTGTAAGACAATTCAATTCAATTTCACTTTCTGCTTGTGGTTATCCAGTTGTCCCAGCATCATTTATTGAAGAAATTATCCTTTCCCCCATTGAGTATCTTGGCTCCCTTGTCAAACACTAGTTACTGAATATGCAAGGGTTTATTTCTGGGCTCCTTAGTCTGTTCCATTGGTCTATGTCTCTGTTTTTATGCCAATACCATACCATTTTGATTACTGTAGCTTTGTAATACATTTTGAAATCTGCAAGTATGATGCTCCAGCTTTGCTCTTCTTTCTCAGGATTGCTTTGTGTATTCGGGGTCTTTTATGGTTCCATACAAATTCTAGGATTGTTTTTTCTCTTTCTGTGAAAAATGTCATTGGAATATTGATAGAGATTGTATTGAATCTACAGATGTCTTTGGGTAGTACAAACACCTTAACAATATTGATTCTTCCAATCCATAAACACAGGATGTCCTTCCATTTATCTGTGGCTTACTCAATTTCTTTCATCAATATTTTATAGTTTTTGGTGCACAGATCTTGCATCTCAACAGTTAAATTTATTCCTAAGTATTTTATGTTTTTATGCCATTATAAATGGCATTGTTTTCTTTATTTCTTTTTCGGATATTTTGTTATTAGTTTATAGAAATACAACTTATTTCTGTATGTTGATTTTTCATTGAATTATTTTAGAACACTGATTCCCAATCTTGACTGCACATTAGAATAACCTGAAAAGCCTTTTAAAATCCCAAATGCCCAACCAAATAATCCAGAATTTCTGAAAGGGAGACCTGGTATTAGTGTGTTTTAAAGTCTCCTAGATGATCCTAATGGGCAGCCAAAGACAGAATACTCATTTTTAGTGGGTGGTTTAACACAATTAATGATTTCATATTAGAAACAGAATGAAGGGCGCCTGCGTGGCTCAGTCGTTAAGCGTCTTCCTTCGGCTCAGGTCATGATCCCGGGGTCCTGGGATCGAGGCCCGCATCGGGCTCCCTGCTCCGCGGGAAGCCTGCTTCTCCCTCTCCCACTCCCCCGGCTTGTGTTCCCTCTCTCGCTCTCTCTCTGTCTGTCAAATAAATAAATTAAAAAAAAAAAAAAAAGAAACAGAATGAAACACTTCTCAGATAGTTCAAAAGGATCATCATCATCATCATCATCTCTACTCAGTGACTTCTTAGCACACTGTAGTGTCTTCAGTCCCAAAGCATTTCTGTGAAGTAGGTATCATTATTCTCATTTGTCATATAAAAAAAACTGAGTAATTGATTAGGTATCTGAATTTTAAACCCTTGTCTTTTCTTTTTTCTCCCTTCCTCCCTCCCTCCCTCACATCCATCCTTCCTTCCTTCCTTCCTTCCTTCCTTCCTTCCTTCCTTCCTTCCATCCTGACTTTCCTTCTATCTCCCCCTTTCCCTCTTCCCCCTCTTTCTTCTCTCCTCTCCCCCACTTCCTTCTTCTTTATCACCATCATCACTAGATTACTGGTTTATTACAAAAGGATAAAACTCAGGAACATCCAGATGGAAGAGACGTATAGAACAAGGTATGGGGAAAGAGTGTGGAAACTTCATGCTGGGTGTGCCACTTTCCCCAAATTTCTATGTGTTCACCAACCTGGCAGCTCCAAACCCTTGCTTTTTCAATATACTTTACTGCTTCCACAAAGTCATTTGAATCACTGATAGTCTTAATGCCATCCAGAATTAATATTTGGAGCATTTATGGTATCTCATCTCAGATTTCTCTTTAAAGAAAACGTATTTATTTTGGCATATATTAGAGGGCATTATCATTTATCAGAGACAAAAATTAAATATCATGTGCTCTCAGTTTAAGTAGTAGTTTTCTTTTCACTAATGAATGTTTATTACTGCAGGTATTCATTGAAAGTCAACTGGTCATTTTTCTTAAATTTTGTTTTTAATTGATTTACCAATCCTGTGTTTGAGTACTTAAGTTTAAAAAGAAAGTATTTTAATTCTGAATAAAACTATAAAGTTGAATATGTAAATTTCAAGACACTATATTAAGAACAAGGAAAATACATGCTGGCTTCAGGGGGGAAAAGATAAATGAAAACAAATAATTAGGTTGAGAACGCCACTAGGTTTTTCTGTACGATAATCACTCTCTGTGAAGCTATGCTCAACTTTGCTCTAGTTTGGGATAATCTCCTTTATTTCCTGACTCTGAATAAAATCCAGCAAATACCTATTGAACACTTATTCTGACCATGGCATAATGAAGAGGAAGTTAATTGTCATAATCTTTTACATTTAGTAAAACGAGTTGCAAAGCTATTTCCCATTGTGCCAGATGCATCAATGCCAGATATATTAGATGAACATTTTTTATTTTGTATTTTTGTAAAAATTTGGTTGTCTTGCATCTTAGCTTTACATGACAGATGTTAGGGGCCTTGAAATTGTCTCTGGACTAAGGAAAATGGTGAGATTTGGGGGACTGGTGGGGGTTCACATTTGTGCATCATCAATATCCTTGGATGTTTAAGCAGACACATCTATATAGCATGAAAGTGAAGTATGGTCTTTGAGTCTAGACTTAGTGCCAAACTGCAAGAATTTAAACCCCAGCTCTCCCAGCTATGAGATTTGGGGAAAATAACTTAAAATTCTTTGTGCCTCAGTCTTCTCATCTGCTAAATGGGGATAATGGCAGTACTAGCACCCACCTGATAGGGTTGCTGTGAGGTTTAAGTATTGATACAGGCATATTACTGAGATCAGTGTCCGGCACAGAGTAAGCATTTGTTGTTATTATGATCTAGGCTTCAACTCTGAAGAATTTCATATAATGGTTTTCGCACAAGAGTTTAGAAAAAGAATGAGATCACTGACTTGCAACATATCCTGTTGTTCATCATGTCAGTCAAGGACTGTTGATCTAATATCTATTGAGCAATAAAAAGCTTTAAGCATTTACTATCTTAGTAAAAGAACACCCAGAGTGTTGACAATGTCAGAAGGCACCTTAGAAGGCATTTTGCCTCCCCAGCTCAGGGCAGCTGTGCATCCCGAGACCTCACGCATCCAAGGTGGATCCATGCACCTGTCCAGAAGACAGAGAACTTCTCTCTGTGTGTATCTGAGTATCAGTCCCTGACAGGAAAGACAGAAGCAAGTTTCAGACTGTGAAAAGGACAGAAATGCTTGGCAGTATGGATGGAGGATTTAGGCATTTATGAGCAGCTTTATTTGACAATGAATTCCTTGGAGTATAAACATTAGGGATTTGAAGAATTTTTAGTTATTATAAGAAGACCTTCAGCAATCTGTTTTTCCTTTTAATTACACAACTGTACATTTGTGTAAAACTTCACAGTTTTCAAAGTAGGAGATCACTGGCATCATGATATTCCTTGCTCCTTCCTAACTTTGCTCTTCCCCTGCTCAAGAGAAGTCTGAGAAAAAGGACATAATGAAGAGAATGATAAAAGGACAACTCCAGGTAGAGGCGAAATAGATGGAATCCTAAGAGAGCAAAACCTTGGTCCACAGAATATGACCGAACCTGAGCACATTTAAATTTATTTATTTATTTAAAATATTTTATTGATTTATTTGACAGAGAGAGAGAGAGAGAGAGAGAGAGAGCAAGAGAGGGAACACAAGCAGTGGGAGTGTGAGAGGGAGAAGCAGGCTTCCCGCTGAGCAGGGAGCCGGATGCGGGGCTCGATCCCAGGACCCTGGGATCATGACCTGAGCCGAAGGCAGACGCTTAACAACTGAGCCACCCAGGTGCCCCTAGCACATTTAAATTTAATTACTCGTGTTCTAAAGAGTCTGTGAGGTGAGCAGAATTCTGGCCTCTAAATAAGGAGCTAATTTAAGAAATATATATTCTCTTGTCAAGGGAAACCTAGAACAAGGACAAGAAATGTATCTATTATTTTTAAACTTTCCTTCACAATTGGGTCAGTTTGATCTAATATATAAATTCCCCCATGCAGGGCTGGATCACAGTATATTGTGAATTATGAATCGACAGGAACCGACCTGTGCGGCTGCCTAGAGAATAGAGGCTTAACACTTGCTACTCTGCGCAGAACATTCCAAGGTTGTCATTTCTTTACTGTGTTACTCTGATGAAGCTTCTTTTTTCCTTCTATATACCAATATTTAAAACACATAAACTGATTTTTTACTGTATTTGAAGTCGTATGAGATCACTCTTTGGAAAAACACTTCAAGGGTTCAAAGTTTGATTATGGCTTTTTTAGGGTCATGGCACTAAGTCTAGGATATCATTGCCTAGTTTGGGCTTCCCTTGGTCGCCATGTGGCCTTTTACTTATTTTCTTGCCCTGCGCTCTCTCTACGTCATCTTTCATTCTGTCGTCAGAGTTCTGAAGGACAAATTTAATCACATCTCTGCCTTAAGAATACTAGGCCTAAGAACGAAACCCTAATTCCTCAGGAAGACGTGCAAGGCCCTTCCTCTCACTTTTCTCCAGGAAGTCTTCTGCTCTGTTTGCTCCACGCCAGCAGAATCATGGCTGGTTTTGTTCACCATTTTCCAACAGGTTTGACGGCGGCCAGCACATGGCATGGAGAGAAGACAGCAGGGTGGGGCCTGGGGCGAGCTGGCGAGCACATGCCGCTTTCCAAGAGGGAGGGGCCACAGGAGCTGCTACCCAGCTCCAGTCTCGTTGGTTGCCATGTGGGAATGTGGGCCCTGTGTTGCCAGATCTTCTGATTTTTTTTTTTCAAGAGAAGCCAGAAATCTGGAATTTTATGAGAAATCTTCCAATTTTTAAATCTTGGCAACTAATTCAAAATATTTTTAAAACACTGTATGGGCCAAAAAGAAAAAAAAAAAAAGAGAGTTTGCCAGCTGAGCCCGTGACCCCTCTGGTAAGAGCCAGAAAGTGTTTCTTATTTACCTGGCCTTGGGCTCCACCCACATGACACGGCCTGCCCTTCCCCAAACATGCCATGTATTTTGTACTCTTCTCCTGCATTGATCTTGCTGCCAGGAACGCCCTCCTCGTACTCCGCTTGGAAACTCCTACTCATCCTTCAGGACCCAGCCCAAACGTCACCTTCCCTGGTGAGGCTCACCTTCCCTGGAGGCAGAGTCTGCTTCTGCCCGGAAGGCCATAGCACATACCGTGTATATGGCGATCCTTACAGACCAGGAGGGGCTCTCTTGAGAATCTTCTCTGGCACCCAGAACGGGGTCTGGCACATAGTAGGCTCTCACTAAATGTTTGTTGAAGGATGTGTTCCCATCAGAATGAATATATGAGATTTCCTGAGGAAATAAACACTTTTCAGCTCCTCTCATCTTTGCCATGTTGATTTCAATGTGGTAGGCAAATCCATCTGTGGATGTCGGTGTCCTTTTTCAGTTCTACACGACGTGCAGACTGTACTCTTTTTGGAGCTCTCCACTGTTACCACACTCATTGGCTTAGGGTTAAAGCATAGCTAGGCAGATGGCTATATAACTATTTGTCTGAAATGGGCTCAATTATTCAGATTGTTTTTCAAGAACTCAAGGTATAGTGGAAGAGTTGTTCCTTCAATGACCTGGAAGTCAGTTTTATAGAAATGAAAGGATTACATACTGAGTCAGGTACTTCCAATTTTAAAAATATGCTTACTAATTTTATAGTTTGGTAAGCTTACCTTCTTTGTGAGAATTTCATTTCTTAAAACTGTTTGAATTATGTTTGATGTATATTATGAGAATAATGCCAGCCTAAATGATTTCATATGAAAAATGAAAGCCACTCCAATCCATCCTTACCTCTGTCAAAGTAAAACCATAAGGGCTTCTAATTCCTAATTTCCTGTATACACCCCATACTTCCCAACAAACAAGCCCATCCACATAATTTGACCACATACCCACCCACACAAAAAGACCAACAGATTCCATACACATACATGCATATAAACAGAGAAATATACTAAGCAATTTGCATATAATCATTCTGTCTACACAATAATATTCAAAGTAGACTTTACTCCTCTGGAATTCAATACACTCAAATGTTAATTAGGAAATTGCATTTCCCCTGTTTCCATAAATCCGTACACTCTCCTATTTTATTTTTCTGAAATTTTCTACTTATTCTAGGATTAAGATATAATTTGTCTGAAAATGTGAAAGGGTTTTGAACAAAGGGCAAATTAAGTTCCCAAAGTTATCAACAGAAATTTACTCTCTTATTCAGGAGCTGGCTGATTAGTTGAATCAAGTAAGACTTGAAGGAAGGTCTCCCCACCCGCTACTACTATCATCACTATAAAATCAGAAAGATAGCACAAAATCAGTTAAAAAGAACCCCAAAAGACAATAAGTTTTCTTTAATAAGAAAGTTCAAATTTGACATGATCCAAAGGATGACTAAAATTCATGAAATAGAGAAGTCCAAATAACAAAAATTGAGAAGAATAAGGCTTTCAAATGATTTGTTTCCCAAGTCAACAAGATAGATCATTTTTGCATGATGATTGACAATAGATTACCATAATATGAAGTTTACTCTACATGTTTATGGAACAGTATTTGTTCTTTCTTCTACAATATTTCTCCTAAAATACACCACTAATAGGATTACTCAATTAGGGTCTCAGAACTCCAGAAAAAGGTCAGGATAACATAGAAAATGCTGTGCTTGGCAGTACAGTGCCACCACAATTCCAATCTCCCTCCTCTGCCCTCACACACAAGACTCCAGGGGCTAAAATTATGCCAAGTCATTAAAGTGTCACTGATTAACTTAAACGGCCTCCACGACAGGAGGAATCCAAATGAACGAGAAACTAAAAGCACTAGGCAATGAACTCAAAGATCAGAATTCTGAACTCCGAGCTGGTGGCACCTTGGTCACTGGCTGGCGGTAGGCATCAATCCCCCTACCCATTTATTTGTGTTCTCTTATAGACCCTGTGGATGCACACATGATTAGGATATAGGCTTTCAGAGCACAGGGCTCCTGGTGTGAAGCCAGAAAGGTCAGGCCCCCTTGTTTGGGGGTGTGATGGATTCCAGGCTCTCCTGAGCTCGGTGCTTCCTACATCTGTCCAGGACAGGTGCCCTGTGCCAAGGTGCTGTGCACCCTGCTTCATCTTGGTGGTTTCCCTGTCCTTTCTGGCTATTCACTCATTATAAAGCATTTTCAGGAATAACTGTGGTGGCAAAAACATTATGAATGCCTAAGATGTCAAATAGAAAATATAATATGGTATCTACAAGTCAAAGAGCAGAGGGGACAAGGATACAGTGGGTGAGGATGAAGTTAGCTAAGGAAAGTCCTTTAACCAGGACTCTCTTGCTCTCGTTCAATGAGGCTTGTCCATAATTTTCATTTTTGGAGACAATAGGGAAACACCAGACAATGAAGGTAGTTACAATTTCCAGACGGGAAACTATGGCAGGTCATTTTTAGACTAACAAATCCTGCATCTTTCCTTTTAAGGAAAATAAAAATCTTTTGGTATGATGCAGTCATAGACATGGTTCATTATTAGGTTATACATTTTAAAAACCTTATTAGGATCCCCAAACCAGGAATATAAAAGTATAGTTTATCCCCTTCCCCATATAGACATATTTATTGGCATCTACAATGAAGAAAAAAAAGGCTTCTGAAAGTCCCAAATGTATCTAAATAAGCAGTTAAGAATACACAATGTGCATATGCCACATCAAAAGAGGTATTGTAATTTAAGGACTCTAGGGTAAAAATAAAACCCAAATCTGCCACAGTTGCATAGAAATGTGTTTAATCCTCTGTCTGAGTTATTTTGTCTGAAACATTACCCTGCCCCCACAAACCCTGACACAGTCTTTGGTGGAAAGTTAGCCAGGCCATGGGGTTTCTGCAGGCTCTGTGGTAGGGTTGGCCAGTCTTCATTCCCTCCCAGGGCTACCATGCTTTAAATAAACTCATCTGACTTTAAAGGAATGTTATGCAGACAGATTGTTTGTTTGCACTTGTATTTCTGAAATGGAGATGCTTCTGCTTGTGTTAATATGGGAGCAGAAAGCTTCACAACAAAGAACAGAGTCAGGGAAATCTCATTTGTACCTGACAAAAGGACTCCTGGAGGCCCCCATACTAAATTCTCCTTTCTTTGGGACTACAGTTGTCCTTCAGACCAGGCACATGAGGCCTCCACATGGTTCTTGGAGAAATTAAGGGCATCTCTCCCCAAATTGTATTAGTTATGCTTTGGTGCCAAATGAGTGGGTTTTTTGGGTTTTTTTAGTCACAATTGCACGAGCATATAATGATCATAATGCTAAATAAAAATTATTGACATAGCAAGAGAGCTAAAATTGGTCTTCTCCACACTTTCACATGTTTATTAAACATCTACTTTATGCCAGGCTTTGTATTGACTCAAACAGAAATATGAAAAGAGCATGCACGTGGGGCACTAAAAATAGTCCACAAAGGCTAGACAGTGAGTGCTAGAAGGGAACGGCAAAGCCAGAGGAGGGAACTCAAAAGCATTGTACTAGAATCTCAACTTAGCCAAAAGACAAGAGGGTAAGGCCAAAAGGCAGAGAGCAAGACAAAAAAATCTCAAAAATGTCATCATCCTTGGAATCTTTTATGAAGGCGCCATATTGGTGCCCATGTGCCAGCTCACCATAAATTCATCCTGGACAGGCTTTCCTCCCACCTTCAGGAGAAAGCTGTTTCTCCTGCTGAGTACCAGATTTAAAAAAAAAAAAAAAAAATGGCTTCCATTCTGAATTCATTTTGTACAAGAAATAGATATGTTTAAACACTGTCATCCCATTCAGTGTGGTAAGATGTCCACCCCCCAAAAAAGGCACAAAGAAATCCTTAAGTGAAGGAAACACAGAGGCAGGTCTCCCATCTCCCACCTGCACTGGGGCACTCATTTAGTGAACCGGAGTGTAAGTTTTGCCTGCAGGGTCTCAGTGCTGAAATTGTACTTTCTCTCACTCTGGACTCTTCTGTTGGGTACTAATAGTTGCTTTTTTAGAAAATTAAAGGTAAGGGTGTGAACATTATTGCTTGGCCAAGGTAGTTCAAAGAGTTGAGCATGACCAGATTTGTGGTTTAGAATGGTTGCTGTAGCTTAGACGAGGTCTAGGAGGGAGACTGTGAGGTGCGTTTGGATACTGCTGCAAAGGTTGGTCCTCCAAGAGAGGCTGTGGAGACGGAAAGGAGAAATTTCAGAGAGAAAAATGTGGGTGGTAAAATTGACAGGGTTTGTGATGACTGAGATACAAAGAATGAAGCAGGGAAAGGTATGAGTTATAATAAGATTGATTTTTGACCGGATATGCAAAAATTGGCTGTCATCCTTACAAACAGTTTATAACTTGGGCTAATTACCCAGAGTCACATATAAAAAACTTGACATCTATGGCATGGACTGTACTATAATGTTTTCCCCCAATACCTCTGCTGTGAAGGACGTACAGATTAGCGTTTATGATATATTTGTGTGCCAAAGTTTTGCTGTAGCTAGGAAATAATTTTTTAAAAAACCAGATTAATTTTGGGAACAAGGGTATCAAACTGGTACCTGGAGGTAAGGTGCTGGTGGCTAATTGGCTTATGACTTCACGGGGTTTCCCATCAATGCCTGCAACTGACAAGCCAGTGAATTATGGATTCCACCAGGTACAACAGAATACTGTTATTAGCAAGAAGTAATTAGGGTCAAAGGTCTTAGTTGGTCATTATGTATAATACAGCACTTTTCATAAAAGCAAAATTTGAGCCCTGACTCAAATTTAAGGAGACATGCCATTATGGGTGTTTTCTTTCACTGTGGTTTATTTCTAGCATGAATTTGAATCCTTTAGGATTAGGATCTGGTATTTGTACTTGTGGCTACAGTGTGTGGGAAATAAAAAATCAATAGAATTCTATCTCAACATTCTGACTAGTTAAACTTAATACTACCTGCATTATATCTGTAGAGGACTATATTCTCAGTCCTTCTATTTTTGAACCCATCCAGGAGAGAGTGTTTCTGAGTGTGTTTGTGACACGGTGCATTATAGTCAAAGTGAAATTAATTATGTTTGTTCAACTTACTTCTAGCTCTTCAGTGATTTTAGCTAAGCAGACTTGAATGACTGTATCTTATACTAAGCAATAATGGTATGTCGCAATGCTGAAATATTAAGCTTTTTGTCAGATTTCCTTTTATAGCATTTTGTCTGGGGGCTGAGATATTACAGAATATCCCTAAGGTAAAACTTGCCATATATTTACCTTCTAATTATTATAACACTGCATATAACCTTATCTTCAAATTCTAAGACACACATCTTTTTAGAATTGAGTAACATTTACTATCAAATCATGTTATAAAAATCTTTAGGGGTGCCTGGGTGGCTCAGTCATTAAGCGTCTGTCTGCCTTCGGCTCAGATCATGATCCCAGGGTCCTGAGATCGAGCCCTGCATTGGGCTCCCCGCTCTGCGGGAAGCCTGCTTCTCCCTCTCCCACTCCCCCTGCTTGTGTTCCTTCTCTTGCTATCTCTCTCTGTCAAATAAATAAATGAAATCTTTAAAAAAAATCTTTTAAAAAAATAGACACTTCATCTATAAGATGGTTATAATAATAGATAACATTACTCCCTAAATTAATAAAAATGGGTAAAATTTAGGAGCAACATTTTAAAAACCTAACAATTGAGGAATATTAAAAGCTGAAATAAAGTGTATCTATCATTTTAATGTCCCAAATTATTGTCTCTTCAAGAAGGCTTGAATATATTGATGAAAAAAATGTTCAATTTGGCTATAGGGAACACACTGCATTCAAGTAAACACTCTCTTTTAATGGCTGAAAATGATATTATCTTAAGTCCCTAAAGGATGCCAAATTAACATATTATCCGTACCAGGTATGCAATTGTTCTTAGGTACAGCCAATTTTGATTTCTGCCTTTTAGCAAGAATACATCACAGGCCTGAAGTAAAACCTTCTTCAGGGTAAAGTACATTTCTGGAATATTTAAGTCTGGTGGGAGAGGTAAGGAAATGGTTAGTATCTAATCAATAACTGCACACCCAAAAAGACGGATCTCAGTTTTGACCAAGCCCTTATTAAAGAAAAAAACCCCACATACATGTAGGAATAATAACAAGCTAGAAACATGTGAACACAACTGAAAAGATTTCCCAGAGGGTCTGGCCCTGGTACCAGGATCACAGGGGCCACTCTGGAGGGCATAGGGCGCCTAAAGCCAGGGCACAAGGTCCCATTTCTCCTGAACTTAGGCAAGTCCTGTGTTTTCCCTGAAGATCCGGGCCCATCTCTCAGTTTTCTCCTCTGAGGATTCTATATCCTAAGTTTTCTCTGTAATGTTAGAAGTTGGCCTGGATTTCCAACATTTCAACATTCCTAATTAAAGGAAGATTGTCTTTATCGGGCTGGCAGATGGTGCTGCAGCAGAGTCTGCTCAAACGGAAACATGTTTGCAAGGCCTTCCCTGTTGGAGATTTACCAGGAGAAGCAAATGTACTGGGCGCACCTTCCATGGCAAGTAATGAGGTGACTGGACAGATCCTCAAAGAAATAGAGATAGACACAGACACAGAGAGAGAGATAGGGAGAGAGAGACAGGGAGGGGGGCTAGAGATAGAGAGAGGGAGATGGGATAGGACAACTTCGAGATCTTTCCAACACGACACCCTGCTCTAGTGTGCTAAGGGCCAGTAAAGGTTAGCGGCTAAGAGCAGAGCCCCAAGTCCCACACACTTCCTCTTGAAACTCTGTTCTGTCACTTACAGAAGAGCAAGGTTTTTAACTTCTCCGCCATTCAGTTTCCTGATACATAAAATGGGGACAGCACAATTCTCCCAGAGGGATCTTATCAGGACCCCATGAGGTAATGAATTTAAGGAGATTATTTTGCAACTGACATTGACACAGTGTCCGGTCTCAATAAATAATTTTATATTATTAAATGTAAGTTAATTACGTTTATAAATATACAAGATATTGGAGATAGAAATTACATTATTTTTACAGAGTGCTCGCCTCAATACTACTGATTTTGATGAACTCATGTCGCTCCTGACACATGAACACTGCATCGACTGGCTTCTGTTTGGAGTGCAACCTTAATTTTGGGTCTAGTAACAGCTAAAGGTTTTGCTTTCGAGGAAATCTACTCTGAGTTTTAAATGTCAATGTCAAGCTTAAGTTTTCTGACAGTTGGCTTTCTTTCTGGTTTTACCACACTTCTATAGGCCAAGTGAACATTCTAGGAAAAAATAAATGATAAAATGTTGAGGCTACAGACCGGCTCTTGGCCCAAGGTTGGGATGATGGTGTTCTTCTCCCTCATCCCTACTCCTGATACCCTTTTTGCATCTCTTCTTGGAATCCAAGTCAGGTTCTTAACAATCAAGTTGTCCCAGAACCATCAGCTATGGTATTGACTGACAGCAATCTTTGCTTCTCAACAGAGCCCAGCTGAACAGCCACAGACTTCAGAGGCAACACAGTCTCTTCAACTGCAACATTTTAGCAAGTGTGTGGGGAGGGAGCCTTCCGGGAGCTGCCCTCTCAGACTCCTCAATTAAACTCCTGTAGTCACCTACCTGGCAATACTGGGGCAAATGGAAAATCTGTAGGGGGTGGACCTGAAGAGTCTCAGAAGCAACTAAAAATATAAAAGGAACTGCGGACGAAAGTTCTCTTCTTTCCTCTCCCTCCAACTCTTCTACAAATGGAAGAAAAGTAACTGAATTCATTTCTCAGGAAAGACATTACTAGTGGCAAGTATTGGCAGGATATGGAAAAAGTAGAAACTCTCATCTAGGGGGTGGGGGGGGTGGGGGGGATTGGTAGAGGTGTCCAGTGCATCACTTCGGAAAAGGGCAGTTCCTACTAGGGGTAAGTTACATGTTAATTACACATACTCTTTGACTCAGCAATTCCTCTCTAACAGTAAGGCATACAAATGCCCACCAAAACCACCTACAAATATTCCCTTTACGTATAATAGATAAAAACTGAAAGTAACTCAAATGTCCATCAACAGTAGAATGGCTAAGTAAATTTTGATATTCATACAATGAAATACTGCATGCCAAAAAATTAAAGAAAATTGCTACACACAACACAAAAGATGAATTTCATGAACATAATGTTGAATGAAAGAAGTCAGATACCAAAAGGTACACACCGTATGTTCCCTCTTACCTAAAATTCAAAACAAGGCAAAATGAATTTATGGTGTTGGAAGTCAGAACAGTGGCTGCTCTTGGTAGGATAGTAACCGGAAAGGACCCAAGGTGGAAGAGGGCTTGGAAACGTTTTGTTTCTTGATATGGATATCTGGTTATGCAGGGGTAACCCCTCTGTGAAAATGCACTGATTGTAAACTTATGATCTGTGCCCTTTGTGTGCATCTATATTATATTTCAATAAAGTTTATACAATAAAACAAAATAGCCTCTGTTCAAAGACTAAAAATGTGGCCTACAGTTTGGAGAGAGGCTTTGCTAGTTAAGCCAGTTCTCTGAGAAGGAACATTAGAAACAAGATCAGCACACCCGAGTTTCACTTAAAACATTTGAACAAATCATCGGTTCTCTCTTGGTCTCATTGTTCTCTTCTAAAAGAGGAAGGGTGTCACTAGAGGTCCCTAAAATTTCTCATGGCTCTATCGTGGGCATACTGACCTCAGAACGAGCACACTTAATCACCAAACTTGTTGCCTGCCTCAAGCGGACCACAGGCAGATGGTAGTCTCTAATGTTCTCCCAAAGGTGAAGGCCACTTCCTCCTCAGATAGATTCTTGGGCAGTCTGATAGAAAACTACATTAGAATAGATTTCTAGAAAAAGATTTTTTTTTCTCTCGTAGCCTGTATCCTATCAATGCTGGGTCTCATTAAGCAATAATCCCTCAAAGAGAATTCATCCTTAATCCTAATAGAAGTGAGAAGGGTTAAAGCAATAATTACACTTGAGGTAACCAACCTAAAGACCTTAAGTAAGCTGTTTGGGTGGAGAGGGGGTATGTTCTTGAAGCTGCCAAATACAGCATTGGATTTTTGATTACCTATTGCATTTGACCTCCTAACAAACTGGGATTATCAACATCCCCTTGCCAACTAGATTCTAATGAGGAGGTCTGAACTGAAATTAAATGCAGAGAGTTTAAATGAGGCCTTATTATGCTAACCATGTCCTTCAGCTGGGCCAAATCTTCCCTAAATTGGGATCTTTGCTTTGAGATGGCTTTTCCCATGCCCCACACGGGGAGGGGGAGAGGCCCATTTCATCAGCCCTCCCTCCTCTGACCCCTCTCTTCTTACCTTGGGACAATCTAGAAAAGTTATTAGGATGGAAAATGTTTTGCTGAAAAAAAATTTTTTTTTTTTTTTGCGTATAATTTCCGAGAAATTTCCAAAATAGCAAGGGGATGCTGACTTCCCACTAGCACTCAACAGAGTGTAGCAAATCAAACAATTTTCCAAAGGCATTTTCCTACCACTCATCTGACCACATTTCCCACCCCACAGAGAAGTACTGTGGCTGCAAGCAGAATTAGATTTGAAATTCTCGGATTGAAATAGGTATATTTTCAAATGTTGGAGGGAGAAAGGAGCAGAGAAAAACTCCAGTCCGGATTTTTGAGTGGAGCGGGGTGGGGGTGGGGGGGAGGATAGGAAATGACAAAGGATAGCAGTGTAATCAGGAAAGAAACAAAGTCACTTACTTTCTCTAACTGAGCAGAGGTGGGGTGAGGCCATCAGCACCCTGAGGAGCGGGGAGAGTGACTTCTTGAGCAACACAGAGGATGGTTTCAGATTCTACTCTCAGTGATCTGCGGGTCTTGTCTAATCAGGGAAACTTTATTTTTCACCATTCCTTGCTGAGCTGTGACACATGAAAATAATTACTGAGGTTAGGGATGGAAAATATTTATTAGGTCAGCTCGACCATCCTTCCCACTATGTAGGCCGGCTCCCCGCTGGGCCGGGAAGACATAGCTATGACAACAACCGGGCCTGGCCCTGTCTCCCAGCACCTGAAAAGCAGGTTATTAGTTCCTTCCTGATCGTTGCTGGGTTTGTGAATGCCAAGGAGGAGAAAAAAGAAGACAGAAAGATCTAATCCAGCAACAGGAAGTCCTGTCTCCCAGCCACTGACCAATTATTAAAATGGGAAGTTGTCCGATTTGGTTTCAGAAGGTTGAACTCTAGCCCTTCCTTGACGTCTCCCTTACTGTTTGTTTGTTCTGACAGATGCACGAGGCGGCATTTAAGGTCAGGAAGGTTTTTCTGATGGGTCGTGTCCTGGGCTCATCGCTTTTCCTTGGATGAGGCCTGGCCCCTCAGAGCTGGTGCTCAGCAGATTCTTTTGGAGGGGCCTGCATGCCCCGCTGGTTGTTACTCAGCCAAGGAGGAGAGAGCTGGTCCCCTCTCGGCTGGCTGAGTCAAGGCTCTCCCCCGAGCCTTCTTCCTTTCTGCTGTTTTTCTTCTGCATGATTTCCAGCTTGCTAACATTGAACCTGTCCTGAGGAGACCAGGGAAGCACTTAGCAGTCCAAAGATGGTCTCTTCAGAGCCATAGAGACACAGCCGCCCCCTGCGCTGGGCCTCCCGAATAAACGGCTCTCCTCAACCCCCCACTAGCTCCAGTCTGTGCGCCCTTGTTTCATGCAGAAATCTCGGGCTGGTTCTCTACAGGACTCAGTGCACAGAGGCACTTAATATGTGTAAAATAGTGTTCTCTGCCGTCCCCATCCCTCCCCATGTGACCAGGGGGTGTAGGGCTGAGGGGGCTTCCGTCTCCTCAGAGTTACCCCCACACACCGAGGAGGAGCTCAAGGGCCGCACACAGCATTGGTCTCAGAAAACAGCCTAAAAGAATTGATTCAAATTCCTATCCAAGCCCCATGACATGTAAGGGGAAAATGGAACAAAACTTGCTATAAAATTAAGGAAGTGACTGAGGAAAAGGTTATAATGACTGAAGATATTCACACTGAGTGCTAGGGTTGCTTGCACAGGTGGTGTAGGGCAGGAATAAGCATCCAGGGAGAGACAAATGATCCATACAGTCTGCTTGTCCATGTACAAGCAGGGCCTATACGGGATGTTTTGAAGGTAACCGAAAACCGTCCACAATTCTCCCGGGCAAATGCACAGGTCTGTGTGGAGAGGGAGATCTTTTACTGGCCCTCGATAGGGCCCTCATATTACCGCAAGCTGTTTCCATCCTTCAGGGCAGGCGCGGTGATGACAGAGCCCTCAGCTCTGCACTGAGATGCTGTGTCTAGTCATGAGTGCGGTTTTCCATACAGATCCCCTCACAGAACTTTGAGTACGCTGAATTTTAATGAGGTCGAGTCTCTGGCCTTCTCACTCCCTCATCCACATCCGGGGCTGGTGTGCAGTACACCCCAAAGCCTTACAGTCCTTCCCACGCTTCCGCAGGGAACACGCTGCCCCGGGGAGGAGTGTTCTCCTAATGGGGAACTGAGGCACTGCTCATTAAGGCTGTGTCAGTCAATCTTTTACTCAATAACTGACCAAGTTAATTTTAAAAAGTGACGGGAGGTCACCTCAACCATTTAAAAAATCCAGCTTATTATTTTTTCTACATGAATTAGTCAACCGTAGGCCATGGAGGCTTCTCTCCTGAACATTGACTAGCAGGTATTATGATCGTAAAGGTACCTGGGAAAAACATAAATATGAACCAGATGTCATAAGTGATCAGATATGTGTAACTCAAGATAACAGTTTTAAAGCAAGAGTTTCTCAGATTTCAAAAAGGAGACCAATTTTAACTGTATTTCAAGACTCTTCTACTCTATGTCAAAGCTGAATTATCTCTCTTTTGGTTTTTACTTTAATATCTTTTTTTTTTTTTCACTGTTCCATACGCACTGAGGGGACTATGGTAGGGGACTTGCTAGCCTCATGTCAATAGATTTTTCTAATTCATTTTCATATCCATAAGCACTTCAATTTTCTTCACTATTCTACTGCAAAAAAAAAAAAATCACGCTTTTCACTTCTTCTTTTTGGAAAATAAATGAACCAAAATGTAATATGATATTTAAGTGAACAGCGCAACGAACATTAAATGGTCCGCGTGGCGTTACATTATGTTTTCTGTTTTGTTCTATGCATCTTTCTAATACAGGCAAAAGCTGGTGTTCATGTAAATTGCTCTGGTTTTATAGAACAGGATGCTGCATTCTTTTTGAGACTCAGGGCTCTGGTGCAGTAATAGAAAAAAAAAGACAGCAACAAAATAATGGGCACTGGCAATCAAACTATCATTATAGGTACATTATGTGCGGGGTGCTAAATTGGTAGAAGGCCTTTATTTTTAATTTCTGCTCATCTGTTCACCATTATTAAGCGAGCTTAGACACCAGAGGAGATTTAAGAGTGACAGAGGGTAATTATACACTTTAGGAAAAGATATTTTTCATCATAGGGTTAGAACCACACCAAGAAAAAAGCCCCTTCGGGATTTTATACAGAGCCTCAATGTACATATTTGTTTGGACAGGTACATATTTTTTATTTTATATTCCAGTTTGCATTTCACATAATGCTATTCCTATTATATTTTTATAGTCTGGCTGTATATAATTTCATAGTTGTTTTTAAGGGCATCATTTTAATAAATGATTATTCATTTTGTACTCTGTACTTAAAAATAATTCACAATTCAGTTAATGAATTTTCCATTTTCCAATTATGGTTAGTGTCATTGGGATGAAAATGTGAGCATTTTAAACATAATTGGAGACTTTGGTTAATTGGAATGATTGAGGGCACAAAGTCATAGAAACTACACAAATTTTGGCAGTTTTATTGGCATATAACTGACATACAATAAATTGCATATATTTAAATTGCACACTTTTGTAACTTTTGATACCTATGTGATATATATATATACACACATGATATATATATGTATGTATAAACACAATCTAGTGAAACCATCACCACAATTAAAATAAAGATAGTCAACATAGTCATAACTCCCCCCAAATTTTCTTGTGCCCCTTTCTTTGTAACCCCTCCCTTACACTCCTCCCTACCCTCTGCCCTAGGTAACAATTTATCAGCATCACTATAGTTTAGTTTCCTTTTTCTATAGTTATACTTAAATGGAATTATATAGTAATATGCTCTTTTTCTGGCTTCATTCATTCAGCACAGTTATTTTGAGATACATTCATGTTGTTGCCCATATTAATAGCTTATCCCTTTTTATCCATTCATCTGTTGAAGGGCATCTCGGCTCTTTCCACAGTTTGGCTATTGCGGACATTGCTGCTACGAACACTGGGGTGCATACGGCCCTTCTTTTCACTACATCTGTGTCTTTGGGGTAAATACCCAGGAGTGCAATTGCTGGGTCATAGGGTAGCTCTATTTTTAATTTTTTGAGGCACCTCCACACTGTTTTCCAAAGTGGCTGTACCAACTTGCATTCTACCAACAGTGTGAGAGGGTTCCCCTTTCTCCACAACCTTTCCAACATTTGTTGTTTCTTGCCTTGTCAATTTTTGCCATTCTAACTGGTGTAAGGTGGTATCTCAATGTAGTTTTGATTTGGATTTCCCTGATGGCTAATGATGATGAGCATTTTCTCATGTGTCTGTTAGCCATTTGTATGTCTTCTTTGGAGAAGTGTCTGTTCATGTCTTCTGCCCATTTTTTGACTTGATTATTTGTTTTTTGGGTGTTGAGTTTGAGAAGTTCTTTATAGATCTTGGATACCAGCCCTTTATCTGTAGTGTCATTTGCAAATATTTTCTCCCATTCTGTGGGTGCCTCTTTGTTTTATTGACTGTTTCCTTTGCTGTGCAGAAGCTTTTTATCTTGATGAAGTCCCAAAAGTTCATTTTTGCTTTTGTTTCACTAGGCTTTGGAGATGTATCTTGAAAGAAGTTGCTGTGGCCGATGTCAAAGAAGTTACTGTCTAGGCTCTCCTCTAGGATTTTGATGGATTCCTGTCTCACATTGAGGTCTTTCATCCATTTTGAGTTTATCTTTGTGTATGGTGTTAGAGAATGGTCGAGTTTCATTCTACTGTATATAGCTGTCCAATTTTCCCAGCACCATTTATTGAAAAGACTGTCCTTTTTCCATTGCATATTTTCTCCTGCTTTGTCGAAAATTTTTGACCATAGAGTTGAGGGTCCATATCTGGGCTCTCTATTCTGTTCCATTGGTCTATATGTCTGTTTTTGTGCCAGTACCATGCTGTCTTGGTGATCACTGCTTTGAAATATAGCTTGAAATCAGGCAACGTGATGCCCCCAGCTTTGTTTTTCTTTTTCAACATTTCCTTGGCGATTCGGAGTCTTTTCTGATTCCATACAAATTTTAGGATTGTTTGTTCCAGCACTTTGAAAAATGACATTGGAATTTTGATCGGGATGCACTGAATGTATAGACCTTTCTGGGGAGCATAGACATTTTAACAATATTTATTCTTCTGATCCATGGGAATGGAATGTTTTTCCATCTTTTTGTGTCTTCTTCAATTTCTTTCATGAGTGTTCGTAGTTCCTAGAGTATAGATCCTTTACCTCTTTGGTTAGTTTATTCAGAGGTATCTGATGGTTTTTGGTACTATTGTAAATGGACTCATTTCTCTAATTTCTCTTTCTACAGTTGCATTGTTAGTGTATAAGAAAGCAACTGATTTCTGTGCATTGATTTTGTATCCTGCCACATTACTGAATTGCTGGATGAGTTCTAGTAATATGGGGGTGGAGTCTTTTGGATTTTCCACATAAAGTATCATGTCATCTGCGAAGAGAGCGAGTTCTTCTTTGCCAATTTGAATACCTTTTATTTCTTTTTGTTGTCTGATTGCTGTTGCTAGGACTTCTAGTACTATGTTGAACAATAGTGGTGAGAGTGGGCATCCTTGACGTGTTCCTGATCTTAAGGGAAAGGCTCTCAGCTTTTCCCCAGTGAGGTGATATTTGCTGTGGGTTTTTCATAGATGGATTTTATGAACTTTAGGAATGTTCCCTCCAACCCTATACTCTAAAGAGTTTTAATCAGGAAAGGATGTTGTATTTTGTCAAATGCTTTTTCTGCATCAATTGAGAGGACCATATGGTTCTTCTCTCTCCTCTTATTGATGTATTCTATCACATTGATTGATTTGCAAATGTTGAACCACGCTTCAATCCCGGGGATAAATCCCACTTTGTCGTGGTCGATGATCCTTTTAATGTATTGTTGGATCCTGTTAGCTAGGATTTTGTTGAGAATTTTGGAATCCATTTTCATCAGGGATATCAGTCTGAAATTCTCCTTTTTGATGGGGTGTTTGCCTGGGGATTAAGGTAATGCTGGCCTCATATATACAATGGAATATTACTCAGCCATCAGAAAGGATGAATACTCAACTTTTACATCAACATGGATGGGACTGGAGGAGATTATGCTAAGTGAAATAAGTCAAGCATAGAAAGTCAATTATCATATGGTTTCACTTATTTGTGGAACATAAGGAATAGCATGGAGGACATTAGGAGAAGGAAGGGAAAAATTAAGGGGGGGGGATCAGAGGGAGAGACGAACCATGAGAGACTATGGACTCTGAGAAACAAACTGAGGGTTTTAGAGGGGACGGGGGTGGGGGGATGGATTAGCCCAGTGATGGGTATTAAGGAGGGCGTGTACTGCATGGAGCACTGGGTGTTATACAAAAACAATGAATCGTGGATCACTACATCAAAAACTAATGATGTATTGTATGGTGACTAACATAATAAAATAAAAAAAAGAAGTATATAGTGAAATATTTACAGATGAAATTATATGTTGTCTGAGATCTGTCTTTTAAAAAATGTAGGTGGCAGGGAAATGTGAAGAGTACAGATAAAACAATACTGGCCATCAGTTGATATTTGTCAAAGTTGGATATTGAATATATGGGATTCATTACACTATTTTCTCTAGTTTTTAAAAAATAACTATTTGAAAAAAATAAAAATAATAAAATAGCTATTTGGAAATTTTCATAATAAAAAGTTTTTTAAGTACTTTAAAAAATAGCTTATCTCTTTTTATTGCTATTCCACTATATGGGTATATCACAATTTGTGTGTCCATTCACCTGTTGACGGACATTTGGATTGTGTTGTTTTTGACTATTACAAATAAAGCTGCTCTGGACACTCATGTACAAATCATTGTATAATCATAAATTTTCTTTTCTTTGGGGTAAATACTTAGGAATGTCATAGCTAATTCATATGGTATGTGGGTGTTTACATTTATTAAGAACTGGCAAACTATTTTCCAAAGTGGTTGTAACATCTTCTATTCCCACTGCAATCTATGAGAGTTCAAGTTGCTCCTCATCCTCACCAACATTTGGTATGGTCAGTCTTTTATTTATTTATTTTGTTTTTTTTTAAGAATTTATTTATTTATTTATTTATTTATTTATTTATTTATTTATCAGAGAGAGAGAAAGAGAGAGAGCACAAGCAGGGGGAACAGTAGAGGGAGAGGGAGAAGCAGGCTCCCCGCTGAGCAGGGAGCCCAATGCAGGGCTTGATCCCAGGACCCTGGGATCACTACCTGAGCCGAAGGCAGATGCTTAACCGACTGAGCCACCCAGGCGTCCCTATGGTCAGTCTTTTAAATTTTAGACATTTCATAGGTATATAGTTATCTCTCATTCTGTTTTTTTTTTTTTTTTAGAGTAACTGCAGACTTAAAAAAATTTTTAATTCCAATATGGTTAACATACAGTGTTATATTAGTTTCAGATGTGCAATATATGGATTCAAGAATTCTATACATCACTCAGTGCTCATCACAATAAGTGTACTCTTAATTCCCTTCATATATTACACCCATCCCCCCATCCACCTCCCCTCTGGTAACCATCAGTTTGTTCTCTATAGTTAAGAGTCTGTTTTTTGCTTTGTTTGTTTTCTTAAATTCCATGTATGAGTGAAATCATATGGTATTTGTCTTTCTCTGACTTTCACTTAGCATTATACTTTCTATATCTTCCCATGTTGTTGCAAGAAGCAAGATTTCATTTTTTTATGGCTGGGTAATATTCCATTGTGTATATATATATATACCACTTCTTTTTTATTCATTCATCTATCGATAGATACTTGAATTGTTTCCATGTCTTGGCTATTGTAAATAATGCCTAAACAAACATAGGGGTGCATATATCTTTTTGAATTAGTATTTTGGTATTCCTTGGGTAAATACACAGTAGTGGAATTATTGGATCATATGATAATTCTATTTTTTAATTTTTTTGAGGAATCTCCATATTGTTTTCCAGAGTGGCTGCAATAGTTTGCAATCCCACCAACAGTACATGAGGTTTCCTTTTCCTCCACATCCTCGCCAGTATTTGTTGTCTCTTGAGTTTTTTTTTTTTTAAAGATTTTATTTATTTATTTGAGAGAGAGAGAACGAGAGAGAGGGGGAGGGTCAGAGGGAGAAACAGACTCCCTGCCGAGCAGGGAGCCTGATGCGGGACTCGATCCAGGGACTCCAGGATCATGACCTGAGCCGAAGGCAGTCGCTTAACCAACTGAGCCACCCAGGCGCCCGTCTCTTGAGTTTTTTATTTTTGTCATTCTGACAGGTGTGAGGTGATATTCCATTGTGATTCTGATTTGCATCTCCCTGATAATGAGTGACATTGAGCATCTTTTCATGTATCTGTTGGCCATCTGTATGTCTTCTTTGAAGAAATGTCTGTTCATGTCCTCTGCCCATTTTTTAATTGGGTTATTTGTTTTTTTGGTGTTGAGTTGTATAAGTTCTCTCTCTCTCTTTCTTTCTTTCTTTTCTTTTCTTTCTTTCTTTCTTTCTTTTCTTTCTTTCTTTCTTTCTTTCTTTCTTTCTTTCTTTCTTTCTTTCTTTTTTGAGAGAGAGAGTGTGAGCAGGGATGGCGGGGCCAGAGAGAGAATCTTAAGCAGATTCCATGCTGCGTGTGGATCCCATTGTAGGGTTTGATCCCATGACCCTGAGATCATGACCTGAGCCAAAAGCAAGTCAGATGCTCAGTCGACTGAGCCACTGAAGTGCCCCAAGTTGTATAAGTTCTTTATATATTTTGGATACTAACTCGTTATCAGATAGGTCATTTGCAAATGTCTTCTTCCATCCAGTGGGTTGTCTTTTCATTTTGTTGATTGTTCCCTTTGCAGCTCCGAAGCTGTTTATTTTGATGAAGTCCCAATAGTTTATTTTTGCTTTTGTTTCCCTTGCCTCATGAAACATATCTAAAAAAAATGTTGCTAAGGCCGATGTCAGAGAAATTACTGCCTATGTTATTTTTTAGGGTTTTTATGGTTTCAGGTCTCACATATAGGTCCTTAATCCATTTTGAGTTTATTTTTGTGTATGATGTAAGAGAGTGGTTCAGTTTCATTCTTCTGCATGTAGCTGTCCAGTTTTCCCAACACCATTTGTTGAAGAGACTGTCTTTTTCCCATAAGATATTCTTACCTCCTTTGTTGAAGATTAATTGACCATATAATTGTGGGTTTATTTCTGGGCTTTCTATTCTGTTCCATTGATCTATGTGCCGATTTTTGTGCCAGTACCATACTGTTTTGATTACTACAGCTTTGTAGTATATCTTGAAATCTGGGATTGTGATACCTCCAGTTTTGTTCTTCTTTTTCAAGATTGCTTTGGCTATTTGGGATCCTTTGTGGCTCCATACAAATTTTAGAATTCTTTGTTCTAGTTCTGTGAAAAATGCTGTTGGTATTTTGATAGGGATTGCATTAAATGTGTAGATTGCTTTGGTAGTATATTTTAACAATATTTATTCTTCCAGTTCATGAGCATGGAATGTCTTTCCATTTCTTTGTGTCATCTTCAATTTCTTTCATCAGTGTTTTGTAGTTTTCAGAGTACAGATCCTTCTCCTCTTTGGTTAAGGTTTATTCCTAGATATCTTATTGTTTTTGGTGCAATTGTAAATGGATTGTTTTCTTAATTTCTCTTTCTGTTACTTTATTATTAATGTATAGAAATGCAATGGATTGCTCTGTATATTGATTTTGTTTCTTGCAACCTTACTGAATTCATTTATCAGTTCTAGTAGTTTTTTGGTGGAACCTTTGGGTTTTCTATATATGGTATCATATCGTCTGCAAATAGTGAAAGTTTTACTTCTCCCTTACCAATTTGGATGCTTATTATTTCTTTTTGTTGTCTGATTGCTGTGGCTAGGACTTCTAGTACTATGTTGAATAAAAGTGGTGAGAGTGGACATCCTTGTTCTGTTCTAATCTTAGGGGGCAAAACTTTCAGTTTTACACCACTGAGTATGATGTTTGCTGGGCGATTTTCATATATGGCCTTTATTATGTTGAGGCATGTTTCCTCTAAACCTACTTTGTTGAGGGTTTTTATCATGAATGGATGCTGTACTTTGTCAAATAGTTTTTCTGCATCTATTGAAAGATCATATGGTTTTTATCCTTTCTCTTGTTAATGTGACATAATCATGTTGATTGATTTGTGAATATTGATCCATCCTTGCATCCCAGGAATAAATCCCACTTGATCGTGATGAATGATTTTTTTAATGTATTGTTGGATTCAGTTTGCTAATATTTTGTTGAGCATTTTTCTCATTCTGGTTTTAGCTGGCATTTCTCTAATGGCTAGTGATGAGCATCTTTTCATGTAATTCTTTGCCATCCATATATTTTCTTTGGTGAGGTGGCTATTTAATACTTTTGCCCATTTTTAAAAAATAGGATTTTTTATATTATTATTGGGTTTTAGAGAGTACCTCATATTTTACCTAAGAAATCCTTGACTAATTCAAGATCACAAAGATTTTATTTTATGATTTTATGATTTTTTTCTAGAAGTTTTATAATTTTATGTTTTATATTTAAGTTTGAGGTCTATTTTGAGTTAATTTTTTGTATATAAGTATGGATAGGAGTTCATTATTTTCATATGAATTTTCAATTGTTCCAGCACAATTTGTTGAAAAAACTATATTTTTTCCACTGAATTGCCTTTGCACTGTGGTAAAATATCAATTGTTCATGTATGTATGTGTCTATTTCTGGACTCTATCCTCTTCTATTGATCTATGTGTTGTTACATCAATACTGAGTCTTCTGACCTATCAACATGGTTTATCTCTTCATTTACTTAGATTCTCTTTAATTTCTCTCAGCAATGTTGTGTGCTTTCACTACACAGGTCTTTCAAATCTGTTGCCAAATTTATTTCTAAGTATTTCATATTTTATTTTTTTTTTTTTAAAGATTTTATTTATTTGACAGAGAGAGACACAGCGAGAGAGGAAACACAAGGAGGGGGGCGTGGGAGAGGGAGAAGCAGGCTTCCCGCCGAGCAGGGAACCTGATGTGGGGCTCGATCCCAGGACTCTGGGATCATGACCTGAGCCGAAGGCAGACGCTTAACGACTGAGCCACCCAGGCGCCCCTAAGTATTTCATATTTTAGATGTTACTATAAATAGTATTGTTTTTTAATTTCAATTTCTGATTGTTTTTGTTAATATGCAGAGATACAATAGGTTTTTGTATATTAATCTTGTAAGCATCTACCTTGCTGAATTCACTTATCCTAGCTGTTTGTAGATTCCACTAGATTTTCTTCATATATGAGTATGTAGTCTGTGGAATAAAGACAGTTTTATTTATTCCTTTCCAAGATGGGTGTCTGTTATTTCTTTTTCTTGTCTGATTGCACTGGCTGGAATCCCCAGTAGAATAGTGAATAGAAGTGGTGACAGTGAGCATCCTTGTCTTCTTCCTGATTTTAAGGAGGCTTTCAGTCTTTCACCATTAAGTATGATGCTAGTTATAAGTTTTTCAAAGATGCCCTTTATCAGGTTGAGGAAATTCCCTTCTATTCCTAGTTTTCTGAGAGTCTTGATCAGGAATGGATGTTGGATTTTGTCAAATCTCTTTCCGCATTTATTGAGGTGATCGTATAGTTATTCTTCTACAGTTTGCTTGATTTCCAAAGGTAAAACCACCTTTACATTCCTGGGATAAACCCCACATGGTCATGAGTTATTATCCATTTTATATATTGCAGGATGTGAGTTGATAAAATTTTGTTTAAAATACAGTGTTACAGGCCGAGTGCAGAGAATTTTTAGGGCATTGAATCTGCTCTCTGTAATACTATCATGGTGAACACGTGTCATTACACATTTGTCCAAACCTACAGAACGTACAACCCCAAGAGTGAACCCTAATATAAACTCTGGACTCTGGGTAGTAATATTATGTCAATGTAGGTTCATCAATTATAACAAATGTACTATTTTGGTGGGGGTTATTGATAATGGGGGGAGTTATACATGTGTGAGGGAAACAAGTACTGAGATATCTCTATATCTTTCACTCAATTTTGCTGTGAACCTGAAGATGCTCTAAAAAATAAACTTCTAAAAAAAAGTTTGGGAAATAGCGGTGGATAGTTGGGCAACAATGTGAATGTACTTAAAACCACTGAATTGTACACTTTAAAAATGGTTAAAATGCTAAATTTTGTTTTATATGTATTTTACAACAACAAAAATTATTACAAGGTCTTTCATGAATACAAAGGACTATAACACATAAAGATAAAAATGAGCACCCATGTGCCCACCACTAGATTAGGAAATAAATCATTATTATACATAAGTCTTGGGCACTCCTCTGCATGATACTCTCTTCCTCCCAAGGATAACCACTCTTCTGATTTTATGTTTACCATTCCTATGCTCTCCAATCTTGATATATCTCTAACTAATGTATCAATTATTGTATGTTTCTAAACTTTTATATATAATATCTAGTATATATCCCGCAAGTGCTCCTTCTTTCTTAAAGCTATAATTTTCAGAATTATCCACAATGATACATGTAACTACTCATTTTCCTTGCCCTTGGACTACCTTAAGTTAAATATACCACATTTTATTTATCAAAAAAAAATACAGTGTTAATTTTTTTAAGTAAGCTCTATGTCCAATGTGGGGCTTGAACTCACAACCCCAAGATCAAGAGTCACATGATCCATTGACTGAGCCAGCCAGGTGCCCCAATACACTGTTACTTTAAATAATGTGATATTATTTTGTTAAAATACAGTGAGTATCTTACACAAAATTTGAACCCTGGTTAATTCTTGAATAGTTCAGAACATAAAATCTATAGGATCCATAGAATTTTTAAAGAAAAAAATTTACTTTAAAATAAAGGCTAATGTTGAACTCCTATAGCATTTATTATCTGCGCTACACACATTAAGTAATTGTACACTGTGTGTATTGTTTTTAATTATAGAACTTATTTAGTATTGCTTCTCCAATTAAATTATACATCTTTTAGCAGGAATCACATTTAATATACCTTCTGTGTTCCTCTCAGCATCTAGCACAGTAGATGGTTACCAAGGCCCAGACTTTCATTAGCAGGCGCTTAATTAAGACACTCACTGACTGAAATGGACTAATGGAATAAATTAATTCCTGTTCTTCAGTGTCCTCAGCACTGATGATTTCAGGATTGGATTTTTGAGAGTGATGGAAAAAGAATTAAAAATTACACTTTTCTATCTTTTCTACCTCCAAGTCTTGACTTGTCTCCAAGCATGAAAATAGCCAGGGGAGAAAGAGTGGGAGGGGCTTAAAGTCAGAGATGGGGGCAAGTACAATGGGTTCTAGGAAAGGCTGCCAGTGAGTGCTCTCATATCTTGGGTTCAGGTCACCCATGCATACAGATCAATTGTATGTGGAGAACCCAGGTTTCACCTATGAACATGAGAATGGCATTTGCAAGATTAGATTAGTATTGTTAGTTTAAATCTATTGAATTTATACTCATGCTTGAGAAGTAACAGTCAAGAATTGATGGCATTTAAAACTGTTCTTTTCTTGGGTACTGAATAGGAGTTTGGAAGTCCAGAAGAGCTAGGGAATCTTATACAGTGCAATCCTACTTGTATAGGATTATACTACTACTTCTTATGTTCTTATCAGTCGATGGATATAATTTTTGTATTCAACCACACATTAAAATGGAAGACAAGAAAAAGACTGGAAGTATATCACACAAAACTTTAACAGAACTGAGAGAATTAATTACAGGTAATTTGTTTTTTTCTCTGATCTTAATTTTCTATAATAAATATTTATATTTGCTTTCAGGAACAAAAAGCATTTTTAAAGATCCAATTAAATAATAGTAATGGTTATAATGCTAGCCATGTGAATAGCCAAGTCCTTGGGCTAGCTTACGTGTTAGAGCCAATCAATTCCCATCTTATGTTGTTCAGTTTGCTTCCCAGAAATCCCCAATGAATGACAAAATTTTGTGCCATCTGTAGATAAAGTAAAATGGTAGTTTAGAATATAGTACTAGAATTAACTAAATTCTCTTTACTAAGCAAAGTAATGGTCCACGAAAAAAAAGTAAACCAACCTGAGTTCATTGCCTAGAATATAAAAATTCAAAAGCAAAAAAAACAAAAAAACAAAAAAACAACCAGCCAAGATAATGGGAATATCTAGAAAAGCAGTGGGGTGAAGGTGATAGCTTTGGTCAGAAGTGTATCAGCCAAGACCCGAAGGGACAGCATGAGTGACTAGGGTTGATATCATAGGTCAGTTGCTATGATCCCTAACCTACCAGTTAGAAACAGATACCTTTATCCTGATTCAGAATAATAACACAATAATGCTTATCCTACCTAGGATGGCAGAAATTCTGGTGTTACCCAGTAAATGCTGGTATCCAATGGTACTGAAAAATGAGTGACGATGATTCACACAGGTTTAATAGTCACCATATTTTTCTTATACTGATAAACAATTTTTTTTTTTTAAGATTTTATTTTATTTATTTGACAGAGAGATAGAGCACAAGTAGGCAGAGCAGCAGGCAGAGGGAGAGGGAGAAGCAGGCTCTCCACTGAGCAGGGAGCCCAATGTGGGGCTCAATCTCAGGACTCTGGGATCATGACCTGAGCCGAAGGCAGACGCTTAACCATCTGAGCCACCCAGGCGCCCCCTGATAAACAATTTTTAAGGAACATGAACACCAGAAAGTGTACCCTCAATTATGGTATATTAGGCCTAATTTATTCTTTTCCAATTCAAAAGACTTTCCAGGTCTTAACAATGACTAGAAGTCATTGGAGTATATGAAAATTCTAAGAAAGTATTAGTTATAGGATGCTAGATTGAAATTGTGCTGAAATCTGCTTTGTAATAAAGTTATTTCCTTGCATTTGTACAATCCCATTTCCTTAAAATACATAATTATGAAGCATAATGCATATAAAATATAATAGATGTATGAACAGCTAAAATAATAATAAACAAAAACACCTGTGCACCCACTACTAAGGCTTTGAAGCCCCTGTGTAGCTTTCCCAAAATATTTCTCCCCATGGTAAAGCAATCTGGAATTTTACGTATAGGATTCCCTCAAGTTTTATCATATAGGTATGCCTCTAAACATTATGTTTGGTTTCCATGTTTTTGAACTTTACATATACTGAGTCGTTATGTATTTGTTTTTTTATTTTTATTATTTACTCTATTATTTTTGTTTTTGAGAGGGAGAGACAGAGATGGGTGGGAGGAAGGACAGAGGGAAAGGGAGAGAGAGAGAAAATCTCAAGCAGGCTCCGCACTGGTTGTGGAGCCTGACATGGGGCTTGATCTCACAACCTTGAGATCGTGACCTGAGCCGAAATCAAGAGTCGGGTGCTTATATTTGCTTTTTTAATTCCACATTAAGTTTGTGACACTCACCTGTGCTGATATAGTTAACTGCAGTTCATTCATTTTTCACTGCTGTAGAGTACTTCATTGTTGAACATACTACAGTAGGCATTCTAGAAATAAAAACCTGTGTTTTTTTTTAAATTGACTAATATTTATATGTTGTCTCCAAGTTAGGAAAAAAACCCAATCATTTTCTTCTTGAGAAATAGTGAAGTGTGTATGGCTAAGAGTCACTCCCAAGGCTCACACCTTGGTTTTAGCAGTGTGACTTTGGATTGGTTACTTAACCTCCCTGACCCTCAGTTTCCTCATTTGTATTGTGAGGATAACAATAGCATCTATCTCATAGAGATAGATGGTAAAATGAGCTAATACATGTAAAGTGTCTGGAACAGTACCTGGCTCATATTTAAGTGCTCAGTAAACATGTTTCTGCCATAAGAGATAGAGATTTGGAATGAAGCCTAGATGTTTCTGTAGACTTACATGTATATAAGAAGATATTTTGAGAATTGTCAATTAATGAGCTAATGAGAAAAACATTGTTCCTAATACTTCTGGAGAACAGATGACAAATCTTGTCTCTTCTGTATACTGTCTGCAACATTAAAGATAATGCTAAATGGACCAAAAAGAAAAAGGAAAAAGGATTTGCTTTAAGAAAAGATTATATTATTAGGGTCCAGTCCTTAAATAAAAGAGGTGAATATCTCCTATTTACATTGTAATCACAGACTTCACGTAGCAAGTCCATTAGGATACAAATTTATGATGTTCTTTAAAGAAAATTTATCATCATAAAGACTTCTAAGTGAATTGAAAGCTCACTGAGTAATTGGGGATTAAATCATCATCTTATGGAATGAAGCCAGTTTTCTGCTAAAAAAACTACAGCTATCTCCACCCTTACCCTGGAGAAAAAAACAAACAAAGGGAAGGGGAGGAGATAACTTTTGACTATGGGAAACATTCATTGTGACATTTGTGAAGGGAAAATGAATATTCCTTAGCTGTTCCACAAATGGGAGAAAAAATTTAGGATTTTTAAAGGAGGCTCCTTTATTTCTTATTGGTTACAAGTTATGTTGAATGCAGAAATAAGCCTCACAAGTAAGTATTTACCTTTCCTTTTCAAAATCTGTTACCTTTGCTATTATATTGAAGATAATAGAATTAGAGGAATGGAAATGATCTCCCGTGCTGGGCACGAATTAATATATTGCACTTCTAGTCACTGGGAGATCGTGAGTGATGTGATTCCAGAAATTGTATGGGTCTTGGCTTTACAGCAGCTCCAGACTTAGCAGAGTGCTTGAGGCATTGATATGTGGGTGATGCTCAGTGAATGACTGGGGAATAAATACATGAACAAACTAATTCCTGTGTTACCTTGAAACAGTACTAGTTTCAATTATTTCATTGGTTTAGCAAAACACATTTCAATGCTTGTCACTTAATAATTCTTACGGCTAGGAAATTCATCTTTATACTATACTCACAACCCAATGCTATATTCAAAATCAGCGGTCCCCAGCCTTTTCAAAGACAAAGCCCCCTTGTAATGGCAAACATCACACCAGAAAAAAAACCATCGTTATACTTTTTGTATTTAGTATTTGATAAAATGTATTTGAAGATCCCTCTAAATAATTCAGTGACAACCTCCCTCCTTGTCCTTCCCACCAGATCTGGAGTCCACAAATTAGAAATCAATGTTCTAGATTCTGTTCGTGCCACTCGTGTTCTGAATAGAAAGAGAAAATGATTAGTCTGGATCCTCCCTAAGAAAATCTTCAGTGTGATCACTAATCACAGCATGTCACTCTGAAGTATTTTTAAACCTCTGCAAAAATAAATCCCTTTAATCTTGCCTTTCAGGCTTTATTTTTCCAGGACTTTCATTTTTCATAGTCTTTTCTGAACCTTCTCCAAAGTTTCCACATTTTCAAGTTACAGAACCCACAAGTGGTCACAGCACTCTGGTAGCGCTCATTTAAGAAGTGTAACAGAGGGGGACAGGCTTCTTAAAGATACACACTTTCAAATATAGGAAACAGCAAATAAAAATACAAATCAAGAAGTATCACTGAACAACACTGGCCTATGGTGTTTAGTGAAAAAGATACCGCAATAATCCCTAAAGTCCTTGTGTTTCTTGGACCTTATCGCTCCCATACTAGTGTTATTCTGCTGTGTAACGGGATACACAGTTCATGTCTCTAACCCGTAAAAAGGCAGGAATGAGTCCCATATGTACCTTTGCCTACTCTTTATGATGTAGACTCTGATTAGCCTCTGGGCCACACAAGTTGAGTTAACGTGTCTTTCCAAACAATTCTGTTATATCTCATTGCTCGGACTCCTGTTGGCAGGCTGATGAAATGAACAGTTGTTCTCTCTACTGCCTCAATCCAACTACAGTATCTTGGAGTATGTTCCTGGGAGCCAAACTGTCACTTCCTTGCTCAGCCTTTTAAAGCATTAATAAAGCACAAATCACATCATTTTTATCAATGTAGGTGGGAATTATGCAAACTAGAGAGTTTCCAAAATCCTGGGTTGGCTGTAAGTTGATGTGGTAATTTCTCTAAAGCCTTAGAGCTACTGCACTGTGGACGAAGTGGGGAAGGTGTGTGTTCGTGGGGTTTTTTTCACATTAAACCTGGGAGTCCCAGCTGCCCCAGAGGACAGACATCTTAAAATAATGAGCTGGGGGCTTTCTCAATCTGAGAAATCTTTTCTTTCCACCAATGCTTTCTCTGACTCAATATGAGTTTAATGGAAAGAGCAACAAACTTGAATCACAAGATGCATTCATTCCTGGCTTTCCCCCTTATCATCTGTGTCGTTTTGGGCAAGTCACTGCTTCTCCGAGCTTGTTTTCTCTTCTCTAATATAGGAATAATGATGTCTGCCATAAGTGTTATTTTGAGGATCAAATGGGACAATGTTCAAGGATATGCTGGATACACTATAAAGCAGACTAAAAATGGGAGGTATTATTGTCATTACCATCAGCAACATCTCACAGCCCCATGATTTTTGTGTGACTTTATCTTCCAGTGACGCCATAAAAGGGTTGGCAAAGCAAGCCCAGTGGGCCAAATCCAACCCATGGCCTGTTTTTGAACACCCTGTAAGCTAAGAATGGTTTTTACATTTCTAAAGAGCCTGTGCAAACCAAACCAAACAAAAGCAACAAGAGCAGCAGCAGGGACCACGTGCCATCCCCAAAACCTAAAATAACTCACTACCTGGCCCTTTACAGAGAGTTCGCTGACCCCAGTTCTACACCGAAGGACCATGGATGTGAATAGTCCCTTTGTTTGCCATTGTTTTGTGGGCACAAAGATTCTTCAATCACATATGAAAGACTGAAAAAATTCTCAAATCACATGGTTTGGGGGGGCCAGCAAATTTATGTACTCAAATTGAGCTGTGGGCACAAGTTATGTTAGAAAAGACCAAAGGATTTCACATTTCATATTGTTGTTTTCCCCTGGCTAATCCACTGCAAAAAGAATTATCTCATCTCTCTTTTCCCCCTATCACCACGATCTTCCAAACCTCTCAATCCAAACTGATACTGGTGGCAAAGAGCCTCTGACATAATTAAATTGAACCATATGGATTCTGGATCAAGATTAAGAAAAAAATTAAAGAGTTTATTGTGTTGAAATTTCTTATGCCAATTTTCTGCTAAAAAGGAAGATTCAAAAGGTCAGGGATTTTGCAGTACAGACTTAGTGGTATATTAGTTACAGTAACTCAGCCTGAAAATTCCGGCAGAAATAAATACAATGGAATGCCATGAATTACAAGAGACCACAACTTTAATCAGATCATGGGAAAAGAAAAACATGCATTTGCCTATTGACAGTTGATAAACTGAATCCTGAAGCTTGTTTAGAGCACCAAGGGCTCACCACCAGTGCTGTTAGGTTGAAGCAAACATTTTGAGCTTCCATTTTCTTTCCCTGCTGGTTGTGATATAAAGGCATACTGAGCAGAATCCTATCTGATTCTCCTTGCGGCTATTCATTATATTCATTTAGCGGGTGTCCTCAGAGTCAGACAATAGCCGAAAGCATAGGAACCAATATGGCTAGATGGTGAGTAATAGAGTGACAGAAACCTTATGAATTATTTTACTCTAAAGCAACATTAGAAAACATAACACAAACTTCTGCATTCTGATGTCACAGATCTTATTTACACCAATTGATGGTAGAAAACTCACGATTAAGGAGAACGTTATGCCAGGCATATAAGTACTTGTTAAATAAGTTTTACCTCAAGAATCTTACAGAATTCTTGAGCTTTGATCAAAACACAGTATCCAGATTTTAATACATTTTGACCCATAAGAATAATGCCTAAATTTACAAATCCTTCAGCTTCTTCAGATTAGTTTCTTTTTTCTGGTTCCTTAAAAAAATTGACTCCAAAATCCATATAGAAGAAAAATACACAGTAATGTCGAGAAAGTTTCTGAAAAAGAAAAATGATGATGTAAAAATTCTCCTTCCACACAGTAAAATCACTCTTAAGTAATTGATATGGTAAGGCACCAATATGGAATAGGAGATAGCTCACTGAAATAGAATAATCTGGAAACAAACTACAAAATATGTAGGAATTTACTCTATGAAAAAAATGGTATTTTAGATCAGTAAATCGCAGACAAATGGTAGAAGATGGTGAAAAAAATTGTTTGGTTATATATAAAATACATATAAACCATATATATCTCTCAAGCCATATATAAAAATAAATTACAGAAAATTATAAGTATTCTCAGTGTTAAAAAAGTAAGAATATGTAAGATATATTTATAAAAATAATACTTGAATGGTGCGACTGGTATGGAAGAGCCGTAAAGGGAACGATGGGAAAGATTTGATAACATACAATTTCTAAACAATTTTATGATGAAAGTGACATCAACAAAGCTGAAGGACAAACAACAAACAAGAAAATAACTGAAACACACTTGACAAAGAAATATTTTCCTAACTACATAAAGATCTCTTACAGATCAAGTATTAAAAAAAAAAAAAGATGAACATGACAAAAAAAATGGACAAAATCATGAACAGCAAGTCAAAAAAGAAATACAAATGACCTATAAACATATGAAAAGAGGCTCACACTCATTGATGATTATATAAATTGGCAAAACTGAGATAAAAAAATTGTCTTTCTGGAAGGCAATCTGGCAGTATGTATTAAAATTCGATCCAGAAATTTTACTCCTAGAAATTCAACCCTCAGAAATTATTAGACAAATGCACAATGAAATATATTTACACATGGTAATAATAAAAACTGGGACAAGAGTAATCATTCAAAGAGAGCTGGTTACCTAACCTACATAGTACAATCATTTAAGAGAATAATGGAGACTATAGATATAGGAAGAAGGAATATCTAGAATTATGTTCACTTTATCTCAACATTCATTATTCCTATGTCCTTTGTAGTGTAATTTCTTTTACTTTCTGATTACTTGATTAAAACAATAATGCACGTGGATCATTTAACAATAAAGCAAAATCTATATGTACTTTCATGAAAAAATATCCATGACTTTTTAAGTGAAAAAAGCAGGTTACAAAGAGTATGTGTGTTGGGATCCCATTCAAGTAAAAGTATGGAAAGATATACAATGAAAAGAAGAGACCAGAAGGAGATATGTACTAAGAGGTTTGCTGGCTGTCTTTGCAAAGGGAGATTATAGGGTTTTTTTTCTTATTTGTTTTTCTTTTCTTTTTCTTTCTTTTCTTTCTTCTTCTTTCTTTCTTTCCTTCTTCTTTCTTTTTGCTTGACATCTGTATTGTTCTTGTAATAATAAAAACCAGAAACACTATTTTTAATGAAAAAATATTGAATATTTTAACAGAAAATGAAGGTAACTATCAAGATGCTTGTCATATAGTAGGTCTTCATTAATTGTTTTTGTTTATTTGTTTAGAAGAGAGACCCTTCAAGGCAAATATTAAATCATCAGAAGAGCTCAGTCTTCACTTCTATCTCACTCCTTTCTGTCTGTCTCTCACTTATGAAATGGAGATGGTCTTATAAGCTAACCTACTGAATTGCTGCAAAGAATATGAAAACAGGGATGCCTGGGTGGCTCAGTCGGTTAAGCGTCCGCCTTCGACTCAGGTCATGATCCCAGGGTCCTGGGATCGAGTCCCACATTGGGCTCCTTGCTTGGCGGGGAGCCTGCTTCTCCCTCTGCCTGCCTCTCCCCATGCTTGTGTTCTGTCTCTCTCTCTAAATAAATAAAAAAAATCTAAAAAAAAAAAAAAAAGAATATGAAAACACGTTTCTGTAAGTATAATATTTTATCTACTTTCCTCTTTAAATGAATAACAATTGTAAAATTAATAAACGACAAACTTTCTGATTATATACCACTGCTGTCCAGGCCTTCCTGTAACTCAGGCCAAATTTCCATTAGTCTAAATGGGAAACATCTTCAGAAAGACTGAGATCTTGGCATAAGAATCATTTTTTAACATGTTCCTTCCTGGGTAAATTTGTGAAAGAATTAATAATTGGCTTCATGTCTGAAATCCTGGAAAAAAGGGCTGTATATATAGCCTGCAGTGAAATCTACAATGCTAATGCTTATTTAGGCAGTTAGTAAAACATACATGCTGATTATCCAATAGCCTGTTAGTACTCCTTTAGAACCACCGCTGTTGCTTTCGAATCTGCAGAAGACTGTGCCAGAAATAGGTGCTGCTCCCTTACAGAACAGACTACGTTTTACATTGTTACTGAGTGTCATTTAAATTTCTACCCAGTTATTTAAAAAAAGGACATCTGGCAAAAAGAGTAATAGGTCCTCTGCTCCATTGTGTAAAGATAGATACTGGTACCTCTCTAACACTGCAGATGAGCAGCCAAACATCCTATGAAAGGGTATTACAGAGCCTGCAGGATGGAAAATGATTCTAGGTGATGAGAAATTATAACTGACCTGACCTCATTTAAAACCATGACGTTTATTTGGGTTCGGTAGCAGAGTATAGTCATCCTCATCACATTAACAATAATTAAACACCTCTCTGTTTAAGGTATCTTTTTTTTTTGAAGCCCTGTGCTCTCTCAAATTGGAAAGTACTGTCATGAGCTCAGGCAGCTCATTTCGCCTGCGTGAAATTTCTTCACAATGCTTGGGAGTGGGGGCATTGAGGAGGTGGTGTGTTTTCTGTTTGCGTCACCAAAATAAGTGTATGCAATAGCAACACTGAACCCCTAAGGGATTTATTGGTGCTACTCAAGGCAGAAAATGATGGGGAAAGAAGACATAGGCTCAGTCTTCATCTCCTTAGTGGATGGAAGGCAGGTATGTGGGTAGTATCCAATGGGAAGTGAACATGTACACTGGGGAGATTCCAGAACTACCTATTGGGATGGAGATGAAAAACAAATGAACTAGGGATGCAAGAATAACCTTTCCCAAATTAAGAAAACAAAGAAGAAAATGAAGGAAGAGGAAAGAAGAAGGAGGGGGAGGGAAAAAGGAGGAATAGGAGGATGGGAAGGGGAGAAAAAGGAGGAAGAAAAAGAAGAAAAGGAGACCTTTTTCCTATTTCCCAGTGGAAAGATACAACAAAGAATTTTCTTTTACATGGGATGTGCTTTAACTTCTGTAAGCTAGAAACACCACCATCAGTCAACTACATTTATTGAACATCTATTTTACACCCTCTTTTAAGCTGTTTGAAGTCATTAGCCTCAGGTAAGGTCAAATACTCAAACTCTGCTGTGTGCCAGAATTCAGATGTCACGAAAGTTTGATATCTCATCAGCAAGGACAAGGAGATGATAAATTTCTGTACAAATTCAGAAAGCATGTTTCAAAACTGTTTACCCAGGACTTTTTTAGGTAGTTGAGGAATCATGCATATGTGCTATATATTAGAGTTTCTTCAGAGTCTTCCCTCTGGATCTTGTATGTCAGAGATTGGGGGACTATAATCTCACTTTTTAAACTAGGCCTTTTAAGACCGATTCTGTAGCTTAGCCAATTCCTTCATTCACCTACGGATGCCTTGCTGTGTGGCAGCCCAGGTGTTAAATGCTAGGGAGATATGAAAAAGAGTAAGACAGAACCCTTGCCCTAAGGTGCTCACATTTCCCTGGGGAAAACAAACTCATAAATAGGTAAATTCAGTCTCTGTGGTAACTGCCACCATAGCAAAGAATGTCTTTTTCACCATTCATTCTTTAAGATCTAGTTTAAAAGTAGCCATCTCTTAGAACCCTTCAAAATCCTCCCTGTCACAGGTGGAACTACCCAACTCTCATACCCTTTCACTCTCCATAGTACTTTATCTTGTTTCTAGCAGAACACGGATTTAGTATTATGGATTATGGTTAAGTATATATACATGAATCTTGGGTAGACTGTAAGCAGTCCAAGATCAGTAAGGGGCCAGGTATCATTCATTCTGTATCCCCAATGCATAGGATAGTAACTGGCTTGCCATAGACACTCAGTAGATGTTTCCGAAATTGAACTGGATTCCAATGAGTCATTTAATTCCTAGTGTATTGGGTCATTTCTTTGATTCTGTGTTCCTTCCAAAGCAGCCATACAAATTTACAATGGACCAATAAGCCTCAAGAAATTAATCCTTTCCTACACTGTTGGTGGCAATGCAAGCTGGTGCAGCCACTCTGGAAAACAGTATGGAGGTTCCTCAAAAAGTTGAAAATAGAGCTACCATATGACCCAGCAATTGCACTACTGGGTATTTACCCCAAAGATACAAATGCAGTGATCCGAAGGGGTACGTGCACCCCGACGTTTATAGCAGCAATGTCCACAATAGCTAAACTATGGAAAGAGCCAAGATGTCCATCAACAGATGAATGGATTAAGAAGATGTGGTGTATATATACACAATGGAATATTATGCAGCCATCAAAAAATGAAAGCTTGCCATTTGCAATGATGTAGATGGAAGTAGAAGGTACGCTAAGCAAAATAAGTCAATCAGAGAAAGACAATTATCATATGATCTCACTGATATGAAGAATTTGAGAAACAAGACAGAGGATCATAGGGGAAGGGAGGAAAAAATGAAACAAGACAAAACCAGAGAGGGAGACAAACCATAAGAGACTCTTAATCTCAGGAAACAAACTGAGGGTTGCTGGAGTGGAGAGGGGTGGGAGGGTTGGGGTGGCTGGGTGATGGACATTGGGGAGGGTATGTGCTATGGTGAGTGCTGTGAATTGTGTGAGACTGATGAATCACAGACCCGTACCCCTGAAACAAATAATACATTATATGTTAATTTTAAAAAAAGAAATTAATCCTTGAGGGGAAAAAAATCTGTAGTCAACAGTTTGTCCACAAATTGAAATTGATGTCAGGGCTCTAATATTGTTTTCCTTTTGGTAATACTGAGCACACCATCATGGTAGTGAGGGTGCCAGTGGTCACTGGGAATCAAAGGAGCTGATATTTCCCAGTTGCGTCAATGTCAAATGTAAAGACTTTTCTTATGGTGCTTTAGTTTTCTATCTTAGGATTATTTTCCATCTTCATAAAATCATTATTTTAGAAAAGAATTACTATACCTAAATGAAAAAATTTTTAAAAATATGGTGGTGGTTTTAGATAATCCTTTTAAAAAGCAAATAAAATTGAGAATGTACTAATACTAATGGCTTCTTTTATATACTTTTAGAAATAATGTCTTGCAGGGGCACCTGGGTGGCTCAGTCGTTAAGCGTCTGCCTTCGGCTCAGGTCATGATCCCAGGGTCCTGGGATCGAGCCCCGCATCAGGCTCCCTGCTCTGCAGGAAGCCTGCTTCTCCCACGTCTACTCCCCCTGCTTGTGTTCCCTCTCTCGCTGTGTCTCTGTCAAATAAATAAATAAAATCTTTAAAAATAAATAAAAATAAAAAAAAAAAATAATGTTTTGCAGGGGCACCTGGGTGGCTCAGTCGTTAGGCATCTGCCTTCAGCTCAGGTCACGATCCCAGGGTCCTGGGATCGAGCCCCACATCGGGCTCCCTGCTTGGCGGGAAGCCTGCTTCTCCCTCTCCCACCCCCACTGCTTGTGTTCCCTCTCTCGCTGTCTCTCTGCCAAAAAATAAATAAAATCTTTTAAAAAAAAAAAAAAAAAAAAGAATGTCTTGCATAGAACAACTGATAGGAAATAAAAAGTAGTTAATTGACAGAAAGCCTTTTTTTTCATTGTTATTCCATTCTGACTGCTCCATTCCTCTGGCCTCTCATTGTCACCAAGTAAAGTAAAATCTGGGAGCTCAACATACGTTTTGTCACTTTTATTTTACCAAATAGGGGCTTTAAAAAATAAAAATCAGAAATTGCTATTTATTATCACATTATTGCATAAAAGAAAGGACTTTCTAACATACCAAATATAGAAGGTCCTAATCTCTGAAGACGGACATCTAAATTGAATAAAGTTAGCTTTCAAAAAACCCCACTTCATGTCCTTATTATTCTTTCTGCTGTCTTTCTGTGAAAATTTTGGCATGGACTCGCAGTGTCCACTACTCAATCTTCAAAGTCCCCGTGCCTTATCCTTCTCTTTCATTCATGCCTGCACCATTCCATCACCCAACACAGCCAACCGAGCCCCTCCCGGGCACCAGGTGCCATCGCCTAGACATTGATCTTGTGCGTCCTCACAGCACTACTGCACCCACCTGCTCCTAATAGATTAGGGCTTAATAAGCAATAGTTTTATCGCATGGAATCAAACTGGATGAATAGCACAATGAAAGATGATAATTTTAACAGAGATTTCAGGAAGAAAGAATTAAACCCATAGCAGTATCAGTTTGTTGAATGTAAAAAAAAAAAGAGAGAGAGATTTTTTTTTTTTTTGGAGCCTAAGTTCTAGAAATGCAACTGTGCATCTGTGTGAGTGATGTAGTCTAGAATTCTAGAGGAATTAAGATAATAGAACATACCTTACTAAGGAGATTTAATTTTTAAAATCAACTGATGTTAGAGGCAATATCTGTACTCTGCACATTGAAAAAAAAATCCAAGCAGTAGGAGAGAGCATATGGCGAAAAGTCTCTCTCCCTCTTCTGAACCCCAGTTTCTCAAATCCCCTCCCCAGAGATAACTACAGCAACTACGGTTACCAGATTTTTGTATATCTTTCCATAGATAGTCTACGATTATGCAAACACATATATCCTTTTTTTTTAAACAAAAATGATAGTACACCAAATACACTATGCTCTATCTTGCTTTTCTAATTTAATAATTTCATCTTAAGTCTGGTCCACATTAGCATCTACAGATCTGCCTCATTCTTCTTAACTTTTGTGTAGTATTTCATTGTGTGGTTACACGTAATTTATTTCACCAATTGCCTTTTAAGGTTTTTTATAGTCTTTTGCTATTGAAAATAGTAATACAACCCGTATCCCGGTACCCTGATGTGTGCATCCCCGCAGGATGTCTTCCTGGAAAGAGAGTTGCTGAGCTCAAGGGTGTGTACATTTCTGGTACTCTCCTTGCCTTTCAATAACAATTTGGAGATTTTAAAAGATCCGTCCTGCTCACCACCTTGCCACCTCGCCCTTTTCCAGACATGCTAACCTTAGTTCCTTTACGCCAGTGATTCCTAGTCCTGCTGCCCATCACAATCACCATGGAGCTTAAAAAAATACCGTTACCAGTCTCAGAGATCCCATTTTAATCAGTGATCCTAACAATGTAGTTCCTGTCCCACTACTCCTTCCCTGGGGCATCCTTCAGATTCTCCTAAGCAGAAAAATAACCCTCAACCATGAAGAAAACATAGGAAATTGCTCCTGAGATCTGATCAAAGAAGTGTTGGATCATGTGTAGGAGGGTCAGTTATTTATATGATAACTATATAGTTTCCATGCCTTCAGGGGCAGAGAAGTCCCACCCCCACCCGTACTTGTCCTTGCTCTCAGCTCCCTCTTTCACCTCTGAACTGGTTCACCTTAAAAAGCCCCAGGGATGTTGCTGAGTCCTCTGCTGCTTTCTTAAATATGGGCTGAAAAATCAGTATAAGTCAGGAGCTAAACCGGGAGTGAGGTGTAAGAGTTCATCATGGTCTGAACTCCTTACTATACAGTTGTCAGAGATCCTTGGTTTTTCTCCTTTTCTCATAGATTTTTTTCCCCCTTTCACTCTCTTGCTCTTCCCTTTTCCTCCTTTCCTTATTCATGCTTCTGCTTGTCACTTCTTCAACCCACACAGAAACTCACTACAATGAGGATCACATGATGGCTGGAGGTATCCAGTCTGAATAATTCCTTGATTTTTGTGTCTAATAGGGTGAAGGCATTGTGTCAGTCTTCCTGGGCTTAATGTTGCAAAGCACCTATCGTTACTCTTCGATAGCCATGCATAGTTAGAAGCTCATCAGCTCCAGAGAAAACCCTTTGCTTTAGCTGTTCATTTACAGATGCTGGAAGCCCCAGTCAGGGCGTCTTTCTGAGTCTGCTTTATAACAATTAAGCTAGCTGTGGTAGGAAATTAGTTCCAGCATGTTTTATGGGCAGCTACAATTTTGGTTCAAAGGAAGGAGCACGTAATCTCAACAGTTCCAAAAGGGAAATATTACAGGCAGATTCTGACACATTTCCATCTCATGGCTGTGTCAGGAACCACTGATACCTCACATCTGTATGCTTCTTCCCATGCAGGAAGTTCATAGTGTAACAATAACGGATGTACCAGGAAGGCACGGGGGTGGGAGCTGTTCTCTTCTGGGAGTGGAATGATGTGCCCTTAGTATGATAAGCCAATTCCATCCCATTAAATCACAAATCTGTCTCCTCTCTGTGCATCCCACATGAGCGGCTGAAGAAAAATCGTGGAATTGCTAACACTTGCTGCAGCTGTCAGGAAATGATACTAATTAGTTTAATTTGCAATAACACAAGCACTTAACTCTCCAAATAATCTAAGTTAGTAAGTCAGTTTTTATATTATGACAATGTCATGTTTAAGAGACTCTGGAGCCCTGCTTTTTTGACCTTTGACACACATTTCTGATAAAGGAACAAATCAAAGATGTTTTGTTTTCCTTCTCCATTATTCTTTCATCTGTTTCAGTGCAAATTATTTGATAAATGAGATGGCTTGGTAGCCTAACATAACAGAAAAGAAGCTGACACTGATGTCTTAAAAAGCACACATTAGCCAAAGGATTATACTTGCAAAAAAGACGCGAGATCAAGCGGATGATACTTCTCAGATCACTAAATCTCCTAGAATTGATGTGTTCACATTTAATTCTATCCGGTTTTTTTCCTCCTTTGTCCTTTTTTGGTGATTGTCAGCCTGGCAGAGGGGAGCTCAACTGGTGAGTTTCACTTTCTCCTCTTACCCGACTCCTTCTCTTCTCAGGCAAGGCGGCTCCTACTGTTTCTGCTCCTTCCCCGGCGAACGTTTAATGTCTCTATCTCCTTTCTCTTTTCCATACATTTGGTGTCAACAGCTCTTTCAGAAGCCAAAGAGAAAAAAGCTCTCCAAAACATACGCATACATATTAAATGGTTTTCATCTGAGGTCTCCTGGGGTCCCCCTGATCTGGGAGTTAGCAGTTGGACATGCTTTCTGTTTCTTTCGAGTTGCTCCTTTTTTTGGTGCCATATTCTTTTTCATTCCACACGAGACCAGGGTTTGTGGCTGCCACAAAGCCCACACACAGTTCCAGACCTTAATGGAATCCTCATTGGATGATCTGTTTAGATCAGGAGAGGTGGCCCAGTGATCTGGGATTCCGGGCTCAGGTCCCTAGGCTACAAAGAGCTTTATGCAAGGGTTTGTTATTTTCATCAGAGACTCAATTTCTCAGGCACCTTTTTGTTTAAAAAAATTTTTTATTATAAAGCTTAATCTAGGTTTGTGGAGCCTGTTAAGACTTTGGAAAGAGAAGTATTAGGAATTTTTGTTGTTATTTAAATAGGTGAAAAGTTGACTGGCCTCTTGGAGAAATTTTACTGATAGCCACCCAGGTTTAAACTCAGTAAGAGTGATTTTTAAAGGAAGGATTGGATATAAGTTTCCCCTTCCCCTCCCACTTGTGGTTCAGAGGTAAAAGTAAAATGTTACTTTCTTCTGGAAGATTTAATCCTAGTCAATGAGAGCTATATTTAAGATCAAGCATCAAATGGCCAGAGGCTACTGCTCTGCTTTGTCTTGCTTTTTCAATCAATTACTGGGGAAACAAGAACAAGTTTTACAGCTTAAAAAGTCTGCAAACATTCAGGTCTCTTTTTCAAGGCGTGGGGGGTAGGGGAGAGTGGTAATAGAGTTGATGTCAAATCTAAAAATTCATTCCAAAGATGGGTCAGAAACCTTTGAAACGGAGCGGGGGGCATTAAAATAGCTACTGAATAATTTCAGCATTTGCCCATTTTGGAAATTCTACCTCACTGGTACGTGTATCCGTGAAAGCCACGACAGTTAACAGTCTGTCAATGTTTCCATCACAAATAAGCCTCAGTGTTGAAAGCTTTATAATTTGGTTATAAAAATTTGCTTTCTACTAAAATTTGACAGGATATGCAAGATCCAATTGTCCCAGAGAGAGATTGTTTTAAAAACATTTGGGAGGAATAAATAAAGAAAGATTAACATATTGTGAAATGAGAATCAGAAGTTTTATACTGTATTTTTTTTAGTGGTCTAAACAGTGACATATTTAGATAAATCTCGGGCCCAAAGTAAAATTTTAGAAAGAATTCACTTATCCATTGGTAACTGCTGAATAAACATGTCTCCACTGTCCCCCAATATTCAGGGGCATCTTAGGTGGTACTTTGTGATATACAGAAATATAGACTATATATTATAGACTATATATTATATAGACTATGGGGACAAAGATGTTAAGGTCTTTTCCCCCCTTGCTCTCATCTGATTTTGCTTTGTTTTCCATGGTCTATTTTTTCCCCCAACATTTTAAGTAATTAATACCAAAAACCTACATTACTAATTGTCACTCAGCCTAAGGGTAACTCTCATAGGTTTACTAGATTTGGCTAAAATAATGTTAGTGCAGAAAAGTTAAAAAAAAAAAAAAAGGGAGAGAGAGAAAGAGAGAGAAGAGAAGACTAGTCAGCAGGAGTCCAGGAATCTAACCTGGATGCTGCTGCCAACTGGTTATATGACCTTGATCATGTCATTTAATCTCTGTGGAGACTTTGGTTTTCTAAACTGCAAAATGTGAGTGTTGACATTTTGTTCATTGCTCCTATCAGCATGGTTTTGTCATTTTAGGTGGATGGGGATGGTTTGTGGTGGCTCAGAGTTTCCTCAGAACACTGCAATGCCTCTGGCTGAATTCATAGAGCCTGTGGCTTCCAAAATGGTTTGGGCAGGGCTTTTGTCTCCTAAGACCACGCTTTACAGGGAACGCTTTGCGTTTCAGCTATATCTATGGTTGTAATGATGGGATAGTAACAATGTCTGTGTAAATGGTATGTTTTATGGAGCACTTTGAATATGCAATCCTGTTGAATTCTAACAAAGCACCTAGAACATAGGTATTGGCTCCATCATTTAGTCGAGAACTGAGATCAACTGGATTCAATTACTTGGCGAAAATAGCAAGTGCTGGGGGATTCTGAAGCTGAATTTGGTCCTCTCTCAGCACACTGCTCCCTAATTTTAATTTCTCAGAAAATGCTTTTTAAAAAATTAATACAACTAATTAATACAACTTATGTTTAAAGATCTACAGGCAAAGAGGACATGTTTGTGTGTGTGCATGCTCACATGTGAACAGGTGCTTCTTAAATCCTTGTCTTGTGGCTCTGGCCTTCCCCAAAGAGGCAGCAAAATATCCTTGGGCTCCACCTCGGGGCTTCAGCCCCAGTCAGCGTTCCGATGTTGGGATTAATGTTCAGCTACAGGCCTGTTTAATTCTAGCTGCCAGGAGTCTCCCTTTCTCTGGCTTGTACGGCCCCTTCAAAGCAGCCAAGAAATACAGAAGCTCTTAGATTCTTACAGCTGAGTGAGATTTTTGACATTATTTAGGCCCAGATTCTCATTTTTCCAGAAGAAGAAACAGAAGCCCCAAAGACCTGAGAATTCCTCCAACTGGCTGGCAGGAGAGCTGGGACCAGAAGCTGGTCTCTAGCGTCAGACCCAGGGTCATTCCTGCATCTCCAGGGCAGCCTTCCATCGTCACGTAACAGTCCAATTGGACCTCTGCAGAGGGAGGCCTTGGAAGCCTATTTAAATGAGTGAATTAAGCTACTCATCGAAGGCCTCGGTAGGGCACCTGAGACAGGCAGGTGACGCTCCCTCTACTCCTTAGGGTTGCACACATTACATGCATTCATCCTTCCACAAAGCTATTTTCCTTAATGTCATTTGCCTTCTGCCCCCATTTCTACACTTTTCTGTTTCCTTCCATCCCACTCCCAGCACATATACATATGTGACATAATGACCACATACCAACATTTGCAAATCTTACTTAGTTCTTTAAGCTTTTATACATATAATTCTCAACGCTCTGATCTCTAAAACATGAAAGAAATTCAACCTTTAATTCAAAACAGCTGATTTAGGGTTCTTCGTGTTCAGAGCAAATTAAAAAAAGCTCTCGGTTTCATCTATCATATCCAAACTGACAAAAAAGATGTTACATGACTCGCTCGGATTGCAGTAGGACAGAGTGGGGAATGGAGTAGAGGATGAGGGTAAGGGGAACGGAGACTGAAGAGCGATCATCTATTGCTTTTTTAAAGGCATGAAGCAGCAATACCATGTAGAATGCAAGATGGACCTCAATATTACTTCTGGTCAAATATCCAAGGTCTCGACTCTAGAGAGAAATAAAAAAGAACAATGCATTCCCTTACCAGAAATACTGAGCAGTTTTGCATCATAAATCAGTTGTTTGAAACCAAAAAAACCTAGCTATTATCCTCTCTTATTACACAGCAACCACAATAGTGTAGTGAAACTGACATTCTGGTCTTCTCCGGGGGACGAGGCCAGACCTGCTGGGAACGGTACCCACAGTGGACAACATTCTGGTTTTGCTTCTCAAATCCATTATTATTCAGAACCTGCCATAATCCAGATAACATCCCTCGTTCCTAAGAGGTATCACTTGCCTTTGTGATTTTGTCTACACGTCAGTAAACAGAATTCAAAGATTCTGAGGAATTAAAGAAGGTCTTGGAACCAGGCAAGTAAATGGAAGACGCGAGTGAGGGGTTGATGACACAGACTCATCCGGAATGCAGGGTGGTTAGGCGGCAGCACGCATGTAACATACGAAATGGCCACGCTACAGAGGACTCTCCGGGCAACCTTAACATCCTGGAGCCCCTGACTGGCCCTGCATTCACCAAACTCTTTCTGGGAAAACAGCGTGAAGATGGTGACCATTGGAAGGGACACAGTTCTTTTGCCTTTACTTTGGAATCTAGTTGCCTCCAAGGAAATTTACCACAATGGAGCCCCTGGCAATTGGAAACATATAGCCCATACCCTGACCTTTAGGTTAGGAAAATATAACAAAAAAAATAAGGGATGGCTTCCGTTGGCTCGTGGGGCTGGAGGAAGAGTGTGCTATGTGTCTATATGAGATGAAAATTCAGTTTGGGTCGCACGCACGGTTATTCCTGACATGTATAATATCTGCAATTAAGTAACTTAACGGGGCCCACTTCTTCAGGAGCAAAAGCCACTTTGCATATTGAGGTACACAGGTGATCTCTGTCACTCTTCCCCTTTTACAAAGACCAGCTTCAAGGCTAAATGTGTTTGTTCAAAATGCCTCCTCCCCTCAAGTCACCAGGGCTGCTCATTGTAACCAGTAATTTCGAAACAATAAGAACACTTTCCAGTAGAATTATAATGCGGTTGTCTGATACCCAGAATGCCCCCTTGTCAAAGCTTCACTTATAATCAACATGAGAAAGGCAGGGTGAGCTGGCAGTGGCCTTGGAGAAAGGAGTGGGTGGAAGGGGGAGTTTGCGCCACATCAGTGCCTGTCTGATGGAACTTTATTTTTTCCCCCTTGAACACATCAATACAGAATTATCCCCATCTAGGCACACACACCCCTACCCCCAAGTTAGATTGCTGTCACCTTTCCTGGCGCAAGAAATCAGTAACAGATGTGCCAGGCCTTGAGTAAGAAAACAGAGATCATCGGGTACTTTGTAATGTGCCCCAAACTAATCCTAGAGCTTACATACAATTAAATTAAACTATGTCGGGATTCACGCTTCAACAAAGTCCAACACTTTGGAAAATTCTACCTCTTGGTTTTAATAAGTAAAATTTAGAAATGTCCCTTGAAAGAATTCACAAGTGCTAGACTTACTCTATATCTCCTAGTACTGATTAAAACTCCTATTACTGATTAGTTTCTGCTTCTTTCAATGGAACATATATAAAGATGAGACAGAGGCACTCAAATTCTTACCTTCAGAGGAATGAAGGCCACTGGGGTCTTTTTTAAGGGACTTTCATTGGAAACATGACGGACAACTTTGCTTAGATTAGAAGAGGCCGATTTCAGGGAGAAACTGGAAGCTGTCAGCAGGTGTTAGGTTACTCTTGCACAACGACAGGGTTTATTCTGACCTGGAGTGCGACATGCAGTTCTGGTCACTGCCTCTCAAGAAATACAACAGAGACTGTAAGTGTATCCACAGAGAAATATGGAAAAATGATCCCGGGCTTTAAGGGGCTTCTCTGCTGAGAGGAGACTATCAAAAGACCACACTTCTCTCTGGAAAGATGAAAGCTGATCAAAGTTAAATCATGAAAGGTGTCAATACCCATTTATCTAAACTCAGATTACCAGATCTATGGAAAGAATGGGTTTAGATCAAGTCAAAAGAAGTTCAGGTTTCATACTATTCTTAAAAACTTTGTCACTCCACGTATTTGAGAAACCAGATTATTCAGAGTTGAGATGGGATTAAAGATGTCAATTTCTAGTTGGTTTTGAAGGGAAGATGGTGCTACCTGGGAATGGCTTTGTAATTTTCTTCTGTGAGCTCATGAGGACGGCAATAGCCTCTGACTATTGCATAATTAGATATCATGAATAGGTTTTTTTATTGTTCTAAAAATACTCCTGCTTTGGAGATGTCTGGAAGGTCTGACCCAGGATGGGATTGCCTTTGTTCCTATGGCTTTGAGGAGGGGGAAGGAGGAGCTGTAAAATTTCACTGAACTTGCAGTCTACAGTAGTACGGAAACCGTAGCCAGGAGGCTTTGGGGGCTAACTTTTTCTAGCAGAAATCAAACTAGTCACAATACATCATTTATCACAGTACTCTTACAATGGCTATATTTATTTTCCTTACAAAAATAACAATGCCCAGGTCTGAAAAATCTCGCTAATAATAACTTCTATATAAGAACTGTAGGGAAGTGCATTCTATGTAATGCATAAATAAAAGCTAAGATAAAATAAAAGCTTTGGTGCCATTTTCTTTGCTTTAGTCACTGGAAGCCTATGGATCATTACTGCCAATTAAAAAACAACAAAGTTTAAAAGTGCATTGGAGGGGAAGAATGAAGGGGGGGAAATCGGAGGGGTAGACGAACCGTGAGAGACTATGGACTCTGAGAAACAAACTGAGGGTTCTAGAGGGGAGGGGGGTGGGAGGATGGGTTAGCCTGGTGATGGGTATTAAAGAGGGCACGTTCTGCATGGAGCACTGGGTGTTATGCGCAAACAATGAATCATGGAACACTACATCTAAAACTAATGATGTAATGTATGGGGATTAACATAACAATAAAAATTTTTCAAAAAAAAAAGTGCATTGTAAGGCTTATTTGAGAACAGCATGAGCCTTGGCCTTCGGACGCCATTTAGGGTGTTTTTCAAATTGGACATTCGGAGCCTTCGGATCTAAGAGGACCCAGACAGTAATTTCAGGTGTCTCCTCTAGGGAGTGCTTTGACCAACTGCCACCACCACTGTAGGACAAGGCAGGTAGTGCTACCAAGGGGGCTCACTGGGCCCTCAGGGCTCTCTGACAAGTTCCTGGGCTTCTGGGGACCTGGAGACGTTGAACACATAGTTTCATCACGGCCTCCCCTTCTTGAGGTCGCGCTGATGTGTGCTACCAAGACAGACCCCAGGATTGGCCATTGTCGCTTATAGCTCCTCACAGGCTGGGGGAAGGGGGTGTATGGAGAAGGAAAAACAAAACGATTTAATGACTTGCTTAGTTCCTAAAAGAGCCTGATGCCCGCTTCTTCCCCTGAAAGACGTTCTTCATCACAGGCCCACTAGGAGTAAATGAGAACAGAAAAGTGCCGGGAGATTAGGACATTAAGCCGTGTGTCCCCCTTTCGCCCATCATCCTTTGGAAGGAAATGGAAATATCGTTCAAACCAGGAAAGCCGAGAAAGTATTTTATTTCTCCCTTTGGATCTGACCTTGGCGGTGTGAGCATCTGGAGGGCAAGCACTGCTACCCAGGGCCGCCTGCATGAAGGATTTTCATTTGGGAAGATGGTGGTGGTGGCTCTGAATGTCTTATCTTAGGAAAGTTATACAAGTTGGTTTCAGCAGGACGAGGACCCCGGGGTCCCTGTGACCCTCGAACTCCTTCCCCAATTCACATCGCGATCCCCGTGGGCCGCCTCTTCCGTTAGCCAGTGTTGGACACCTAGACCTCCCTGGACAATTGTTAGGAGAGAGGGGAGGAATTGTCCATAAAGAGATTTTTTTATTTTATTTTTTTCTAAATGTTAACTAAAAGTACCTTATCTCTGCCGCTGCCCTAACTACCTCACTAATTCCGGTAGCAAAGTCATGCTGTTAACGAAATAGCTGATTTAAACAAAGCAGGAGTATTTTTAGAACAATAAAAAAACCTATTCATGATATCTAATTATGCAAACTGTGAACAAGAAGATGCTAGTCTTGCATTAGCTGAGACTTGACTCCTGTTATAATTTGCTCTTTTTTCGCAGCAGAAAGAGGTTCTTTTTTGTCGCTTTCCTGCGTTTGCGTGGCTTGGCGCATTTGGCAGATACGGGGCAGGTCACCGCAAAGTGTGTCTGTTGCCGCGGTAGACTGCAGTTAGGGAGCGTGGCAGGATAATGTATTGTCATGCAGATTACGGTGGTTTGCTGCTGCGGGATTCACAGATATGATTGCATCTAATTTCAGAAATAAGTGGAACCGTCTGCTCTTTTGTGTTAGCTGAAAAGCTGTTCGATGGCATTCAAATGACTGCTTGCCTTTGCCACCTAGAAAGAGAGAAAAGAAACCCACCCATAGCACAGCAGTAACTTTCCTCATTGTACCCCTCACATTCAGCACCATATTGGTTTTTTTAAGACTCCGCATTCTTTTTCTCTTTCTTCCGAGAAACCGTATGGCCCGATGTTTTGGGGAGTGGGTATATTTTATTTTATTAAATTTTCTCGTCTCTTCCTCTTGGAGCAGGACCATGCTAAATGTTCGTTTTCCTCACTCTCTCCTGTGGTTCTGTAATGATGTTCTTCTGACTCTGAAGAAAACATCTCTGTGTAAACCCTTCAGTGAGAAGTTCCTCAGAAATGACTTAGCATCTCCAGACGTGGCCACTTTCCTGAGGCCTGTGGATAACAAGAGACTTTGCAACCGAGAACTAATGATCCCTCTGATTATTAATCAGATCCCTTCAGGTTGTTGACTTTTTGTAGGGTTTGTAGGGTTTTGTGTAGCTTTCCAGCCTTCTGGCCTCCACTTTCAAGGGAGGTGGCTCTCCAGAAGCAGACAAACCAGGCACACACTCTTTTCCTCCTCTTTGACCACACACAGTCCTCATCCCTTTATGAAATCAGCCTCCCCGTTCGAGTTTGCATCCCCCTAATTATGTGCTTTCTTAAATGTTTGTTTTCCGTTGCTCTAACTTTGGTTTTGCATATCGCTCTAAAAAAGCCCACAGAAACAAGTTAACTATACTTTTCATTCCAAAGAGAAATTAAACCTAGGTAACAAACCCTTTGGCAGGAAAACAGTGGGATTTCCCAATGAGCCACATGAACGCAGAGGATTTTGGAAACCAGGAGTCACTTGGGACCCACGGAGCACAGAGGTTAATGTGAGGGAACATCCACCAGAGGTCTGTGAAGGAGCCATCCACCATTTAACACTGACACTTAATTTTGTTCAGATTCTACAAAGAGATCAATCACAGGCATTTTTTCCCCCCTTCTCATTTCACACAGAAAAATTCAACCCTGTGTATCAGCACAAGATTAAGGATATGAACCCAGAAGGGGGGAAATTTTTACCCAGAGGCACCTCCTTCTAGGTGACTGACTCATTCCTCAGAGAGGCTAGCCCTATTTCCCCAAGCTGGAGGGGTTTTGACAGTTTTCTTATTTGACCCACAATAAATATAAAGCTGTGTAACAATGAGGTCTCCTAAGTTGGAGTTATTATGTGTGTATGTATATATACTCTATTTTCTCCTATGATCTTTAGACATTATCCTCTATCTGGTCCTTAAAGTTCACCCAAGTGGCATTTTATCTGCGTGGATGAGAGCATACAATATTACCATTCATGTAAAATTCTACCAGGTTTTTTGGGGATGCCAATGTTCACGCAGTGAATTCCAAAACTGTCTGATTCGTGGGTCATTTGTCCATCTGTCTTTATTGGTCTTCAAAGCAAAGAGCAAAAGAGCCGAAGCTGTCCAGCTGCAGCTGGAACATTTAGTAAGACGTCGTAGGAGATTTTTTTCTCCAGCACAATGATTGTCAGAAAGCACCTGGCAGGCATCCTGCGTATCCAAGACAGAAGGACCAGTGCCCCTCTGCACCCACACACTAGGGTCTTTACTGTGGAAAGAACATAATCAATAATTATCCCACTGACCCGAAGCTCGAGGTGGGAGAAGCGGCTCATTAGGAAACACAAACTTCTCGAAGATCAGAGGATTTGGTTTCCTCTATATTTTTAAACTAATTATAAGATTTAAATGTGTTATTCTCACGATTAACCATCTCTTTCAAAGGAAAACACCACAACCTAGAAGTACATGGAGAAAGATATAACTCCCACAAAATACCTTCCTCGCCTTCACTTTGTAGATCTGCCCAGCTTGAAACATAAAGCCAGGAGAAAAGCAATATGGCTGGGAGTGGGGGCTAGGAATCAGTTTCTATACTAAGAAATTTAGGTTTCCTCCTGACACCAGTTACCTAGGGAAAGCCTCAGTTATACCATCTGTAAAATGGGGAGTTACCCTGCTGTCCTTCACAAAGATACAAAAATTAAGAAGTATCTCTAAAAGTACTTAAAAATAGGGATGCCTGGGTGGCTCAGTCAGTTAAGTGTCTACCTTTGGCTCAGGTCATGATCCCAGGGTCCTGAGATCGAGTCCCGCATCAGGCTCCCTGCTCAGCGGGGAGCCTGCTTCCCCCTCTCCCTCTGTCCTTCCCCCTGCTCGTGCATGCTCTCTCTCTCAGATAAATAAATAAAATCTTTTAAAAAAATTAAAAAATTGAAGTACTTAAAAATAAATAATATTTTAACCTCTACACCACTGGGCCCAGGGTGCACAGCTGAGATTTAAAAGTGGAAAGGACATCAAGAAGGTGATTCTAGCGTGACAAGGGTCTGCGAATTCCATGACAAACCTGAGAGGAATGCCAATGACGTTATTAGTTATACCCAGGGGGGGCACTGTGTCACTGACCAGTGTTAGAAATGTCCGAGTTACAGAGGGCAGGGGACACCCTCCGTAGAGAACTCAGAGCAAGAGGATGGGCGGGTGTGTGGCTGTCTCGTTCCTTGCTGCATGTAGGAGCAGCCTTCTTATTGGCGTGGTCTGCCTGTGTAAGAGCATCCTTGTGTGCAGAGCAGTCTCATCCTCTGGACACAGGAGAGGAACAACTCAACCTTTAATGGAGACCTGAGTCCATGCCCAATACTGCTCACTGGGTTGCAGAAGCCTCCCGAGTTGACAGTATCCTGCCTCTTCCCGTGCCTGGCTTAAACCGCCTGCCTGCATTACTCAGGGCAAGGGACGATGATTCTCAGGGCTCCTCGGTGGCTCAGTTGGTTAAGTGTCTGCCTTCGGCTCAGGTCATGATCCCAGGGTCCTGGGATCGAGCCCCACATCGGGCTCCCTGTTCCGTGGGAAGCCTGCTTCTCCCTCTCCCACTTCCCCTGCTTGTGTTCCCTCTCTCGCTGTGTCTCTCTCTGTCAAATAAATAAATAAAATCTTTAAAAAAAAAGAGAGAGAGAGAGAGACGATGATTCTCTGTCATTGTAGTTGAGTAATGAATGGGCAATTACCAAGCCCTTCTGGAAACTCCTGTCTTCTCAGAGCCCTAATGGAGCATTTGATTCTGAGTATTGGGAACACAAATAGCAGTGAGGGTGCCCACATATTTCAAAGGCTGTAGAAATTATGTTGCACAACGTAAACCACCAGAAGTTAAATGGCCTTCTGAAAGGATACTGCTGGGATATTTTTCATCACTTTTACAATATTTTTTTCCTTGCTGTCATTTAAAATAGATCCTTGGAAACTTGAAACTTAAATCTGTTTCCCTACCAAAAGTTTTCCTTTCAGCATGCACACACACACACACACACACATAACTGCTTTGTTATTTTAGGATCACTCATGGACTGGTGGCACTGATTTTTTTTTAATCAGAAAAACACATAAAAGCTTTCCTCTCCACATATTTTCCCCACACACGCTGTGTCTCACAATGGTAAATTAAAGCCACGTAGACAAAAGAGACACATCCTCACTTACTATATAGAAGCAAGAGTGATGGGCACCTCTATCTTTTTCACCTAAGTATCCATCAGAATTATTTCATTTGGGGGGGCATTTCTTTAAAGATCTAGTTTTTTAAACCAAACATATAAAAAATAATTGTATTAGGTGCAAGGTTTATGTAATCTTTAGAGCTAGAGCTCCTAGCAAAAACAACCTTCACGCTCTTTGCATAAGAAGGCCGGCAAGTAAATCTGATTTTCATAATAGCTTGGATTCACATACATTGTTGGTGAAAGTCTATGAAAATATGCTTTGTATTAGCTCTGCTAACTTTATATTCAGTTTTTCTTTAAAAAATTTAATTGCATTTCCCATTGTTTCTATTGCATTCTTATAACACAATTTGTGCTCCCTTTGGTAGCTAAAATTACACCTGTAACTGTCCAAAACTATTAGTAAAGTCAGCTTAGCCTGTGGGATAAAGTATCTGTCTTGTATTTCAGACAGATTGTGTTCCAACACCATTGTGGTCAGATTTTTATTAAAAATTCTTCATATTTCTTTTCTCTTGGTGCCAAACAGATCGCTACATTTTCAACACTTAATCATCTTCATCATCTAAAAATATTTCCACATTAAACGAAAATATTTAAACTTCTTTTTGATGCAGCAAAACTTAGAACACTGTACGAAGTCTGGTTTTCATAAAGTTTTGCAAAAGCTTAGTGTGCATATAGAAGTGATTCTATTGTAAAGAACTGTCAAGGTCAACCTCCAGAAGAAATGCAACGGTGGCAACCGAATGATTCTTTCTCTGAGATTTCAGATGGGCTACTTCAGCAGGAAGTATGTTCCCTTTTTCTGAGAAATCTCTTTGGAAAGCTAGCACTGCTGATGTAAAGTTATGGCTTCCCTCAGTGGAGATACTCTCCTCAGCATCACTGAACTTTTCAAACGCATTCATAAGAGGTTGGGGGGGGGGGTAGTGCTCCCGTTCCCAAACAGCCCCAGGCAAAATCCATAAATATGTGCTGCTGTAATAGTTAGGGTCCAATCAGGAAGATAGAAACCTCTCTAACCATTTGAAAATAAGAATTTTAATAGAGTCGATTGGTTCCACTCCTGTTGGAACAGAGGACAGCTAGGAAACCCAGGATTAACAAGAGTGGGAGGCCATGGGCTTTCCTAGATTGGAGGGATAGGGGAGGAGGGGAAGCTTGAGCCAGGCAGGAGACAGTCACTGGCTGAGATACCACATGAAGCAGAAAGGGAGAGGACAGCACGGCTCCTAGACCAGGGCCAGAAGGCCTGCCCTTGAGCATTTTAGAGTCCCTGTGGTCTCTTCCCCACCCTTGCTGTGGAGGGAGGAATGCTGGGGGCTACAGGGGGCTACAGGTGAAGCCAAGGGCGACTATTTGAGATAAAGGGGATGGAGCTTGGACACACGGACAGAGATATCTACATGTGTGCATGGAAGGTCAAGACAAGTAAGTGGCAGGCCAGAGCCTAGGCCAAAGCATGGGCAGGGGGGTGGAGACCAGGGCCAGCTCTACTCATGCCACCATCGCCCAGGAGGCCAAGAATTCTCGAATTAGCGTTCAAGTCTACATGCAAGTATAATTGATGAGGTAGGAAGATAGAGTATGTTTTATTTATCAATTTGTTAGCTTGCTTTATAACTCTTAAATATTGAGGCATAGCGACATATGGTACGGGGACCTCCATTTGACTTTTTATCTTGGGCTCTGTGGATGGGAGAGACAGACCTGGGGAGGGAAGAAATGCTATTCCACTCACTCTGCAATCTCCCACCAGTGACTGTCACTGTCGAACCTGATGACACAGGCTTCCTATAATCCTAGCAGAGCAGAAAAGAGTGAGAAAGGGCCCTGAGAGCAAACAGGCCCAGGACTGGGACACCCTCCCACCACGGGCTAAGGGCTTCTGAGCTCCCCAGGCCGAAACTGTATGTCCCTTGTATGCTAGGTTATAAATCTATTACCTAAAGCAAGTCTTAGATGGATGTCCCACTCAGTATTTTTTTCCTTACCCAGCTTTTTCTCTTCCTTCCTTCTTCCCAAACTCCATTAAAATGCAAAAACTCCTGTGAAGAATGGCAGATTAAACCCCTAGCGCTTTAGTGTAAATGTTTCTGTTAAATATTTTTCTGGGTCTGGAAGGCTTGGGGGAACAAGCTGTCTAGGAAGAGACAGGAGGGGATAGAATGGCCATCTGGTGACTTTCTGCAAAAGTCCTATTGTAAACTCTGCAAATTATAAGATACAAATAATCAATGACAATATCAGCCCTGGGGAACAAATGGTAGTTACGATTAAAATCAAGCCGGACTTCAGTCTGGACTGAGCAAATGTATTCAACATCTCTTCCTCAGTGGCCTCATCCGTAAAATAGGGATGATAATAAAACAACTTTTCAGGGTTGGAGGGAAGTTAAGCTAGGTGTATAAAGTGCTTAGCACAGTACTTGTCTAACATACAGCAGTCACTCAATTAATACCAGTTGTTAAGATTTTGTTGTAGGCTGAATAACGGCGCCTTGACGATATCCACGTCCACAGCCCCAGAAACCGATGAACATGCTACTTTACAGGGCCCAAGGAATTTTGCGGATGTGATTAAGTTAAGGTTCTTGAGATGGGGAGGTTACCCTGGATTACCCAGGTAGGTGCAATGTAATCACCGTGACCTTGTGAGAAGAACACAGAAGGATCAGAGTTACTAGTGGCAGAGGTGACGACGGAAGCAAGAGGTCCCAGTGAAGCAAGGAAGGAGCCACAGGCCAAAGAATGGAGACAATTTCTAGAAGCCGAAGAGGGCCAGAAAACTGATTCTCCCCTGAAGCCTCCAGAAGGAACAGAGCCCCGCTGACACCATGATTTTAGACTCTGGTCTCCAGACTGCAGGAGAATACATTTGTGTTGTTGTGAGTCACTAAGTGCGTAGTTATTTACCACAGCAGTGGCGGGATACTAGCAGAGATGATTATCTAAGACGGTCTGGACACAGATGCATAAAGGACTTAGAAATGCGCCTGGGAAGAGAGAAAAGTCAGCGGATTTTATTTTTAACTTCTAAATCTAGGAACAAATTAAGGATGGCAGAGAAAGGGAGAGAAACTTATGCAGTACAAGACCTGATATGGCAAGGAATTTTCCTATTCACAGATGTTCAAGAAACTTGGATATCCTCTGATAACATAACTCAGTTGTAGGGGATTTAGGGTGAAATCCAGCTTCCTTTTCTCAGTGGCTAATTTTTGGTATGAACAACTTCTATCTGTCTATGGGTACCCTCTATGGAAGTACAAAGGAGCAATGAGGAGCAGGAGTTTGGCAGCTGGGGGAGAAAGATCTCAGAAGGCTGCTAGCCCACGCTGGCTGACAATATTTCACAAATTTTGTGGTGGTAGACAAAAACATTTTATAGATTTAATTTTTTCCCCCTTATTTTATTCTTCTTTGGAATTTAAAGCTTCTTAGCCTGAATTCAATATCCATCTAGCAATCATGTATTAAACACCCACTCTGAGCCCCGTGCTGAGCAAAGTGCAAGAGAGACAGAGATGAATGACAGAGGAGATCTTCCACATGAGGAGAAAGCTTATGGTCCAGGGCAGATGAGTCACAGGTAATTACAATAAAATGTGATATGAAGTACAATATATAAATGAACAGGGTGCTCACATAGTTAATTCAAGAAGTCAAGAAATAATTGAGTGGAAGCACTTTATCCAGGGTTTAAAGGATGAATGGAAATTGACCAAGTGGAAAGTGCTAGACAGAGTAACAAGATTTCAAAGGGCATGATGTGTTCAAGGAAGAGTTAGAATTAAAGGTGAATCAGGGACAGAGGGAAGATAAAAATGGGAAGCTAGTAGGGATCAGATTATGAAAGGTCTCATATGCCATAGCATGGAGGCTAGACAGTGTAAGGCAGAAATATATGAGGCTGAAGAGTAGATGGATTTATGTGTGACTCCTGGGTCTGATTTTGCCACTTATTAGCTGTGTGATATTGGGCAAATTATTTCACCTCAGTTTCTTCATTTCTAAAAGACAAATGGCTAATGAAATAGAAAAATGGAAACATCTCGGTTTTTAAATCATTCCTTTATGTTTCCTACCCTTTCCCCCAGTTATTACACTCTCTCATGGTTTTTGGTCCCTACACCCACACCTCTGAAATAGCTCCTCTGAAGGTAAACTCTCCTTCATTTATCCTGATCTGAGCACGCCATCTCTTTCCTAGACACTGACTGAAGCAGTCCACAAAGTATGTGGCCCCATGATAGTTTCTCAGTACATTTAGATCCCTTCCCTCCTTCCCCTAAGGATCTTGGGCTGCATTTTGAATGTTCCTGGGAACTCCTGAGCTTCTTCATGCAAGAGAATGGCTTGATCTGTTTTGCTGTTTAGAAAGATGAATCTGATGACCAGTAAAAAGGACCTCCAGATGGGAGAAGGCAGAGTGACCTCATCATTGGGCCCCGGCCTGAAGACCTTCCTGGGGGAGACTCCGAAGCTGTGACAGGTGACTAGTCCCGGTATGGAGGAAGAAGAGTGTCTCCTGGTTCTGTGGCTTGAAAGAATGGTAGATAACTTCACTCTTAGTTAAAAATGGGAATCAAGAAGAGGAGGAGGAAGGAAGAAATACCCAGGCAGAAAATCTGAAGGAGTAGATAAGGGATCACTTCCCTTCTCTCACCTTCTGTTTGTGAGAAGAGGAAAATGAGGAGGCGGATGTGGGAAGAAAACAAACAGACAACAGCAAACTCAAAGAATCGCATGAGGGCGTGTGGAGAGCAGCCAAGGGGTGTGGCCCTGGTCCTTGCATGCGAATGTCTCCCCTCATTTCTCTGTACTAGGGAGAATTAAACTACACAGCCAGCCCAGTCTTCTCTCCTAAGATGCAGCCACATACTAAGCACTTCCACCCAGACGTTTCAAAGGAACCTCAAACTCCAAATGTCCCACCTGAACCCACCATGTATCCCCCAAACCCAGGCCATCTTCTGTGTTCCTGTTCCCAACTTGGTCAACAGCAGGAACATCCATTCAGCTGTCCAGGTCAGAAACACAGGGACTCTTTTTGATACCCTACCATCCATCCCCACCTGTCAATGTCTAAGTTATCTTGGTTCTGTCTCCTCTTCTCACTCCTCTCCACCCCTCCCTCCATATCTTAGTTCTGGTTTCCAGAGTCTCTTCATGGGACTCTTGCCAAACGTCCAACTACTATCTTCACTTTGCTCCTTCTGAGTCCATTCTCCACATTGGTGTCAGAATGATCCATCTAAAAGGCCAATGGGAGGATTTCATTCCCTAGTTGAATGCTTCGATGCCTTTCTGTGCCTGTCTAAAGACCAGACTCTTAGTGCCAACAAGATTTGGCCTCCTAAAATAATAAAAGTGGAGGTTCTACTGCCAAATTGCTGGGTTCGTGTCCTGGCTCCTTGCTCTCTAGATGTGTGATCTCGTGGCCTTGATTTCCTTATCTCTAAAACGGGGCTACATAAAGGTAGCTCCTTGGCCGGGTTGCTGTGAGATGCTTGGCACACTTTATACGCTCAATGAGTGTTAGCTGTTATGTCTCTAGCATCATTTCTTACCTTTCGCCCATTTCTTCCTTCTGCGCGAATCACACCAAACTCTTTTCTGCTTTCTCAACTGACCCTTTGTGCATCCAGTGCCCTCCACCTACACACCAACTGCTTCTCCCTACAATTTTATTCTTTATTAAGGACTTGTGTACATCCTTCCTACCCGCTTCCAGTCTCAAAGCTCTGCTAGAAGCTCCCCCCTTTCCTTCCTAGTACACACTCTGCCCTTATTAAATAATCAATGGTGAAATGAATGAATAGTATTTATCACACTTTATGGAACTTGCTTTTTCCAATTTTCCTCACTGTAGGTCACAATGTGTGTGAAAGTTATCTTGTTCACCATTGAACCCTGGTATCTGGTAGCAAGAATGGCGCAGAGTAGGAGTTAAGTAAATATGTATTGAAGGGACAAATACATTTGCCATCCTAGATAAGTACTGACTTTTGAAATCTACTTATACACTCAAATGGATCTATCATGCATCATAAAATTCAGCAAATTTTGCCAATTTACATTAGAGAATCTTTAAAAAAATTTCACATTCTCTCCAAGTCTTTTAGTCTTCCAATACTCATCCTTTAATTATTAGATGTGTGAGATAATTTTGAACGCCGGGGATTTATTTACTTTGTATCATGCAGCAAAATGTTTTTTGGTGAACTTCAGACCTTTTCTCTGATCCTGCCAATGGAGTAGACTACATCAGATTTTTGTAGGTATGCAAAAAGTTCTGTTAAAAGCAAGCCATCAGTCCAACCACTTTATAGTCTCAAGTAAACAAAAATATCTCAATAATTCCCTTGCCTTTCATCATTTTCTTTTTTAATATTAGCAAAACTGCTTTCCAACCAAAGGCCACTTTCACTTTTTAGACAGCATATCTTTTATTGAATTATATTAAAACATTGATTAACTATAATCCAAACATTCCATTATCTAGGGCTTACTTTTTGCTTTATGCTTGAGGAAAAGAGTCAAAAGACAAAGAAACAGGGCAGTTTTAGTAAAAACAACATTAAAACATTTGCAGCATACATTTGGGGGGGCAAATGCATATTAATGCAATAAAATAAACTTTAAATTTTTAATTTTTTCTTATTTTTAGGAATCATGATTTAGCAATACACTGAGTCACCAAAGATTCGATTCTTTTCCTCCATTCTATCTGAAATGGAGAAGAATGGAATCATTCATTTAGATGTTTCACTAAGAACTGAAACAAAAAGCATTGCTGGTTCGATCCTTGGTGAAACAGAAAACTCAATTTTACTTTAACTCCGCGTATCTTGGTGAATCGTGCCCTTCTATTTTCAGTATTACTTTTAGTGACATCTTAATAAACAAATGCTTTTGACTGGTTCCAAGATACCTCTTGCTGAAGAAGCACTCATTACACACTGAATAAATAGATGAGTGGACAAAGAATATATATTAACTGGATCTGACTCCTTTAGTAAGACATTTATTTGACTCAATCCAATTCTGTAAATTTCATAAACGAGAGAGAAATAGGTGACACTAAACCAAGATGTTTGGAAGACGGATGGAGAGGGAAATAACTCAAAACCCTGAAAATAAAGCTGTTAAATATTACAAGCACAGCCATGCCTTGCTAAACTCATTTTTCAGGACAGAAAAGCAGATTGTGGAATTATTCACGCCAAAGTAATCCTTGCCTAATTTAATCATCGAACTAGGTTTCCTAATATGGATATTTTCTTAGACTTCAATTTGTTACATAGCTAACTTATTTTCTAATAGACTATGTTGGTAATAAGAAAATGAATTACACGCTCTTGGCAGAGAGATGACAAGTTAGATCTGAATTTATCCCACACAAACTTGGTACCCCCTTTTAAATTCAATAAGCCTGGGATACCTCTATAATATATCAGATCTGGATGCCAATTATAAACAGATGGTAAGCCTCCGAACTCCGAGCACCGCATCGAGGACAGGCCACACTACACTTCTATCAGGAACTGTCCACGAGTGTCATCGGGAAGAATGTACGGTCCCGTGAATTTTGCAAAAAGACCATTCAGCTTCCTCTTTTAGACCTTCTAAATGCATAAATCCAGTTGGCTTAGCACAAGTAGGACCTAACACCCCAGTACATTTAACACTCCACTCTGGAGAGGACAGTGACACTCATGAAGAGCCAACTTGTCCCCCATCGGCTCTGAATGATGAAATAGGGAAACAATGAAATGAGGTGTCTGATTCTGAAAAGACCATGGGTCTTTCATTATCCACTATCTCCAAACATGAACCAGGAGAAATATCAATGCAAAAAAAAAAAAAAAAAAAAAGCAACAGTTACTATTTCATCAACTCTCCATTCACAGCAGGGACTTATTCAAAAATAATAATGCCTTTCTATGACAGGAAACCTAATTATGAAGAGCATTAAACACTGAGAGATTGCCACCCTTCACACTGGCTGCAGATCGTTTGTCTCACTTGTCAAACATAAGTTCATTTTTGACACTGATTTCTTAAATTTCTGCTGACTTGGCAATCCGCAGCCACTTCTCACAAGCTCTGTAATATCTTAAAGACTTCACAGCTAAGCAGTTAGAAAGGATTTGGGGTTTAATTCAGCTCACTGACCTGTTTAAGAGAATAACGGAAATAAAACAATTTTCAGCTAAAGGCCTGAGAAGGCCTCTCTCCTTCTGAAAGACTCTTTGTATCAATGCCATGAATCAAATGGTTTGTCTAAGTGGTTATTCTGTACCACCAGTGAAGGCCCAGCAATGTGGCAGTGAATCACATTTAATAACTTGCGGTTAGCTGTCATGAACACTTAATTTGATGTTGAACACAAACCCTGCAGGGGCAGAGGGGGCTGGGGAGGAGAGGTGGGTTGGGAGTGGGGGGCAGAGAAAGTTAAGATCCACTGGAGATCCTGCGGCTCCTTCCGCGCCTTGCCTGGGTGAAAGAAGGATGTGGATCCCGTCCGCGGGTGTTTCGGGCCGCTCTGCAGCCGGGCAGGAGAGCGCATTTGCTGGCTATCTTCCCCCCCCCCCGCCCCGCCCCCCGCCCTTTACGTTTTCCTGGGGTCCTGCTCACCCCCGTAAGGAAGGCTAGCCCAGTGCTACAAGACCATTGCCATCTTTTCCAGAGTGCTATTGGAGGGCTGTCAGGCCGGCTAGAAGAATTCAAAGCGTTCAGGGAACCCACAAAAGATTTCTTGCAGCTTTTTAGCTGTCTGGCAGGCAGCAGAAACCCCTCTTGTGTCAACTGCTAAACACTGCTGTCCCTGTGTCCTAGATGGAATGCGTCAAAACTCGGGAATACCGCAGCTTCACATGTTGGCCATGTGTGCTGGCGGCAGCGGGCTCCAGCCGCTTCAGACGTTTTAATTTGTCACTCAGGAAAGCAGATGTGTCAGGGAGGTGGAGGACGTGGGAGGTGACCACAGCGAACTCCCCGAGGGGCTTACCCGGCCCGGACTCGGCCGAGCCCCTCCCCTCCCGAGCGAGCGGCGGCGGGCCGAGGGAGGGACGGCCGCGGTCGCCTCCCCCGGCGCGCCACCCGGGGCTCGGCGACACGACCCGCCCGGCCGCCCGCCGGCAGCGGAGCGGAGCGCCGGCGGCTCCCGGCACTCACGACTGCACCCCGCTCGCACGGCCCTGTGTCACACCGCCCCTTTGTCAGCAGCCCTTGACAGCGAGCTCGGGGATCCTCGCTCCTCGCGCGACAGCTCGCACGCAGGGCGACACGACCATTTCTCTTGGATTTCCCTAACCTGGGGTGAGGATGTTTCAAGTGCATTGCAAATTCTACTTTGCAGGGACAGGAAGGCAGGAATAAATCTTGATAATTGCACATTGGTCCAAGCTCAGGATACCTGCTTCTCAGGAAACCGGTCTTTGACATCCCCCGCCACCACCTCCCCCGCCCCTCGCCCCACCTCAAAAAAAAAAAAAAAAAAAAAAAAACAGTAGTCCTGTTTTCAAAGTGTAAAGGAACACTAAGTGTGTTTTCGGATAGTGTGGACTGATTTTACAGCAAAGCAAGCTTTAATACATTTAAATAAACACTAATTTAGTTGTAACACCTCTGAAAGCATCAGGCACACCCTTGGGATGCCAAGAACTTCGAGTAATTTGAGACCTTATCTTATTTCCAGAGGACCTCACCTCCATCTACCTACCCCTGCCCCTCCCCCACCACAGCACCCCTCACCCACCAGGACACCCTGTGCATCGCCTGGCTCAGTGTAACTGCTAAATAAATGCGTTGGACCAAATTCCTACAAACTCAGCTGACAAGATGAACGCGAAAAATATAGATCTCTATTTTGCATATTTTTATTTTAATTTATTTGTAGCAAAAACAGGAAAAAAATGTTTACATTAAAAAAATAACCCAAACCCATGGAATAAAAGTAGCAAGCCTATAGCTACCCCATAAAGCACACCTAAAAAAAGAGTCATTATCCATGAAATAAACACACGCAAACACACACACACACACACACACATACACACACACACTTGAAGCTTCTGTATTCTAAAAATGTAGCAGGTACATCCAAATCAGAGCTATCGCACCACGTTTCTTGGAACAAACCAGTCTCCACAATAAAATTAGAAAAACAAAACCCAAGAAAACTGAACAAGAAAACTAAAACACTAAATGGTCTATTTGTATGTGTTCACTTTAGAAAAGACATTGAAGTAATAATAAAATTAAAAGATTTTAAAACAGGAAAAGTCTGTAATGTTTGCTTCATTTAAATTATTTAATGTTTCAAAAAAATAAATTATTTAATGTTTCATTTCAATGAAAATGAGTTTCATCTAATTTAAATCTTTGAATACTTTTTAAATTATGAGGAGACTCTGCCATAAGGGTGTATGGAGCCCTAGAGCCGGCTGTGAGTCCTAGGCCAGAGATGAAAACTTAACTGCACACCCATGAAATCTGCCTTGCCGCCTTTCTCCAGCAACATCGATGAGAACGGCTATCATTTATGACAGCTTTATTGGGCAGATACCGAGGCAAATACAGGTAAAAATCACTGAGCAAATTGATCACAGTGAGAGTCATAGGAGTCCGAATGGCTAACTGTTCCACAAAAAACAATATTTCTTATTTTGAGAAGTGATTTGCTTAAACCGTTTAAATTCTCAGAACATTATGGGTAGACCGAAAATATGCAGATAAACACATTAAAATATTTTTAAACTATTTCCTTCTTTACTTACTTTCCAAGACCTGAACTCAGATTTATGCTTCTCTTGAAAGAATTCCCGAGCTTTCTTTTCCAAGCAGCAGGACTAGGCCTCCGCCAGGGCCCTGTGATCACAAGATGAAGGCAAGAGGGGACACAGGAATCCGGGATCTGAGCGAACTCAGGTCTTCTTGACGGTCAGCTCAAACATCTTCAGGATTTGGCTTCCGCAAGAAGGAAGAAAGTCCTGATCCTTTCAGGACCATAATTTCTCCCTGAACACACCAAGTTTATTAGTTTCAGAGCTGTTAATTTGACACTTGCCTTCTTAGAGTTTACCTAAAAACAGAGTGTGGGGGAGGGGCAGGAAGGCAAAACCAAAAACTAAAATGTAAAGGAGTCTGACGAGGATGGCAAAAATCATGTCATTTATAACATTTCAGTCAACAGGCTTACTGCATGCCACATCTTCATAGAAATCCTATTATCAAAGCCACCAGACACTATATTTGCTTCCTAATTATAGACCCTGAGCTAACAGTTACTTTTTCTTCCCTATAATAACAACAACACTTTGTATTTATCTAGCGCCTTTCTTCCAACAAGCTCAAAATGCTTTGCAGACATTAACTCCTGAATCCCAGGCTTCCGGCAAGTGGCATCAATGATGCCTCTTAGTCTCTACGATCTGTTGTTGGAGAAAATAAGGCACAGAGCAACCAAGGACGCAGAGAGGGACCTGCTGAAGGAGTCGAACCCTTAGGCCTTGGAGCCTCCTCCACTGTCTGCTTCCACTTGGTCAAGTCCTACTCGACACTTGCCGCAAACCAGGAGAATTCTTGGGTCTGACGAAGCTTCCATTTTGGACATTTTCTTTTCTCTCTTTGCTTCCTGATCATGACTTGCAAAAATCTTTAGCAGAGCTGTTCATTAATTCTGATCTCGAGCTTAGCCACAAGGATCTTAATCACATCTATCATTCTCTACCACCACGAGCAACCTCTGCGGTGCTTAGGGCCCCCAGAAGTGAAAAACAAAACACAGGCCTTCATCAGGGAGGCTGGAATTGCCTTTTAGACAAATTTAGCTGGAGGCCTGGGATTTTTACCTTACACAGTTTAACCAACTGAGCCACCCAGGCGCCCCCTTTTTTTTTTTTTTTTTTTTTTAAAGATTTTATTTTACCTTACACAGTTACTGAAAGTTTCCAAATGGATTTCCTCAGTGGGCTCCTTTAAAACTTAACTAAAAATAAAACACAGGATTGTAGAATCTTGGAGTTAGAAAAAACTTGGAGGCCTTTTAGAATTCCCTCTCTAATATTGCTGACATACCATCATTCAACTGTTGCCTGAACATTTCCAGTTTTCAAGGAACTCAGACAACAGCCCATTTATTTTTATAATAACTCTCATTGATAGAAACGTCTTCACAGGGCTGAAGACATCAGCCTTACAATTTCATCTCATTCAAGCTAGTTTTGCCCTCAGAGAACCCAGCTTATAATCAATCACTCTTCCCTGTATCAGCTCTGCAAAAATTCAAGGATACAATAATTTTCCCTTTAAGTTTTCTCTTTGCTGGGTTAAACCTCAGTTTGTAGTACTTCCTCACATGACATGTTTTCCTGACCCTTTTTGCCTTTTTCATTGCCATACTCTTGTTGAGCTTCACCTGTCAGTAGCATCCCTGAAACCGGGTTGTGTTCTGACCAGCATAGATCACTATGGAACTACATCCTCTATTACATGGTCCTCTAACTTGGGGTTCCATCAAATTTTGCTAGCCATAACACTCTCCTGGCCACTGTTCATTTGGAATTCAACTAAACCTCTGGGTCTTGTTCATCTTAAATAAGAGTAAAGCAGGCCTCCTTCATTCTGTTCTTGCAGAGGTGGATTTTGAATCATTGGTTTCCATTAAAATTAATTTGGTTAGTTTCAGGTCCAGTATATTGAAATCCTTCTGGTTTTTATTTTGCCATGTTGGAAATATTCTCTCCATATTCGAATCCAAAACTCATTTGATAAGTCTTTTTTTATGCTTTCAGTTATTCACTAATGTACACAGTTCACCATGTAGCTGGTGTTACAAAAGAGAAGAGAAATACAAAAATAAATAAGGTAGTTGTCCTCAAAGCCTTGGCTGTCTAGAGGGATGCAGAGATGGGGAGCATGAGCCATGAAGCTGGAGAGATAGGCTGGGGTCTGCTTGTGAGGGCCATCACTTACCCCATGAAGCAGACTGCACTTGGCCCTTCAGGCCTCAAGGGATTTTCAAGTAGGAAGAATGACCTGACCACATGTCTGTGTTAGGAGAACATCTCTGTCAGCAGCAAGGATGATGGGTTGAAGGAAAGAACGCTGGAGTCAGGCGAGTTAGGAAGCTATTGCAAGATTCCGTCAGGTAAGAGCTAATAAGAACTGAAGTACAGCAAGGGCAATGTGAGAGAAGAGGGGACAGATTTGAGAATTTTTCAAAGGTGGAATCAACAAGATTAGGTGACTGATTAAATATAAGTAGGAAAGAAAGAGGTCAAGAGCACTACTCTCAGGATTTCAGTTTCAGTACCTGGGATTATTCACAGTCTAGAAAGCTTAAAAGAGACAGAAACTACTTTAAGGATTGACGGTTGGAATTGGAAGCTATAGGTTTGCAATTTTCTTCAATATTTCTCAGCGGCCTGGGATCATAATGAAAGAAAAGTCAAGGCTGAATTTTTCCAAAGGCAGGATATTGGTAGTTTAGAAGTAATAGAAGACCAAAGTCTGACACGGTTGTGCAGGTGGATGTCACCCAAGGCCCTAGGCCTGGGGGGAGGAGGAAGCTGACAGGTGGTAGGTATAGGGAAAGACCAAGGCATGGGAAATAGGAAAGCAGGTTTGGTGGAAATTCAAGAATGGATAAGGCCAAAGCTCAGGAAATTGTGCTAGCCATCGAAATCACGGACAATGATGTTCTTAGTAGTACATTCCCAAAAACCTGTTCTTGGGGCTGACTTCAGCCCATTAATCAATACCAGCTCTAACTACCCTTCACAATCATCAAGGTGACATTTCCTCATCTCCACAAGGCAATCATGAGTGGCTTTATCAATACCTTACTGATAATGCTCATTATGTAGATAGAGAATACTTCACTAATAACCCAATAAAAAATGAAAAGTCCTTTGTTGTGAAGGTTCTTAGTGATCCTATGTTAGTACCTAGTAATCACTGCATTCTTTTCTAACTATTTATCTCTTTGATTACCCATTCTTGGAACTTGGAAGTAATTAATAACAAATTTACCATTCTATATTTTCCCCATTTCTGAAAATCAAGAACACATTTTCCCAGCTCTATTCTTTAAGCAATTCCCCCTTTCATCGTGATTTCTCAAAAACCCATAGGTGTTTATGAGATCACACCATGAAATGTTATTTAAAGTTCTGGCTGTGACTTGCCCGGGCCTTGAGATGTGAAACTGGTAGGTTTTGCTCTAGGACACAACACCTCTATTTTCTTAACCAAACTTGCACTCCTCTTTCCAGTTTGAGGAAACTTATTTTCCTTAATAAACCAGATGGAGTCAACACAGGGGTTGAGGAGTTCTGCTTCCTATTTATCACCTTTTATATTACAAAATTTCCTAGCTTTTTCTTGTTTCTTCCTCTTTGGAAACATAGCTTGAATGGTTTTTGTTTGTGTTTTTTTGTTTCTTTGTTCGTTTGAGCTTTTTTCTGTTTTCGCAAGTCTCAGTTCCTTAAGGATTTTAGCTTTCCTGGATCTATTATTTTAATTCCTATAACTCTATTGTATATATATATATATCATTGGGAAGTGTCTTAGGACAGGTTTCATCAGAATGGGACCCTGACACAAGGTTGTATAGCAATGGATTTATTAATAAGGTAAACCCAGGAAAATCTAGTGAGAGAATGGAGGATGTAAGACATCAAAGCGAAAAAAGCCAAGCAAGGATGTAATTCAGGCGGAGGCCTAGCCTCAGCCTGACCGCACCATGTTTGTCCCCAGCCAAAGCAAGGGAACTGTGTTTTCATCATCCTGCCCTGGTCAATCACTGACTAAGGGTACAGGCGAGGGGAGGGGGTGGACAGTGAGTGTGTGTGGGGAGTGTCAACTATCAGGTCACTCTGGCTCTCTGCATGGGTGTGTGTGTGTGTGTGTGTGTGCATGTGCACACGTATGTGCACACGCGCGCACACACACACACTAGTTCCTGGGCAATCTTCAATAGTTCAAGGGCAATCTTTTGAAGATAGTTACAGGTGTTAGCTGGCACAAGCAAAGGCACACAGAAACTGCAAAAGGAGTCTGAGGGGATTTGTACTGAGTATGGACAGGATTCAGATATTGTCAATATATGATAGTACTCATATTGTCATATTCAATATGTCAATTATTCTATTTTATCTTTTTCCTACTTTGACATCTGAGGTCATCAAAGGCTTCTTTGTGCAATCAAGTTGGTTTGCGAAGTGTCTCTGTCTTTCCTGTGATAGGATCGTTGGTGTCTGTATTGTCTGAAGTCCACTTTTGGAATGCGCTGGTTTTGAGCTGTCTTCTCCTGGATAGCCTTGGGTAAGTCACCCTGCGTCCCAAAGTTGCTCCCACCAGAAACCTGGTGTCATTCTCGAGTCCTTTCCTCTCCATCGGCAGCCCTCTCCTACACTCACATTCACTTGGAGAGTCATCCATTCCTGTCCTTCCTACCTCCAAAAACATGCCTCAAATCCATCTACTTTTTTTTTCCATTTTTACTGCCTAGTGTGAGTCATCATCACCTCTTGCTTATATTCCCATAAAAACTTTCTAACTGTTCTCTAGATGTTCACATTTGGGCCCCCTAACCCATTTTCTACACAGTTACTGGAATGATCTTCTTACAACATCAGGCAGACCATGTCAGCCCATCCTAAAGCATTCCAAGGCACTTAAATGAAAGTCCACTCCTTCCCGTGCTATACAAAGCTGCTGCCTGCAACCTGAGCCTTGCCACGGGCCCCTCATATCCCTGTTCACTGCACTTCTGCCATACCTTCCTATATTTCTGTCCCTCTTCTTGACCTCAGTGACTTCCTCCATGGTGTTCCTGTGTCTGGAATGTTCTCCCTTCTGCTCATCACTCAGTACTTCCGACTGATCCTTCAGATCTCTGTCTTTCCCTGCCCTGGGCAAAGTTGGTGCCCCAACCTGTTATTCTCTCCCATAATATGCACAACACAATGGGAAGAAAAGCTGTGGCAAGGTTCTTTTCCTAGATAGTATTTATCATAGTTTGTAATTAAATATTCATTTATGTCTCCCCCCAACTTAGACTGTAAGACTCATAGAGGAAAGGAATGCATCTATTTTATTCTTTGATGTATAGTCAATAATAGTTGTTGAATAATAAGTAAGTTCTTATTTTCCTAAATTGTTTTGAAATCTGTCATCCTATGTTGAGGACACAAGCTTGAATTGCAAAACAACAGCTCCCACTTAAAAACAGCCATTTTACAATCAGTGGGAAGAAAAGTCATGCTAAGGACCTCATGAAGGAACCCAGGTCCTCTCATTTGTGGAGGCTCTTAGTGCTACAAAAAAGTTTTTAGGACTTAAAAGCCTCCCAAAGAGCAACAGCATAGAACGGGGTATTATGGGCTAAGTTGAATTCGTATGTTGAAGTCCTATCCCCAGTAACTCAGAATATGACTGCATTTGAAGGTAGGGTCTTCACAGAGCTAAGTAAGTAAAAATGAGATCATTAGGGCAGGCCCTAATCCCATATGGTATCCTTATAAGAAAAGGAGAGTAGGACACAGGCCCACATAGAGGAAAGACCATGTGAAGACACAGGAAGAAGATAGGCATCGAAAGCCAAGGAGAGTGGCCTCAGAAGAAACTAGCCCTGCTGATATCAGAACTCAGACTTCCAGCTTCCAAAACTGTAAGAATATAAATTTCTGTTGTTTAAGCCACCCAGTCTATGGTACTTTGTTATCGTAGCCTGAATGACTATGTCAATGAGGGAGTAACATCTAAGGTGAAAAGAGCATTTTTTCTTTAAGATTTCTTTCATTCATTCATTCATTCATTCATTTAGAGAGCAAGAGCAGGGGGAGGGGCAGATGGAGAGACAGAAAGAATCCCAAGCTGACTCTCCACTGAGTGTGGAGCCTAACATGGGGCTTGATCTCACCACCCCAAGATCATGACCTGAGCCAAAACCAAGAGTTGGACACAACTGAGTATTGGCAAGTATTGCCACAGTGATTGAGGCAATGTGACAATTATATTCAGAGTTCTACTTTGGGAGGTAAAAAGGGTGTTTCACCTTTACACTCACACTTCAGCCTCTTCTCACTATGCCCACTGAAATAAGCACTGTGGGCGGAAGTCTCCACTTCACAAGAGAATTGATCAGTTTTCACTCATCTGAGTATATCTGCAATCAACAAAGGAGTGGAAATGTCCACAAAACTGGCCCCAGAAATTTTTCAGATCTGGGATCCTCAGAGACCCCATTAATTTAGAATCTGACTTATTTTGTCTATTACCTCACAGTATTACCCTCTAAGATGCATTGTTTTGAGTTAACACATCTTCTGCCTTTTGAATGCTGGAAGTCCTGGGAGGAGTGTGTGTGTGTGTGTGTGTATCTATATTTGGTCAAACTTTTTGTGACATTTAGTTTGTCATGTAGGTTAAAGATTTTCTTCTAATCTCTCAACATATATATGATTAAGTGAGCTTAATATTTCATAAATTTTGACTCAAGTTCAAGAAAACCTTTGTTAGTATTTCTTTAGCCCATACGTTGGCTTTAGCCCAGCATATTCTAATCATTCTTTAAACCGGTAGCAAAGTTTTACAGGAAAGCCAGTTGGGCATAAAAAGGAGGAGTAGGATGAAATCAAGCAAAGGAAAATATAGGATGTAAATCAGGTGAAAATCTACTTGAAAGGGAAAGCTGGGTCATAGTGAACATTGAGCTAGGTGGTACATTAGCAAGCCCTCATTTATTCAAAGAAGAAAGGGATTAAAATGAGTTGTTTACACTTTTTGCATGTTTTAGAAAACATATATATTCTTAAATGCCTAGAGAATTTTGGACAACAGTGAAAACATATTTTATATATTTAATCCCAGTACTTTAAACCTAGGTTTCTATAATAAAGCCTATTTTGCACTTATAAATTATTAAAAGTTATGTGTTAAAACCTGGTCCCTGTGCACACACAGCAGCACGTTGTGAGTGACCCCGGCCCAGCCAACTGCATTTGTAGCTAGAGTAGGGAGACTCTATTTTGTGTGCTTCCAAGCATCCCAACTCTGCACAGTTCTGCACATCAATTTTCCTCTGGCGTGTTTTGAAATAAAAAATGCTACCATTATAGATGAATCCATATTAAAAGAGTGATACTCTTTGGGGAAAATAATACATAAATGTTCATATTATTATTAACACTGTGGAGTTCATGTAATCTCTCAGAAATCTTTATCCATCCAGCAAGCTGATTCACACTGGGGCTGAGAGGTGCGGCCTATCAGGGCAGTTTGCCTCCCACTGAGGCTGGGGACAGCTGGCAAGGGCCGGGAGCTGTGGACTCTGTTGGGAGCGCCACACAGGGTGGACCTCTGTGTGTCCAGCAAGTCAGTGCCTGCCCACAAGTGGGGCATGAGCATCAGCGATGTGACAGATGGAAGGGCAGCCACCCGCGGGGGGTCGGGGGGAGAACTGAAAGGGAGAACAGACCAGGAGGAAAACAGCAGAAGCACTGAGTTAGAGCTAACCACAGTGGAGTCTTGTCTCTGCTCTGTGACCTGGGCAATTCTAGAACCTTTCGAGGTCCTTGTTTTCCACCTCCCTAACATGGGGGAATGGGGGAAATCATAGTAACCTCTTGTCTTGGAGTAGGTTCCCAAGGAGACAGACTGAGATTCCTACGTTGGGTGGGGATGGCCCTTAGGAGCAAAGAGCCCCAGGGAGGCAGGATTGGGCACAGAGAGGAGTTAACTGTGATGATGTCTCAACAGCAGTCTCAGGTGGTCCTATAGGGATCTCCTGACCAGGGACTAAAGCTCTTCAGAGCTGTCTTGTAATTGACACAAAGGGGCAGGTGTTTGAACCCGCACACCAACCAGTCACTGGATGCAGACAGCTCCCCTCCCACGGAGGTGACTTGACCCTGGAGGGTGCAGTTCTCTTCAGCCGACAGCAATCCTGGGAGGGACGCAGCTGAGCAGGCACCAATGCTGGCAGCTGGAAAGGGTTTGGGCAGCACACAACATCGACTGCATGCATCCCCGAGCCACTCATGGATGAGTACAGCCCATCTGGAAACAGCTCCTCCAGGATTCCGGACTGTTTCTCTTCCTGGGAAAACTGACATTGGGAGGGTTAGTGGGTGAACCACAGCCCCCACCACTGCAGCTGGTCCTAAGGCTGCACATGATACTCGTCTCCCTACTCTGCTACTTGTTCTAGATTATCTTTACCTTTAGCATCTCTGCTGGTCTAAGTGGCTCACATGGTGGAATGACCCTGATGCTCACTCCCGAGTGAGCTCTCTCTGAGCCCCTGGTGCCCGGGTCCTTCTGGCTATGGCTGTAGCACATGACCATTTACAGTCAAACTTGGGGAACGGAGACCAAGAGATGACCCAGTGGATCGCCTAGGTACCATATGAATTCTTCCCTTTTGTGTAGCAGCTTCCCTACTTCTGATGATGATTAGATTATACCTGTCCCATGGGGACTCCCTGTTTGCCTCTGGCACACAGAGACTAAAGCGACCAGGTTGCAGCTGTAGCTTAAAGTTGAGAGGAATTCTTGCTGCAAGCCCCACTGGAGGCATCTTCCCCCAGAACCAGGACCACTAGATCCTCAGATCCCAGAACTGCAGAGCTGGGCAGCACAAATGTTGGTACGTTGCATGGGTCCTGCAGGTCCTTCAGTGTCTCGGCTCTTTCCACCCTCAGTGGGCCCAGTAGTATATCCCTGGTCAGGTGGTACTGAGGTGTGTCCCTAATTAGTGATCAGCAGCCAAGAGGGGAGCTGGGGGTAAATCCCAAGGCAGGGATAGTGTGTTTTCTTACAAGATGGAGGACTCTGCTTCATCTTCAGACAAGGGGAGTGCTGGCCTGGAGCAGGGAAGAGCGGGCTACTTTTTCATGAGCCAAGGATCTAAGGACACCTGGGATTCCAAGGTTTGTTAATGCATCCACCCAGATGCCCCATTCCAGGTCACAGGGTCCCAGTCCTTCCCAGTCAGGGCTCTGACTTGGTCATAGCTGACTTGCTGGGGAGCAGACCATTCAGACTTGTCTGGTTCTTAGCTATGCTGGTAATTAAGTTCTGAGACTGATGCTCCCGCATTTTCTTCTCTCTGGCTGCAGGCAACGGGATAGTCCTTTCCTATGCTTCTGAGAAGGCCCTCTGAATTTACACTTTGCCTCAAATTGGTGAATATTCACCCTCACTTTTTTATTGTCTTTCTTCAGTGCATTGATCGAACTCAGCAAGAGTAACCTAATTCCGTTGTCTTTATAATTACTTCTTTTTTTGAACCTCCCAAACATCTGAGATGTTGTACTTCCCAGAGCGTTTCTTTCCTTGGTATCTTCTCCCCCATCACTGCCCGTGAAAAATGTAACAATTGCACTGCCACAACACGCCAGGGACTGTCCACATTCCATCCATTACCAGGGACGGGGACCTCATTGCCAGTCAGCTGGCAGAGGACTTAGTTCCAAAATTCCACTTTAGAGACTACTTTCCAGGACTATTTCTGGCACCGGGGTCTTAAATTGGGTTCTCAGGGAGTCAGATTCTGAGATGGATTTGCATACGGGAATTCCATTGGATGTATTCCTGTCAACAGTATGTGTGGGGAGAGGGGAGAGAATAGGACTGAGCAGAGGGAAATATTGAGCTGCAGTGAAATTGCAACAGAAGCCCCAGCTAATCTTCTGGGGGATCTCTGGATCTGAGATGGCCCTTCAGAGTTGTTGGAGTTGAAGTGATGGGGCTGGGCCCGCGGTGCTTTCTTACTGACCAAAACACATCATTGGATGTGAGCTGCCCTTGGGGCAGGAACACAGAATTGTGTGAGGCCACTCCCTCTGGCCAAGGGCAGTTCCTGGGGGAGGGCCTCACTAGGCACCATCAGCAGGCAATCATCCTGGAGGCGGAGGTGGGGAGAATAACCTCAGTCCTGAAGGAGGGGGGAGAGAAATCTGGGGTGTGCCTCGCCATTACATCTACCAATGCTGTTCTGAAAATTTCATGAGATCTTGAATGTAGAAGGGCCTTAAATTTGTTCAACACTTTATATAAATCCGTTATTTTGATTACTGCACATTTTTGGCCCAGGCAGGGAATCAGCTGCCGTTGTCAGTAGGAACTTTAACAACAAGTCAGACTGTCCCATGTTTCAAGTCACTGGCCTTCAAATAGTCCATCATCTTATTCTAAGAGTCCAAATTCCTGGTAGGTTTTAGAAAAATCTCTAACTGAGCATCACGTGACAATGAAGGGCCTGCATTTGACTTCTCTTTTCCTGTCCAAGATTTTTCCTTCAGTGAGCAGTTCAGAACATCTGAAGGGTTAAAGGCTAGTATCATTGCAAAGTTGAAACAGAACCATAAGTTTAATATTATTTTAAAGTTAAAACGATTTAACGTGACACCAAGCTTGAGTTAACATTCTACATGGTTGTAGAGATATTAGGGCTTCAACAGATGTCAGTAATTTTTTTACAAAACGGAAATTGAGTTCTACAGATGGTGAAGACTGAGGAGCTCAAAGTGTTGTATAAAAGAAATGTACACTCAAGTAAAAAGTAATCATCTTTATATTTCAAGTTTGAAGATGCCCTTTTGGTGGTGAGGATAATTTTCAAGCTGATCAGACAGAAATCTATTTACCTTTCACTTCCGTATCATCCTTTTTTTCCTCTGCTACATTTTCTAATTACAGAAGGTATTTGAGAAGTAATTAGGACTTTATCCTTTCCCAACTCCCACCCTGATTCTACCTAATTTTTCTATTAGCACAATATCGTTCAACCTGCCTCATCATCACATTTGCCATAGCAACAGGCCATGGTGTCGTAAAAATCATCGTCTTCTAGATTTTTATTATTTTCTATATATAGTTGGACTTGTTTTAGAAAGTTGTAACTTTCATGCATTTATTTAATGGAGATGCTCTTGCCATTCAAGGAAAGGTTTTCAAGGATGTAAGAAAATATTTAGGTATGTCAGTTTTACTCATTATCCCACCAGTTCTTTTAGTTATATTATTTGGACTCAAAAGTATAAAATTTTCCATAAATGATGAAACAAAATCTACATTTTTAAATGAAGGAATATAAAAATACATCATCTACAAAATTATCACTTCCCATTTTCTGCCAAACAATCAGATGTTTTGTTTTGTTTTGTTTTGTTTCCAAATGTATAATCAATCTTGTGTACTTGAAACCCTGACTGCTGGAGAAGTTAAAAAAAATGCACCCCACGATTTTGTTTGACCAGGGAGATTTGTGAGACTAAAAAGAGGATGAGGGATCTGCCATCCACTGTGGACAACATGTGGGCGCCTCCATTTATATATGTGCTGGTTTCTAGCCTTGGTACCTAAGACCTTGGGAAAAGTGTGTTCTAATGACAAAGTACCGACCCTGCTGGAGAGTATCTGTTCTATTTCCAGCACGAGGAAATCCACACATAGAGACAGCTACTGACTCCCAAACCATCTTATCCTCGGGGGCTATGATTCTCATTCACAACTGCCCACCACCATACCCAGCACCCTCTTTCCAGTGGATTCAGGAAGGACTGTCAGAGCCATGAAGGAGTTGAAGTCATCTTAGATTAATGTCTCTTCCCGCAATTCCCAGCGGGACCATAACTCCAGCTCACTCTACCAGTCTCTATCTAGAGAGTTCTATAATTTTGGGTCTTTCTCTCCCTGGCTTGGCACTACTTTATTGTCTTTAAAGAATATCGTTAGCTGCTTACTACCTGGTATCGTCCCTCAGCCATGGGAAGCAGGTTGCCTTGTTTCCCTCCTTTCATCTTCTTTTGAAAATCACCCTAAGTGAATCCTATCCTTTAAGAAGTGAGGGCTAGACTCTGTATCACTCTCTGTTCTTCTTTACCATCACCATCACAACAATAACACCAGCTACCTTGTATTTACATCACTCAAATAGCCCCCTTCCTTATGATGCCCCTATAAGACTGAGTTTTACCTCAACTTTCTAATGAGAAAACTGAGACTCAGAAAGATAAGTAACTTGCTCAATGCCAAAAAGCTAATAAATGACAGCATTTAGATAAGACTGGATCTTATACCTCTCCCAGCATCACCCTCTTCACATGACACTATATTGCCTTCTGAGATGGAAAGAGAATTCTTATCCATTACAGAGAAGGTTGTCACGAAAGGCTGTGGCTAAGGTGGCAGGCGTCCATTCCCCCCACAGTTCCTGGACACTCTAATGTAGCAACATCAGCATAGGTAGAAAAGGAGGACAGAGTGACTGCAGACCAGTGAAATCGGAATTTCTGAGCAGCTGTGGGGAGAGTAGAGTTTTTCAAATAATATTACTGCTACCGATGCCTCCCAAACCCAGGGCAGTGACTTACCAAACCAGTAAGTAGGTTTACTCAAGAAGAGACCAGAGTTCTCTTAGACATCCCAGACAAGTCCCCGCATGGGCTGTCAGTCACTTCAGCCTGAAAAGTGGAAGGGGATTCAAGAACCTCTCACTGTTCCAGCACTACCACTCCTAATATCAATAGGATTGCAAAGGTAATGGATCCTCAGGCCTCACTTAAGATCTCTGGACTTCCCACACAGACACCATTAGGTCAGAATTAGCTATTAGGATCTGTTATTTTTTTCAGTCCTATTGTTAATAGGCTCGGCATGGCCTGAACATTGAGAGATCCTGGAAGCTCGTTCCACTCAGCTCACTGAGCGGCAGATAATCTGTTTTATATATGAATATCTTATTGCCATTTTTTTGCCTTTATATTAAACCTATTTTAAAAGCATAGCCCAAAGCCATCTCTGCCGTTGGCTTCTTTCTCTTTGCTCTTTCTCTGAGCTAGGAACTGAGCACATCAATAGCTGCTCCGAAACCTTTGATGCTTCTTTGGCAATGACTTCAGTCCTCTGCATTTACCACAGAGCTGCAGTGACTGTCTTATGTGGAGAAGCATATTTGTGGTTGATAAAATGCTAGTTCAATAGGGGGGAAAAGTGAATTGATTATATTGAGCATTTTTCTGTCACTTTTCTAAAAGACCAAAGAGAATAATTTTGGTTCCTTCATCTATTCCATATATACACTGACTTTTTAATTATAATCAAACATTATTAAAGGAAATCCAAGTGAAACCAGAGGGAAAATTAGAACTAGAGTTTAGTACTTGGGCTCTGTTTGGTCTGGGGTGGGGGGAGTTTGGCAGGTGCTTTCAAGCATTTAGATTTGTGCAATATTTGATTGTGTATACAATTACTCTAAGAGTATTTTGCACAGTATAATTACATGGAGAATAATCCATGGGATGGAAGGTACTGCAACCGTCTTTTGCAGTCTGACTTCTGAGAAATAAGGATCCTACTGCCCTCTGCCTAATAGCATAGTTTAATTAGACCATATCCTACTTTCTTATCCCAAAGATTTTTTTAGCTGAACAACTTTGCCTTTGTAACTCACCATCCTTCTTCCAAGAGAGGCAGTGTGATAGTGGTTATGTGCAGGGATCCAGAGATAAACAAAACTTGCTAAGAATCAAGGCCGCAACACTTAGTAGCCTTATTCACCTGTGTGGCTAGTTATTTAATCCATCTCAGCTTCCTCATCTGTAAAGTGGGTATAAAACACTATCTGCATCATAAGATTATTGGGAGTATGAACTGCAATCCTGACCACCAAGTTATTGGCACACAGTAAATAATAAAGGTTAGTTGTCATTATTACCAGAGTGATGACAGTCCTTAGTGGAACTGTGGGGACAGATCATGTGTGTTTTAGGAGGCTCGCTTGCCACATGAGAGAAGCAGTTTGATGGATGTTAGAAAAATCCCTAGAGATGTGGATTCTGCTTCTGGAAAAGGTTTCTGGAAATGACTGCTGCTGCTTCTGAATGATCAAGATGGTTCCAAGTCCTGGCAGGACAAACGGAGGCCATGTTCCTTTGACTGACTATGCAAATCAATCCAAAACTGGAGTCAAGCTTTGCTTTAGACATTATTATTCTTTCTTTTAAGATGATTTATCCTTCTGGGGGCTCCTAAACTATGGTTATAATGACACCTGGCTCTCCAGAAATACTTTTCAAATATGGAAACATTATGTGGAGGTGGGGGGTGTTTGGGGAAGAAGGGGAGGCCTGCTTGAAACTAGGATTTGCAGTCACCTCTGAGCTCTGCAGCTGTTTCTCTATTAATGAGCTTGTTTTTGTTTTGTTTTGTTTTTTAAGACTTTATTTATTTATTTGACAGAGAGAGACACAGCGAGAGAGGGAACACAAGCAGGGGGAGTCGGAGAGGGAGAAGCAGGCTTCCCGCTGAGCAGGGAGCCCGATGCAGGACTCGATCCCAGGACCCTGGGATCATGACCTGAGCCGAAGGCAGACACTTAACGACTGAGCCACCCAGGCGCCCCTTAATGAGCTTGCAATTTGATTATTTCATCAGTGTTTCTCAGTGGGTGCTCCCTCTGAATCACCAGGGGGAGGGTGTTTGTTCAAAGTACAGCTCTCAGGGGTCCTGGGTGGCTCAGTCAGTTAAGTGACTGACTCTTGATTTTAGCTCAGGTCATGAGTCCTGGGATCAAGCCCCACACTGGGCTCCACGCTCAGTGGAGAGTCTGCTTCAGAATTCTCTCTCTCCCTCTCCCTCTGCCCCTTCCCCTGCTTGCTTGCTCTCTCTCTAAAATAAATAAATAAATCTTAAAAAAAAGGACGGATGCCTGGGTTCCACCCCCAGACTCTCAGGATCAGAATCTCTGGGGATAGAGCTGGGCAGTCTGCAGCTTCATCAGATCTCTGGGTGATCCTCAGGCACACCTGAGTGGGAGAACCTCTAATAGCAAATACAATCGAACATGTTAATGTCATTACTGACATGATTGCACCTTCAAGCACTCCTCACTTTGTTTTGAGAAGGAGAAAGAGATGATTAATACCTAAAATTAAGTATTCATTCATGGCCCACGGGCCTTACACTTTCATTTTTCTGTAAATGTAGGTTATGAGAACTCCTGAACTCTCTTAAATGTAAGAATGAATAAATGTTTAGTGTTTGGGGCTCTCTGCTAAGAGGCAGTATAAATGTGCCAAGCATTATTATAGGAGAAATATGTAGGTGGGGTTGACATATGTGTGCCCCAAACCCCCATTTGCTGTAATTTAAGAAAATAGATACCGAGGTGGTGCCAGTGAATCTTATAGCTAAGCTACTGTTTCGGCGCTGTAGAAGGAGGGCATGCCTAACCCAAGGGAGCTATAAAACATCAGCTGAGCATTGATGGAGTTGGGAGTCAAATAGAAACCTGTTCTCCTGTGAAAACATGCACGTATGTGGAACTGCATTGCTATAATCAGGACACAACCAAATTCACAGATGTGCCCAATTTTCTGTTTCCTCTATATTTTACCAGTTTCACGGCACAGTGACAAATGAGGAAAGTACTAAACCGATTTTGCATAGCATCTCATGGAAGCTGCTCACAAATCTCACTGGTGGGAATGAACCTCACAAATGTTAATAGTTAAGTGCTACATCTGTCTAATCCATCTCTGGGACACACTAAGCTCTCTGTTACTTTGCATATAGCAAATTGAAGAAATACCATTATTCTAAGTCAGGTTTCAGAAAAAAAAAAAGATTTCCTTAAAAAAAATCCATCTCTCCCCAGTGATTTTCCTTCTTCTATTTTCACATTTTCAAGTGCGTATGATTGATAATTATAAAATGGAATCAAAAAAAGAGTATCTGACTGAGAAAATCAGAACAGGGGGAAAGATAAGCCCCTAAGTCTTATCACTCCCACTATATGTGTTTCTCACTAGTTTTTAGCTCCTAAAATTCCAGGAGGCTCTTAAAACTTCTCTACCAACACCCAGAAAAAGGAAGGCAGGATTTTCATAGTTTGGAAAAATAGACAATTGTTTTTTCTGACCATCAGTGTCTACTCCCACTCCCACTCTTTTTTTAAAATGCTCCTTCTTTCCTCCCTTCCTTCCTCCCTCCCTCCCTCCCTTCTTTCATCCCTTTCTTTCTTTTTTTTTTGTAACCAGACTCCAGTTTCCTTTGCTGGCAATCACCTGACTCCATTAAGTGCAGTCTTGAGGGTCTGTCAATTAAGACGTCCCTTCTCTCCCCTTCCCAGTGACTGAGTGCCTGACTCAGCTGGGTCGATCAGACACGGCCTCCTGAGCTTTGAGTCTTCAGCATGGGATAGTAAGGACAGCGGAGTGCTCACTCCCAGCGGCAGTCCCTCACCAATACCGTCCATTATTTCTTGTCACGCAGAACCCCAGAGCTGCCCTGAGTCCTGAACTTTTCCTAGTATGAACCTTCACTCCGCTTTGCTCCTTTAGCTCTTCCACATCTTTCCCATAAATTCCTCTTTTTCATAATGTAGCCAAAGTTCATTCCTGTCGCTTCTAATCAGAGGTGTGAATCAAAATCTTTACCAACTGACTTCCCAGTGGGAGAAGGCAGTGACCAAATGGAACATGCCCCTTGCCAAAGGGAATGGATGTTGGTGAGGGTGCTTCCCGGTGGGCTACTCACAAACAAAGAGCTTTTACTACAGGTATTAGATCTCACTGTTCTGCTCATTTTAGGAACAGTGGTATTTTAACATGAGTCACGGAGCTTTATCTGTAGTTATGTGATAGAAATAATAGACAGTGATGTTAAAAAGAAAGGGGAAAAGATATTAACCAAGCAAGGATGGGCAGAGGGATTGGTGATGAACAGAACGTTGAGTAGCATGAGTGAAAAGCTGCCCAATGCAGAGGTCTGCATGAGGAGCTCTCAGATCTGTAGAATCCTAGAGATTCTTTTGTGATTCCTACAAGGCACTAGATCCATGGCTTAAGAAAGACAGTCCTTTGGTAGAAAAAGCCCTAAGCACACACAACTGGAGAAAGGTTTCCTTTACTGAGTTAAATGGTATTGATAAATCCCTCACTGACTTTTACACATGCCACGGGAAATTAGAATAAAGCCATAACCTCCCCAATTAGCATAATGTTTAAGTGAAACTGTGAAAGACAGCATCTGGTTTACTTGCGAGAGAAGGCAGTTCTATCACATGAAGGTATGATGCTGAAAGTTACAAATGGACCCAGGTAGAGAATGTGGTCGAGTCTGTGCTTACCCTTGTAATTCTCCTTCCCAAGGCGCCACCTCAGCCAGGAACCCTCCAATCCGAGCACACGGAACTAGCTACAATTTCCCCAGTGCACCATGCTGGTCCATGTCCTGCACAATCATTTCTTCCGCTTGGAATGCCCTTCTCCCACTTTGTCTAATTAGGGGTGTCTACTCTTCCACAGCCCCCAGTTCATGTGGCATCTCTGTGTACACTAGAAAAAGCACCCCTTGCTCAAGACACCCCTTGCTCATTTCCCTCTGTCAGAAAATTGTTGAATTCTATTGGTTTTGTTAAAACAATACATTTTATCAATATTTTTAGGAAAATTATTATTTAAAATATATTAATCTATAATAAATAATACCCTCACGTTCAACAGCACACAACCTGCATACTCTTCTGGATGGTTCTGGATGACAAAGTATCCGGAGATGCCCACAAAGAAAAAGCTCAAAGCTTATAAACTTCATCTAAGAAGCATTCCTTGTGTGTGTTCCCACCTGTCTGGAATGCCGGCTCCACTGTGTACCTAACAATGGTTTTGAATGTGTTTGTTCACATACTTATCACCCCCACAAAAAGAGAGTCTGTTTCTTATTTGCCTGTGCAACTCCAGTGACCAGTAAAGTACTGGTAAATGATAGACGCTAAGTAGATTTTTGTTGAAGAAATGAACGAAGAAATGTTAATACACGGTACCCAATGTAGGGCCTTGCACAGAAATAGCATCTCACTTAAACTCCTGGAAACAAAAATTGGTAGTATTGGTACTTTTATACCCCCCAGTGTGGATATGGGGGGGAGGGCACGAGCACACACGCACATGTTTATGTGTGTGTTTTGAGATCTTAATGATGAAACATCAAATTCTAAGTGAGGGCATTTTCATCGTCTAGTACTGGGTCTTGCTAGTACCTAAGACAGTATATATGCTCAATAAACATTTGCTAAATGAGTAAATGAGTGATCACAAATGAGTCAATGAGTGAATCAGAACAAAGAAAGTGTCACCATCACTCTTATTTATAGGCTAGAAATATTGAGACTTGTTTTCTTAATGAAGTGTGGAGCTTAGGGCAGTTTAAAAGTCTATCAGCATCATGACAAATGTTTGAGAAAGTATGTTTTCCCCTAATATGAAAGGAACATATCTTTCCTATTAAGATGTTAGGAGTAGTGATACAGAGAGGGGTAAAAGCCCACAATATTAGGTGCCGAATAAAATGATGCTCAAAAATTAAAGAATTTTCCCCAATTTTTTGAGTAAGATAATGTTCCAGAAAAGACAACTTGTAAACTATTACACTGATTAAGTGTCTCACTGTAATGCCCACAAATACACTGATCAGCACAGGTCCCTCGGAGCTGCGGCTGCACTCCACTTTCACCAGAACAGAGCCAAGGCTATAAAAATAGTTGAAAGCAGGAATTTGTTTTTTTAAAAAGAAAATCAATGTCCAGGAACTACTGCTGGGTCACCCCAAATTTAAACACCATCAGGGCCCATTCAGTTAAAATTGACATTGGCGCAGATAATCCTCATCATGAATGATCTCATTTTGTTGCAGAGATGCTATTTTCTCGGGCTGGAGAGTAAGCTAAGACAGGGAGAACTAAAGGAAACGTGCTTTCTGGTTAACCCTGAGACAACTCAAAATTCCTTTAATCAGAAGACTCAAACATCCCAGTTACTCCAGGTTTCACTGGCTTTGAATGGGTGTAGGATCGGCAAACTCTACGAGAGCATATGTGTCAGTAGAATCCGGGAAGATTTTTAGTGACAAGAACCCTTCAGAACATTGACTTGAGGTTTAATGGGGAAGACCATGTCTTCTACTTACAGTGCACCGAACAAGTGAGGAACGGATGTCTATGCTCACTGAGGCCAGCAGACATTGCCAGATTGTTTTCTACGCTGAGTGTTAAAGGCATGATATCTGGCGCCTCTGAGATTTCCGAGGACCTAAAAAAGAATTCAAAGGATGAAATTTTAAAAATTATTCAAAAATGCAAAAAAAGGCAAAATGAAATTAATAAACGCTTAATTAAATGCCTCCAAAATGTAATACTATGTCAAATTCATTTAGTGTTAAATTTAGAATTTGTGAAATTTCAATTATATTTAAAAGCCATTTGTTGGCTAGATTTTATCATTTTGCCAAGTGATCATGAAATCAGTCAGCTGTGAATTATGTTATTCATAGCCAAATAATTTTTAGCATGAGAATATAAACACCAATTTTGTAAAATGTATAAAAATTATAATGTGGGTACATTTCCATATATTTGGTATCCGGTGCACTAGAAGGGAGATTGTCTGGGGTCTCCCGAGGTGGCTCGAAGCCATGGTGACATTATCACTCGCAGTGAGAAAGAACCCAGGACCTGACACATCTTTCCTTCTCACCCTTCTCTTCTGGGGTCAACTCACACGGCGGGGGCAGTCATGCAGGGTGAAAGAGTGCTGGATTTGGAGTTAGAGAGCCACGTTCAAGTTCTAAGTGGGCTACCCCTTTGTTATATGACCTCGGGGGCTGAGGCTCAGCACAACTAATGGGCTCCGTCCACAGAAAGTGATAAAATGAGACCATACATTAGGTTGTACTAGATGAAACATCTATTTGTAGGGCAAAATAGACTCCTACCAGCAGTTTCCTGTGCCTCCACCTGATATTTGAAAGCATTTTGCAAAGTGTAAGTAATTACAGGGATTAAGATGCAGAGGGACTTAGAAAGTAAAGCAAAGGAAGGGTGAATGCCTAAATAGACTGAGAAGAGCAGTGGGAAGGTTCCAGAACCACAGCACCAAGGCTTCTAAGTTTCTCACAGCCAGAGGCAACGCTTTGATCCCTGGTCTGGCACTATCTGTGTTAACAGTTATATCCTCGTTGCCAACATTCCCCCAAACTGTTGTTACTCAGAGGTCTGTGGAGGACCTTTGTGGATCCCTGAAGCAGAGATACTGCTTTGACCTTTTGTCCTCCCCTCCTCCGAGTCCCCGCCCCTTCAGAGCAAATGGAGAGAACAGGGTGGGTATGGTGGGGACAGCAATATGCTCTCCCAGGAATTTCCAGTCCTAGAAGCTTGCATTTACTTTGTGGGGCTAACAGATTCAGAATTTCTAATAACCTATAATATGTTTCCAATTCATCTCTGTAGAAACTCCACAACTACTGGCTAGATGATGACTATACATATTTTATATGGATGTTGCCTTGGAAAGTCTTTCTTCTTCTTCTAGGTTTGCAGCTTATAGAAGCACTGTCTTCTTAGCTTGGCTTTATTCATGGAAGAGAAGAGACATAATCTGGGGGCTGACAGAACCCTGAAGGGGAAGAGGCTCACAGTGGGAAAGGGGAGTCCCTTATCTTGCCAGACTCTATTCGTCGTTAATTCAAAATAATGATTATAGCTAAAAGGCCAGAGGGTATCACAGGAAGCTTTTCAACTGGCTCTTTTGCTAGAAAGGAAGCTTTGGGAGTGAAGCTCCTCCCTACCACACTTTCCTTCCTCACTCTCAACGCTTCTTTCCCCTTACAGGTTTGATGGGGGTTAGAGGGTATCAGAGAAGCTTTTAGAAGGTTCTCTAGAATCCCTTGACTCCACCACACTTGCTGGGTTATGGAAGAGGGAAAAAAGAACTGAAAAGAAAAAATAGGGGGAAAGAAAAGGGGAACAAGCTCACTGGTCCCCTAACACCCACTTGGTTATGGCTCCTGCCTGCTGAGGGTCACCTGTGAGTGGTTCCTGAGGATGGACTGTGACCACCCTGCTATACATTAATTCTTTCCTCTTAGAAAGTTGGGCTTCAGTATACTTAATGAGGGAGAAATAGGATGTGATTTTTTTCCTTCGGAATCACTCCAGTATGATCCGCAGAATGATTAGCGTGGCTCAGCCTCAGTTGGGATATTATGGCTTAAATTATTCCTATTAGTTTCCAGCTGACCTTGGAACACAAACATTACATCTGATTTCAATGAAACTTTAGACTTTGTTGTTCTCAGTCAACTAATGAAACAGTTGAACCTTCCCATGACTTGCGGTAATTATAATAAAGAGTAAGTATTATCACGAATAATGCAAACTGATTTACAAGATGGCAAAGTGATATTCTGGAAGTCGCGCACAAAGACATTAAAAATGTGAACCGAACACAGAAAAAAATGTAGTGCCTTCTGAAAGGTTGATCCACGACTGTCGAAATACAGCCCCACCTGGCAGCGAGGCTTTGGTACAGTGAGTTTTGGCACAACTGACTGGTTACAAGAAACATTATGTTAACAGGAAAAGCCACTTTAAAAGTCCGTTTGATGCTTCAAGCTCTCAAGTACACCCTAAACGTTTAAACCAATACTCCAAACTGATTAAAGCATTTATGGAAAATAAAAGTGTTTTGCCATGGGGGGAAGAGATGAGGGATCTTGGTTGTTGATGCTTGTTTGTTTGGTTTTACTGAGGTGTAGAACAGAAACCCCAAATTTGACAGATTTCCCAGTTCTAATTTAGTTTTAAAAGTTTAAGAGTTTATGCCACCCCAAACAATTTATCCAAACTCAATGAATTTTCAAATCAAACGTAATGACCCTCCTGCCGCAGGAGTGGGACGGTGCCCTCTTCATGGTTATAGTCTTACAACTGAATGTAATAGGACTCGGCACATAATAGATGCTTAATAAACGAATAATGCAAACTAATTGCCTAAAAAGTGGGGACTCAGCCTCAGAACTCAGGAATGAGTTGGTTTTAGTTTATTCAAATCATCACATCATATTCAAATGGACACTTCACAGATGTGTCATTCGTGCTGTTTTCTGGCACGAGAGAGTGTCACATCTCAGCTTTTTCTGTCCCCGACTGCCCGTGTGCCCAGTGAACTCCTCTTTATCCTTCAAATCCCTTTTTCAGAAGAGTCCGAGATCTGGGATGCCCAAGGCTCTGGAGTGAGACAGTCTGGGTTCAATTTCTGGCTCTGCCACTTTAATAAGCAACTTAACTTTGCGCCTCAGTTTCTCCATATGTAAAGTGGGTTTTTATAAGTATTAAGTGGGTTAATGTGTATCATCTGAAGGTCACTCAACAAATGTCAACTCTTAGCGCCCTGAGTTACTTGTCACACGGCACCCCAATTATTTGTTTACTTATATTCCCTGTGCTCAATTACAACTCATCCGATGTAGGCCTTATGTCTTTTTATGCTGTACTCACCAAATTTACAAAGCACAGACTCCAAACTTTATAAGCAATAAATGTTTGATGATTTGAATAAACTAAAACCAACTCATTCCCGAGTGAGGTGTGAAGCTAATTTCTCTCTTATTCTTTAGGGAGGTCCTTCCAGATGGAGAAGATCATTGGGTTAGAAACTTGTAAATTCCACTTCCTGTAATTCACCTTGCTGGGAATGAATTAGAGACATTCACTCTTCACCAAGAATTGTGAAATAACTAGTGTTTCACTTTGGCCAAGCTTTCTTTTAGGGACATACACGTTGACTTGCAGTATGATTTTGCCTTTAAGAAACGACTGCCTTTCCTTGTTATTATTTTGAACAAATTCACATCATTCTTACTGCATTTCGTTTTCTGAATGAAAGTCACCTCCTTCCCATCTAGCACGGCCAGGGTTGGGGAAGAGGAGAGGTTTAGGGTATACCACTTTCTTCCAAAACTATCATTGATTGGAAGAATCTGTTTTTCCCCCAACTTTTAACCACATTTTAGAAACTTGTACAAAGCGTTTCCCCAGTTTCTGTTCTGACTGATGTCATTCCCCAAGAACCTAAGTATTCAAAGAAAAATCATAGTAAAAAAATGCACTTTTAGGCCACAAGACACAGGATAAAACTGTGTTTTATTTTGTTGTTTCTAGAAAAATAATTGCTTCTATACTGAACACTTGGTGTTAAGCTCTGGCATTAGGTTAAAAAAAATGTGGACGTATTCATAGGAAAATATCAAAGAAATACAAATAAAGCTATTACTTGCATAGGACAAAAACTGTGACTGTGGTAAATGAATGACTAAGGCTTGAGAAACCCTGGGTCAGAGAATGTTCCTGAAGTTACTCAACTATTCTATGAGGAACAGAGGAGCAGTTACATCCCGGACCTAGGATTTCCCCTCCTCTGTGCTCCTTCTGGCGCCTACTTAGGGAAACAGGGTGGTCATGCCATAAATTGTCCTTGGAGGCCTTGAACCTAAGCCACCACTGAGGCGGTCATTATAAAGAAAGGGGGAAATGGGTCCCCTAGCACAGTCTCGCCTTTCTCTCTGCTGTAGCTGAAGAACTTCAATTTCTTATGACCTTTATGCAGTAGTCCCTTCTCTCAGCTGAGAGGATTCAGGTCCTCATTGACGGCTGGTTATTTTTCTTTCCTATTACAGAAGTGAACCACTGAGTTGTCCTCATTAGAAGCAGTTTGTCTTTTAACCAAAAGGGAATTACAGACAAAGGAGGTTTCTTAGGTCATTGGGTCCACTGAGACCCAGCCTGAGACCCTCCCACCTACCACAGCTTTATTTCCGATTCTTTGTCCTCTCCATTTTCTGTGTCCCGCGTACTCCCTCTGACCACGGCTGTGTCACCTGACAGTGTACCTTGTAGCCTGAAGTTATTCTTGACTGTCTACATCATCTCTCTCCTAGGCGGTGATTCATCTTGATTCCCCGGGGATGAAGTATGCCTTTTGGGCTTCCCCCACTTAACACAATCACTGAGGGCCTACTTGGCCCCAGCCCCTGAGGCCAGGCCAGGAGAGATGAAGGTCAGGAAGACCCAGTTCCTGAGTGCCCAGGCCTCTACACAATGACTTCTTTTCACTTTTTTCTTCTCTTGCCAACCTCCTGCTGTTCTGAATTATTTTCAGGCCCAGCCCCAGGCCTAGTTGGGAAATAGGGCCCAACGGGGTGCAGGGACTCTGCTTCCTCTGCTGGCTCCTCCTCAGGCATCCTCTGGCCTCACACAGGTTCCCTACAGACAACCGCACAGGAGGTCCACCTCTGTCTCAGCCTACCTCCGTCCCCATCTGACAAGAGCTGATAGCAATCAGTGCCAGGTGTCAAGACATTTCCTTTGCATTCGAGCCTTCCCTCTACTTGCGAATAGAAAGTTTTTCTTTTCTATTAGAGGAAGGAGACTTTCCCAAGAGTCCAAAATCATATTCCACATTTTACCCACACAGAAGGCTACCCCGAGAGGCAGAACGGACAAATTAATTGATTATGGTCAGACAACCTTAAGGCCCAACTCTGTCACTAACTCCTTGGATGACCCTAGGTAAGTCACTTAACTTTTGTGAGGCTTAAATGGCTCATCTTATAAGATGGAGCGGCAGTTCCTTGGCTAACCTACTTGAAAGCATAATGTTTAAGCTCCCATTGAGGGGTTGGAACCCCAATGGACGATGTTCATGAAAGTGCCCATGATGGCCAAGTGCCCTGCAAATACCAGTAATTTGATTGCATGGTGACACTTTATTTTGTGTAGAATCCCACTCTGCTTGTATCTACCGGGTGTCCCTTTGTCCTTTGCATTCCCTCACTCTCATGCTGCAACCCTACAGAACCTCTGTAACTTCAGGGGCTCAAGCAGAGTGTATTCTCCCCTTCCCAAGCCAAAACTGCAGACTGTTTTTCCCATCCATGTGTCCATTCTGGTGTTTTCAGCTGCAGGCGTCAGCACCATGAGGACCTATGGCACGGATACGGAACTCAGGCCTGTGGTTCCAGGGCTGTGTGTGTGGGTTTTAGGGACTTGATAATGTTGAAGTGGTTTGCAAAGTTGTATGCCCATGTGTGTTTCCTTTTTTGTTTCTTTTGAGACAGTATCTATAACTTTCCCCAGATTTTCAAAAGGGCCTTTGGCCCAAAAATGTTAAAAAATTCACTGTGCTAAGATAGCTTTTTAAAATTATTACATTGATATGGACTGGGTTGCTTCATAGCCAGATAGCAAAAGCTTGGATAGAACTAAAATCTTATATATTATTTTTAGTTGATAAGTTGCCACTTTATGAAAAAGATTCTCAGAGCCTCCATTTTCTTGGAGTCCTATTTAGGGGTTCCAATGAGACATTAATGAATATGCTCTGTGAAGTGGGAAGTGCTCTACAAATGAGGTTTTTTTTTTTTTTAATTTTTATTGTTACGTTAATCACCATACATTACATCGTTAGTTTTTGATGTAGTGTTCCATGATTCACTGTTTGTGTATAACACCCAGTGCTCCATGCAGAACGTGCCCTCTTTAATACCCATCACCAGGCTAACCCATCCTCCCACCCCCCTCCCCTCTAGAACCCTCAGTTTGTTTTTCAGAGTCCATCATCTCTCATGGTTCGTCTCCCCCTCCAATTTCCCCCCTTCATTCTTCCCCTCCTGCTATCTTCTTCTTTTTTTTTAAACATATACTGTATTATTTGTTTCAGAGGTACAGATTTGTGATTCAACAGTCTTGCACAATTCACAACGTTCACCATAGTACATACCCTCCCCAATGTCTAACACCCAGCCACCCCATCCCTCCCACCCCCCACCACTCCAGCAACCCTCAGTTTGTTTCCTGAGATTAAGAATTCCTCATATCAGTGAGGTCATATGATATATGTCTTTCTCTGATTGACTTACTTTGCTCAGCATAACACCCTCCAGTTCCATCCACGTCATTGCAAATGGCAAGATCTCATTCCTTTTGATGGCTGCATAATATTCCATTGTATATATATACCACCTCTTCTTTATCCATTCATCTGTCCATGGACATCTTGGCTCTTTCCACAGTTTGCCTATTGTGGACATTGCTGCTATAAACATCAGGGTGCACGTACCCCTTCGGATCACTACATTTGTATCTTTGGGGTAAATACCCAGTAGTGCAATTGCTGGATCGTATGGTAGCTCTATTTTCAACTTTTTGAGGAACCTCCATACTATTTTCCAGAGTGGTTGCACCAGCTTGCCTTCCCACCAACAGTGTAGGAGGGTTCCCCTTTCTCTGCATCCCCGCCAACATCTGTCATTTCCTGGCTTGTTAATTTTAGCCATTCTGACTGGTGTGAGATGATATCTCATTGAGGTTTTGATTTGGATTTCCCTGATGCCAAGCGATGTTGAGCACTTTTTCATGTGTCTGTTGGCCATTTGGATGTCTTCTTTGGAAAAATGTCTGTTCATGTCTTCTGCCCATTTCTTGATTGGATCATTTGTTCTTTGGGTGTTGAGCTTAAGAAGTTCTTTATAGATTTTGGATACTAGCCATTTATCTGACATGTCATTTGCAAATATCTTCTCCCATTCTGTTGGTTGTCTTTTGGTTTCGTTGACTGTTTCTTTTGCTGTGCAAAAGCTTTTTATCTTGATGAAGTCCCAATAGTTCATTTTTGCCCTTGCTTCCCTTGCCTTTGGCGATGTTTCTAGGAAGAAGTTACTGCAGCTGAGGTCAAAGAGGTTGCTGCCTGTGTTCTCCTTTAGGATTTTGATGGACTCCTGTCTCACATTGAGGTCTTTCAACCATTTTGAGTCTATTTTTGTGTGTGGTATAAGGAAATGGTCCAGTTTCATTCTTCTGCATGTGGCTGTCCAATTTTCCCAACACCATTTGTTGAAGAGACTGTCTTTTTTCCATTGGACATTCTTTCCTGCTTTGTCAAAGATTAATTGGCCATAGAGTTGAGGGTCCATTTCTGGGCTCTCTATTCTGTTCCATTGATCTATGTGTCTGTTTTTGTGCCAGTACCATACTGTCTTGATGATGACAGCTTTGTAATAGAGCTGGAAGTCCGGAATTGTGATGCCGCCAGCTTTGCTTTTCTTTTTCAACATTCCTCTGGCTATTCGGGGTCTTTTCTGGTTCCATACAAATTTTAGGATTATTTGTTCCATTTCTTTGAAAAAAGTGGATGGTATTTTGATGGGGATTGCATTGAATGTGTAGATTGCTCTAGGTAGCATTGACATCTTCACAATATTTGTTCTTCCAATCCATGAGCATGGAACGTTTTTCCATTTCTTTGTGTCTTCCTCAATTTCTTTCATGAGTATTTTATAGTTTTCTGAGTACAGATCCTTTGCCTCTTTGGTTAGATTTATTTCTAGGTATCTTATGGTTTTGGGTGCAATTGTAAATGGGATTTACTCCTTAATTTCTCTTTCTTCTGTCTTGTTGTTGGTGTATAGGAATGCCACTGATTTCTGTGCATTGATTTTATATCCTGCCACTTTACTGAATTCCTGTATGAGTTCTAGCAGTTTTGGGTGGAGTCTTTTGGGTTTTCCACATAAAGTATCATATAATCTGCAAAGAGTGAGAGTTTGACTTCTTCCTTGCCGATTTGGATGCCTTTTATTTCTTTTTGTTGTCTGATTGCTGTGGCTAGGACTTCTAATACTATGTTGAATAGCAGTGGTGATAGTGGACATCCCTGCCGCATTCCTGACCTTAGGGGGAAAGCTCTCAGTTTTTCCCCATTGAGAATGATATTCATTGTGGGTTTTTCATAGATGGCTTTTATGATATTGAGGTATGTACCCTCTATCCCTATACTCTGAAGAGTTTTGATCAAGAAAGGATGCTGTACTTTGTCAAATGCTTTTTCTGCATCTATTGAGAGGATCATATGATTCTTGTTCTTTCTTTTGTTAATGTATTGTATCACGTTAATTGATTTGCGGATGTTGAACCAACCTTGCAGCCCAGGGATAAATCCCACTTGGTCGTGGTGAATAATCCTTTCAATGTACTGTTGGATCCTATTGGCTAGTATTTTGGTGAGAATTTTTGCATCCATGTTCATCAAGGATATTGGTCTGTAATTCTCCTTTTTGATGGGGTCTTTGTCTGGTTTTGGGATCAAGGTAATGGTGGCCTCATAAAACGAGTTTGGAAGTTTTCCTTCCATTTCTATATTTTGGAACAGTTTCAGAAGAATAGGTATTAATTCTTCTTTAAATGTTTGGTAGAATTCCCCTGGGAAGCCATCTGGCCCTGGGCTTTTGTTTGTTGGGAGATTTTTGATGACTGCTTCAATTTCCTTAGTGGTTATAGGTCTGCTCAGGTTTTCTGTTTCTTCCTGGTTCAGTTTTGGTAGTTGATACATCTCTAGGAATGCATCCATTTCTTCCAGGTTATCTAATTTGCTGGCATATAGTTGCTCATAATATTGTTCTTATAATTGTATTTCTTTTGTGTTGGTTGTGATCTCTCCTCTTTCATTCATGATTTTGTTGATTTGGGTCATTTCTCTTTTCTTTTTGATAAGTCTGGCCAATCTTGTTCATTCTTTCAAAGAACCAGCTCCTAGTTTCGTTGATCTGTTCTACTGTTCTTTTGGTTTCTATTTCATTGATTTCTGTTCTGATCTTTGTTATTTCTCTTCTCCTGCTGGGTTTAGGCTTGATTTGCCGTTTTTTCTCCAGCTCCTTTAGGTGTAGGGTTAGGTTGTGTATTTGAGACCTTTCTTGTTTCTTGAGAAAGGCTTGTATTGCTATATACTTTCCTCTTAGGACTGCCTTTGCTGCATCCCAAAGATTTTGAACAGTTGTGTTTTCATTTTCATTGGTTTCCATGAATTTTTTTAATTCTTCTTTAATTTCCTGGTTGACCTATTAATTCTTTAGTAGGATGCTCTTTAGTCTCCATGTATTTGAGTTCTTTCCAACTTTCCTCTTGTGATTGAGTTCTAGTTTCAAAGCATTGTGGTCTGAAAATATGCAGGGAATGATCCCAATCTTTTGGTACCAGTTGAGACTTGATTTGTGACCTAGGATGTGATCTATTCTGGAGAATGTTCCATGCACACTAGAGAAGAATGTGTATTCCGTTGCTTTGGGATGGAATGTTCTGAATATATCTGTGAAGTCCATTGGTCCAGTGTGTCATTTAAAGACTTTATTTCCTCGTTGATCTTTTGCTTAGATGATCTGTCCATTTCAGTGAGGGGGGTGTTAAAGTCCCCCACTATTACTGTATTGTTGTCGATGTGTTTCTTTGCTTTTGTTATTAATTGCCCTATATAATTGGCTGCTCCCATGTTAGGGGCATAGATATTTACAATTGTTAGATCTTCTTGTTGGATAGACCCTTTAAGTAGGATATAGTGTCCTTCCTCATCTCTTATTATAGTCTTTGGTTTAAAATCTAATTTGTCTGATATAAGGATTGCCACCCCAGCTTTCTTTTGGTGTCCATTAGCATGGTAAATGGTTTTCTACCCCCTCACTTTCAATCTGGGGTTGTCTTTGGGTCTAAAATGAGTCTCTTGCAGACAGCATATCGATGGGTCTTGTGTTTTAATCCAATCTGATAGCCTGTGTCTTTTGATTGGGGCATTTAGCCCATTTACATTCAGGGTAACTATTGAAAGATATGAATTTAGTGCCATTGTATTGCCTGTAAGGTGACTGTTACTGTATATTGTCTGTGTTCCTTTCTGGTCTATGTTGCTTTTAGGCTCTCTCTTTGCTTAGAGGACCCCTTTCAATATTTCTTGTAGGGCTGGTTTTGTGTTTGCAAATTCCTTTAGTTTTTGTTTGTCCTGGAAGCTTTTTATCTCTCCTTCTATTTTCAGTGACAGCCTAGCTGGATATAGTATTCTTGGCTGCATATTTTTATCGTTTAGTGCTCTGAATATATCATGCCAGTCCTTTCTGGCCTGCCAGGTCTCTGTGGATAGGTCTGTTGCCAATCTAATGTTTGTACCATTGTAGGTTACATATTTCTTCTCCCGAGCTGCTTTCAGGATTTTCTCTTGGTCTCTGAGACTTGTAAGTTTTACTATTAGATGTCGAGGTGTTGACCTATTTTTATTGATTTTGAGAGGGGTTCTCTGTGCCTCCTAGATTTTGATGCCTGTTTCCTTCCCCAAATTAGGGAAGTTCTCTGCTATAAGTTGCTCCAATATACCTTCAGCCCCTCTCTCTTTCTTCTTCTCCTGGGATCCCAATTATTCTAATGTTTCATCTTATGGTATCGCTTATCTCTCGAATTCTGCCCTCGTGATCCAGTAGTTGTTTATCTCTCTTTTTCTCAGCTTCTTTATTTTCCATCATTTGGTCTCCTATATCACTGATTCTCTCTTCTGCCTCATTTATCCTAGCAGTTTTGCCCCCATTTTTATTGCACCTCATTAATAGCCTTTTTGATTTTGACTTGTTAGATTTTAGTTCTTTTATTTCTCCAGAAAGGGTTTCTCTAATAACTTCCATGCTTTTTTCAAGCCCAGCTAGTATCTTTAAAATCATCATTCTGAACTCTAGGTCTGACATCGTACTAATGTCCGTATTGAGTAGGTCCCTGGCAGTCAGTACTGCCTCTTGTTCTTTTTGTTGAGGTGATTTTTTCCATCTTGTCATTTTGTCCAGAGGAGAATAGATGAATGAGAGAACAAACTGCTAACAGGGTAAAACGTCCCCAGAAAATATACTCTAAACAAATCAGAAAAGACCTGAAACCGGGGGAAAAGAAAGAAGGAAAAAAGAAAAAGAAAAGAAAAGAAAAAGAAAAAGATAAAAACAAAAACAGAACAAAACAAAAAAAACAGAATATGATCAAATATGATCAGGCTGGTGCATAGATCAGTGCCACACACTAGATTTTTGGTGCATTTTGGTCTGTTAGAAGAAAGTGCCTCCCAAAATTTTAAAGAAAGAAAAACTTATACATGTACAAAAATAAGGGTTGATACAATGAAGGGCTGGAATATGAATGTAAAGATGAAAATGATAAAAAATTTTATAAAAGGAATTGATAAGAAGTTGTTTGAAAAAAGAAAGAAGAGGATTTTAAAAAAAAAGAAAAAAAGGGAGAGAATGTGATCAGGCAGGAGACTAGAACAAAGCCATACACTAGAGATTTAGGGTATATTTTGATCTGTTAGAAGAAACTGTATCTCAAAATTTTAAAGAGAGAGCAACTTATATACATATGCCAAAAATAAGGGTAACTACTATGAAGGGATAGAATATGACTCTAAAAATGAAAAATAAAAAAGTTTTTTTAAAAAAGGGATTGATAAGATGTTGGTTGAAAAAGGGAAAAAGAAAAATTCAAAAAAAAAAAAAGACAGGTAAAAAAAAATTAACCTTGAAAGACTAAAGAATCATGGTAAAAAAGCCATGGATTCTATGTGCAGTATTCCCCTAGTGCTGGAGTTTTGCCATTCTCATTGATGGGTAAACTTGGTCTTGGCTGCCTGTTCTCGCTGATCTTCTGGGGGAGCGGCCTGTTGCCGTGGTTCCCAAATGTCTTTGCCGGAGGCGGAATTGCCCCGCCCTTGCCAGTCTGGGCTAAGTAATCTGCTTGGGTTTGCTCTCAGGAGCTTTTGTTCCCTGCGAGCTTTCTGTCTGGTTTGGAGGACAAGAGTGAAAATGGCGGCCTCCCAATCTCCACCCCAGAGGAGCCAAGAACTCGGAGCCCCGCTCCTCAGTGAGCCCCCAGAGAAAAGCAGTCAGTCACTCCCGTCTCCCCGGTCTCCGGCCACACTCCGTGCTCACCCGGCCTGTGACCGAGCGTTTCTATCTCTGGCACCCGACTCGGTGTGGAGTCTCCAAACCCAGCAGATCCCTGCAGTACGCTCCCGAGCCGCTCCTCCCAGGGGAGGAAGGGGAGTCTCCCCGGATCTGCCGCTTGTTGGGTCCCTGCTGGAGGAGCAGTGGCCCGACTGTGCCATGGATCACGGTTTATGTCAACCCCGAGCTGAGAGCCCGTGCCTCAGCTCCGTCTCTGCAGCCGGCTTCCCTGCTCCGATACCTGGGAGCTCTGCCGCACTCAGGCACCCCCGGGCTTCCTGCGACCCCGAGGGTCCTGAGACCACACTGTCCCGCCAGGGTTCCACCCCCCAGCTTAGCCACCGGAGTGACATCCCTCAGCGGAGCCGACTTCTAAAATTCCGATTTTATGCTCTGTGGCTCTATCACTTGCCAGAAGTGGCCAATGGAGGCCCCTCCCCCACACGGTCTATCCCCCCGAATATCGCCTCGGATTCACTTCTCCACACGTCCTACCTTCCATGTGGTCGCTTTTCTGTTCAGAGAGTTGTTGCTATTCTTTCCTTCGATCTCCTGTTGAGTTCATAGGTGTTCAGAATGGTTTGATCCCTATCCAGCTGAATTCTTGGGACCAGACGAAATCCAGGTCTCCTACTCCTCCGCCATCTTGCTCCCTACAAATGAGGTTTTATCACACTTTCCCTTCTTTGACATTTTTTCTTATCTCTGCATCCTCCCTTTCCTCACCACTTACATTCTTTCCTATAATTATAAAATATTTCATGCTTGTATGTGAAGTGATTAGAAGAACTGAAAAATCAATATATAAGACATATAAATGTTATGTATACGTATAATTTTCAATATATACATACATATATGTACACATAAATATTCTTTTATAATTTTTGTAGCTTTCTTTATTTTCCCATTTATTGACTCCCCTTACTATCGTTTATATTAATATTTTGAATTACTAGAATTTATTCTCTAGTATCATAGATCCGGAATAAGGCAAGACTTTTGTTTTTGTCCAAAACAATCCCTTAGAGGAAAGGGAGTCATCAAATATTTGAGCCCAAATTCTTTCATATCACAGGACACCTTCTCAAATATTTTGCTGAACAACACTATAGTTTAAGCACCTGCCCAACTCTTATGTAAATGGTACCTGTAGCTTGGAGATCTCCTTTTATTCAAGCATATAAAGAAATTTTTTCAGAACTAGTTAATGGGCAGTATGTTTTCTGAATTCCTGCATGTCCTCACATTTAATTAGTAGTTCAGTTGTGGGAACAGAATGCTAAGCATTTTTTCCTTATAATTTGAAGGCATTGCTTCAGTGTTGCCTAGCACAAAGTGTTCATGATGAAAATTCTGTTGCTCATCTGATTCTCATTCCTTTTAGGTAGTAAAGTAATCATGAGTCCTGTGCACCAAGAATTTAGGGTGCTTTTCCCCTCCCAGCACTTGGTAAAATTGCACTTCTTGGATCCCTTGAGCTTGAATGGGGTCACGTGACTAATTCTGGCAAATGAGTTGTGAGTGGAGGGATATGTATCCCTCCCAGCCCAAAAGGTTTATTCTGAGAACCTCCAGAACTCTCCTCTTTCCCTCCACCATGGCAAAGGACAGTGTTCCAAGCAGTGGTCATCAGCCTGGGTCCCAGAGTGAAAATGGTGATGACCCAGTAACACAGCCTCTTCATATCTGTCGTATATTCTGGAGATACTCAACCTCTCTTGTGATTTCTTCTCAGCACCCCCAAACCCTCACTACAAAGCTCTGGGCATAAATCACACACTTCCTTTGGAGTATAATATCCTGGCTTTATCCTAAGGGCAAAAGTTCCTACTACCAGACACTATGGTGGGAGTGGGACAGGGATGCTCTTTCAAATAATTAACCTGGTAACTGACCTACCTTACCCTTTGCATTTCGAACATGGGGCCTTTCTGGGGCTCCTAAAGATGTCCCTTACTTATTTCTGGTATTTTGGGCTATGGTTACTTCAGCTCTTTCTTTCTATTCTGATCACATATGTTTTTTGTATTCTAGGAATTCTTCAACATTTTTGACCAACAGATGGTTTCCAACATGGTTCTGCTTTTATTTTAAAAAACAAAAAAACATTACTGTCATTTCAAAGGGATCTTTGGAGGGAAAAGAGAGGTAGTTGTCCATGCTCAGTCCACCATTTTTAATTGGAAGTTAAATGTCCAATTTTAATTGAGTTTTCAACCCAGTGGAAAGAAAAAAAGCATATTGATTCTGAGTTGTCTAAGTAAAGGGCAATATATGAGAGCTTTAATAATATAAACTATCTCCTTCTCCTGAAGTCTTTAATAAGCAATTGTATGAACCTTTAATAAACGATTGTACTTAAGTTTTAGAAGCACAACTTAGAAGGGCATGGCAAGGTTAAAGAGGCCTAAAAGGATATAATAAAGATGATTTGAGGCTTGGGTAATAGGGTATTTGAGGAGAAGTAAACGGAATTAGTACTATTTATTGTAGCCAAATAAAATTTCAGAGTGTCCTAATATAGTAATGCATAAAGTGCTAATGTGCAGATCAAATTTTCTGTATCTACTAAGGCCAAAATAAGTAGAAACTGACTTTAACTACATAAAAAAAGGTTTAGGTGAAAAATAAAAAAAGAACTTTCTGAATGTTAAGGTTTTTAACATAGGCAGTGGAATACTTAAGGAAAGGACAGAAACCAGTTCTCCAATTCTTACCAAAAAAAAAAAAAAAACCTAAAACAACAACAACAAAAAAACACCAAAAATTGGGAAAGTAGGCTTAGTGCATAGGTCTATCTGAATATAGGAGCCTGCATTAGACTCTGTCCCTAGGGCACTATGGTTCTCTGAGAAATGAAGCTGTGGTTAAGTTTTTGGCACAATGGAAGTAGATCATGAACTGCCTATAAAACTGCAAGCAAGCATGTCCTCCATCATCCTTGCAACACAACATAATTCAAGAGAAGCCTGAAATAGGAATGTGTTGTGTTGGAGTATTTTTGCCAACTATTAAAAAGCTCTTATTTAACTTTTCAATTATGAACTTGAGCCTTCTTTGGGAGTTGTCTTCTTCCCACAAAGACTTCCCAGATATGTTTTCCTAGCAACATCTGACCAGACAGCCTAACACATACCCTGTTAGTTATAAACCCTAAGCTGCTTATTGTTCTCTATTCAATTATCTCTAGTGCTACAGTTTTTTTTTTCTCCCTATTCATTGTTTTGATAAAATTGCCAACATGGAAAAACAGAAGAAGAGAAAATAGTTTCTGGTAAGGACTATTTGTTTTAGCCAAATAAAATTTCAGATTGTCCTAATATAGTAAGTTTTCAAATGCATAAAATGTTAACATGCAGATCAGGTTTTCTGTATCTCCACTAAGGCCAAAATAAGTAGAAAGATTTAGGTAAAAAAAAAAAAAAAAACAACCTCTGAATGTTAGGATTTTTAACTTTGGCAATGAGATACCTAAGAAAGATATCTTAACACACCTTTCTTCTCCAGGATGAACTGTTCTCATTCCTGTATCACTCAGCAAATATTCACCAGGTTCCTGATAAGTTTCAGGTCCTGTGATAGGTCCTAGGTGAACAAGAGTGGATGTGAATAGTACAGTCCTTGCTGTCAAAAAGGAGCCTATATTTTAGTAGCATATTTTAACAGACATTAAAGAAGCAGACAGCTAGGCAGTGAGATTCAGCAATTCCTATTATCTCCATTTTTCAGATGAAGAAACTTGGACTTAGCCTAAGTAACTCAGCCCAGGCCATACATCTTTTTGTGAAGTAGATGGGACAGGTATTATATTGTATGTACAAGAGCATACAATTTTATGAAAGAGAAAAGACTGGCCAAAAATAACCCGGTGATAAAGTTACTGATTAAGTAACAAACATACGATTAAGTGTTAATATGAGGAACACAGAAAATAGTACCCTGGAAATTCAAAGAAAGGGTATAAGCTTATAGGTATAAGCTGCTATGCTGATGCTCCCAGTTCCAGACCACACCAAGAATCTGCTCTAAAGCACTGGTTTTCTTTTTTTTTTTTTTTTAAAGATTTTATTTATTTATTTATTTGAGAGAGAGAGAATGAGAGAGAGCAAGCACATGAGAGGGGGGAGGGTCGGAGGGAGAAGCAGACTCCCTGCCGAGCAGGGAGCCCGATGCCGGACTCGATCCAGGGACTCCAGGATCATGACCTGAGCCGAAGGCAGTCGCTTAACCAACTAAGCCACCCAGGCGCCCTAAAGCACTGGTTTTCAAATGTTGGTTGTTTTTTTTTTTTTTTAAGATAATATTTATTTATTTATTTATTTGTCAGAGAGAGACAGAGAGCACAAGCAGGGGGGCAGGGTGGCAAGCAGAGGGAGAAGCAGGCTTCCCACTGAGCAAGGACCTGACGCGGGGCTCGATCCCGGGACCCTGGGATCATGACCTGAGCCGAAGGCAGACACTTAACCCACTGAGCCACCCAGGCGTTCCAAGCAGTGGTTTTTAAACAGGGTGTGGGAAATGATGTTGCCCCTCACCCGGGGGAATGTGGCAGCATCTGCAGTTATCTTTGGTTGTTATAACTGGGTGCTACTCCTGGCATCTGGTCAGTAGAGGCTGGGGAGGGATGCAACTGAACATCCCACAATGTACAGGACAGCCCCCACAACAAAGAATTATCTGGCCCCAAATGCCAGTAAGTGCTGAGACTAAGAATGAGAAATCTGGCTCTAAAGCAAAACCTTGGCTGCCCATTAGAAACACCTGGGAAGACTTCAAGCATCCCGATGCCCAGGCTGTACCCAGATCAATTGAATCAGAATCTCAAGTATTGAGAAATTGGGCCTTGAGTGACAGTAGTTTTTAAAGTTCTCCAGGTGATGCCAAAGTATACCCAAGGTCGATGAGAACTCTTCTAAAGGATGGAAAATACATAAACAGTTGGAAATTGTGTTGGTTAATACATTTGCTCCTAGATTTATTCTCCACTTTTCTTCATCCTGTTTAGGTCCCCAGGAAGCTGCCCAGGAACCACACGTCTCAGGCTCCCTTTCTCTGGCTCCTAGGTAGACTCAGCCAATAGAAGAGCTATCACCTGGACACTGGCGGTGGGAAGGCCAAGCTGGGAGCGTACTTTCCCAACTCCCGAAGTGTGTTGCCACAATTCTGACAGTAGTTCTGTTCGTCTCCACCTGCTGCTGCTCTGGGGAGGCTGCTTGTCCTTGGCTTTAGCTCTGACCCGGGTTCTGCCCCTTATCCTCCCTTGTCCCTTCAGGCCTGGGGTAGCAAAAGTTTGCTACTTTTGCCAGTTCATGCCTGCGTGCTTCAATACTCATTTTTGGGTCCCTCAACTTTGCACACATCTCCGTGAATGATCCCTCAGTTAAAAAGTTACTTCAAAATTCCAGGTGAACGTGCACTTGTTCCCCGCCAGTCAGGGCCAGCTTCATGAGCATGCAACCTGCACAGTGATATAGAGCCCCATGCTCTAGAAAGGTCCCCACTTGGTTTACTGCTCTGCTGTATTCTGTCTTGGAATTCGTAATACTTTTGAACAAGAGGCTCTGCATTTTCTTTTTTTCACTGGGCCCCACAAATTACATGCTGATCCTGCTGCTGGAACTCTGGCTGATACAAAGTTACTCGTGATAGGAAGAAAAGACAGCATAAGCAAGACCTGGAGTTAAAAAAGCACTTGGTATAACTGGTGGATGGTAAAATGTGGCCATTTCCGACCTCGCTGAAAGGGTAATGCATCATCACAGGTGGCAGCGATCTCATGGTGATGTGGAAAAAGCTGATGGATGGGGTCGGCTGCAAGACAGCATTGCCTGGCTGCAAAGTATGTCCAGTGGGTCCTAGCTTAGGTCAGGTGAGAGTCGGTTTAAGAGTAACCAGTTTTCCCCATTTCAGCTCCTGATGTGCCTAGATCTATTCTGAAAGTCTCACCTGAGATATGAATAGTAAGACTCCACAAGTAATGCATACACATTCCAAGAAAAAATATGTTAACATGCATTAAATTCATTTTATTCTTACAATATGCCATATAGCAATAGTGCGGCTGGACTAACATGATGTTTAATAAACATTTTTTATTGAAATACATACATACATAGAAGTACTCAAATAATAAAGTATATATAGTTCAACTGATTTTCAAAGTAAACACATACTCTGATAAAGAAAGACCATTATCAGCTCTCCCGAAAGCCCCCTTGTGCCAATCCCCTCTCCAAAAGTGACAACTGATGCCACAGGGAAGTATTACTTACTTTATGGAAACAGAATCATACAGTATGAGTTGTTTTGTCTCTTGCTTATTTGTCAGTATTTATGTTGCATGTATTTTTTTTTTAAGATTTTATTTTTATTTTTAAGTAGTCTCCACACCCAACATGGGGCTTGAACTCACAACCCCGAGATCAAGAGTCACATGCTCCACCGACTGAACCGGCCAGGCACCCCTTATGCTGTGTGTATGAATGATTTCTTCATTCTCTTTGCTGTATAGTGATCCATTGTAAAAGTATTTCACAATATATTTTCTCATTCCAGTATTTACGGGCATTTGGTTTTCAGGTTTTCATGAGAAATGCTGCTATGAACATTCTTGCCATATCTTTTGGTGCACATGTGCGCATTTCTTTGGAGTATATATTTAGGAGTGCTGTATTGATAGGAAAGTTGTCAGCTTTAGTAGACATTACCAAAAAATGTTCCAAAGTGGTTGTATCATTTTATACTGCTACCACTGGTGGAGGAATGTTCCAGTCGTTTCAGATCTTTAATAATACTTAGTGTCATCTTTTATTTTTTTCATTTTAATCATTCTGCTGGGTTCACAGCAATTTCTCATTGTAACTTTAATTTGCAATCATTCCCCTGATGACTAATGCGTTCAAGCACCTTTTCATATATTAATTGTCCATTTGGGTATCTTCTTTGTGCAATGCCTATTGAAGTTCATGCCCATTTTTCTATTAGATTGTAACTTCTTTTTTTTTTTACTCATAGTTTTTTGTGCAAGTCCTCTGTTGTTTATATATATATGCAAATACCTAGCCCCATTCATGACTTGTCTTACTCCTTTCTTGGTATCTTTTGAAAAAAGGAATTCTTAATTTTAATGTAGTTCAATTTAGGATCTTTTCCTTTATGGTTAGTACTTTTTGTGTCCTATTTCAGAAATCTTTGTCCCAAATCCATGAAGATATCTTCTATTCTTCTACATTGCCTTCTAGAAGATTTATTGCTTTACCTTTCACATTTAGAGGAATAATCAAAACACTAAATCGTGTGATTGGTGAGAGGTAGATGTCAGGGTTCATTTATTTCCACATAAACAAATGAGCTATGATCATTTATTTAAAAGACCATCCTTTTCCTATTGTTCTCTAGTGCTACTTTTGTTATAGATCAAGTATCCAAATAACACTAGCTTTAGTATTCTGGTAATGCTGGGCTCATAGATGAGTTATATAGAATTAGTATTAGTTATTTCCTAGATGTTTGGTAGAATTCACCAGCAAAGCCATCTGGACCTGAAATTTATTTCCCCCCCTTAGGAAGATTTTTAACCATATTTGATTTCTGTAACAGATATAGGACTATTTAGGTTATCTCTTTTTTCTTGACTGAGCTCTGGTAGTCTGTGCCTTTTGAGGAATTTGTCCATTCCATATAACCAGTATTTATTGGCAACTTAGTTTTGTTAATCTTTTCTATTGTTTTCTTATTTCCTATTTCATTTATTTGTATTCTAATCTTTATTGTTCCCTTCCTTCTGCTAACTTTTTGGGTTTAGTTTGTTCTTCTTTTTCTTAATGTATGCATTTATAGCTATAAATTTCTCTCTTAAAACTATTTTTGCTGCATCCTATAAGTTTTGGAATGTTGTGTTTCCATGTTTGTTGGTCTCAAGATATATTTTTATTTCCCTTCTGATTTCTTCTTTGATATATTGGTTGTTCAGGATAGTGTTGTTTATTTTTTAGGTTTTTGTGAATTTTCCAGCTTTTTTTCTGTTATTGTTTCCAGTTTCATACCATATAATTTCTATTTTCTTGAATTTGTTGAGACATGTTTTGTAACCTAATATATGATCTATCCTGGAAAATATGCTATGTACACTTGAGAAAAATGTGTATTCCACTACTGTTGGAGGGAATGTTCTATGTATGTCTATGAGGTTCATTTGGTCTACAGTGTTGTTCAAATCTGCTGTTTCCTTCTTGATTCTCTGTCTGAATGATCTATCCTTTGTTGAGAGTGGGTTATTAAAGTCCCCAACGATTACTATATTGCTCTTTACTTCTCGTCTTAGTTGTTAGTATTTGCTTTATGTATTTAAGTGCTCTGATGTTGGATGCATAAATATTTATAGTTGTTATATCTTCTTGATGAATTGACTGCTTTCTCATTATATAATAATTTTCTTTGTCTCTTAGACACTCTTAGACTACTTTTAGCTTTAAGTCTCATTTATCTGATATAAGTATAGTTATTCTGCTTTCTTTTGGCCACATTTTGCTTAAAATACTTTTTTTTCATCCCCTCACTCTGAAGTCTATCTGTCCTTAAAACTAAAGTGAGTCTCTTATAGGCTGCATTTTGTTAGGTCTTGTTTTGTTATCCATTCAGTCATTCTATGTCTTTTGATAGGATAATTTAATCCATTCATATTTAAAGTAATAATTGGTAGGTAAGGACTTACTGTTGCCATTTTGTTAATTGTTTTCTGACTGCTTGTATCTCCTTTGTCCCTTGCTACCTCTCTTATTGTCTTCCTTTGTGATTTGATTACTTTTTGTGGCAGCATGCTATGACTCTTTTATCATAATCTTTTGTGTATTTACTACAGGTATTTCCTTTGTGTTTACCATGAGGTTTACATAAAATATTTTATATTTATAACATCCTATGTTAAACTGATAATAACTAGCTCCTGGTGGCCACAATTCTACTTTCTTTCTCTATAAATTTGACTACTCCAGGTACTTCATTTAAGTGGAATCATACAATATTTGTCCTTCTGTGTCTGGTTTATTCACCTAGCATAATATGTTCAAGGTTCATCCATGTTGTTACATGTATAAGAATTCCATTCCTTGGAATGGAATAATATTCCATTACATGTATATATTGTGTTTTGTTTAACCATTCATCTGTCCATAGATATTTGGGTTGTTTCCACCTTTTCAGCATTGTGAATAATGTTACTACACACAATGGTGTAAAATATCTGTTCAAGTCCCTGCTTTTAATTCTTTTGTGTGTATACCTAGAAGTGGAAATGTTGAATCATATGGCAATTCTATGTTTAATTTTTTGAGGAATCAACATATTGTTTTCTACCAAAGATGCACCATTTCACATTCTCACAAGCAATGCACAAGGAATCCAATTTCTCCACATCCTAGACAACACCTGTAGGTTTTTGGTTGGCTGGTTGTTTGGCTCTTGATTATAATAGCCATTGTAATGTGTGTGAAGTGGTACCTCACTTTGGTTTTGATTTGTATTTCCCTAATGATTAGTGATGTTTAGCATTTTTTCACATGTTATTTGGCCATTTACATTTTTTCTTTGAGGAAATACTTATTCAAGTCCTTTGCCTATTTTTGAACTGGGTTGTTTGTTGTTTTTGTTGTTGTTGTTGAAGAAAAACATTTTAAATAAGATAAGCTGATATAATATTGCCAGGATATAATATTTCCTAATACGATGTTGCCAAAAAAGTTTTTGAAATAATTAGCAGTGCATATGTCTCACAAAGGATTTTTATTCAGGATATATAAAGAACTCCTACAACCCATGAAGACAAACAACCCAATTTGGAAAGGACAAAAGATTTAAACAGACACTTCATAAAAGAAAGTATACATGTGGCCAGTAAACACATGAAAAGATGCTCAACATCACTAGTCATCAAGAAAATGCAAATTTAAATCACAGTGAGATACCACTGCATACCTACAAGAATGGATAATATTAAAAATAAAAATTCTAGGGGTGCCTGAGTGGCTCAGATGGTTAAGCATCTGCCTTCAGCTCAGGTCATGATCCCAGGGTTCTGGGATCGGACCCCACGTTGGACTCCTGGCTCAGCAGGGAGTCTGCTTCTCCCTCTCCCTCTGCCTCTCCTCCTGCTCACGGCTCTCTCTCTGTCTCAACTGAATAAATAAAATCTTAAAAAAAATACTACTAAATGTGAGGATGTGATATAACTTATACACACTTTTATGGGAGTATAAAATGGTGCAACCAATTTGGAAAAACATTTTGGTAGTTTCTTAAGAAGTAAAACACATTTATCATACAACCCATCAATTTTACTCCTAGCTGGTTACCCAAGAGAAATAAAACATATCAGTATAAAGAACTGTACATAAATGTTCATAGCCACTTTACTCCTAACGGCCAAAAGGTGGACACAACTTAAATGTATATGGACAAACAGATCATGATATGCCATAAAATGGAACTCTGCTCAGCAATAAAAAGGAACAAACTACAGATACTGCAAAATGGATGAATCTCAAATATATGATGCTGTGTAAAAGAACTGAGACACCAAAGAATACATACTATATAAATGAATTTATATCAAATTCTAAGACAAGAAAAATTAATCTATTATGGTGTAAAGTAAATAAGGGCTTGCCAGGGCCTTCAAGGGAGGAAATGGACTGAAAAGGAAAACAAAGGAACTTCTGGGGATGATATAAATATTCTACAACTTGATTGTGGTGATGGTGGTTCCACAGATGTACGCATATCTCAAATCTCATCTAAATGTACACTTAAAATTGGTGCATTTCATTGTATGTAAATGATACTTCAATAAAGTCAATTTCTGAAAAAGTAATTTCTTTTAGTAACCAAGAAACTATGATGATAATTGAAGTTTCCAGACTGTGAGGATATACTTAGGTCTGACCTAAGTATGACAAATCAACACCTTACACTGAGGAAGGCATGTAAGTACCTAGCTTCTTTTATTCATAAGCTGAAATAATTGTCCATGATCTCATTAGTAAAATAATTACATTTGCTCTTTCTTTTTTAGATTTTCTGAATCTGCCACTACATTTCGAACAAATAAACTGAAAAATAGAATAATATATATTTAAAATGTTTGGGTTACCAGAGAGCAAAAAACATTATTTATAACATTCCCAAGTAAATGGAATAAAGCATTTCAAAATTACTTCTTTTATATTTCAAACATACTCTGTTGTGCTGAATGGCCCTTTAAACATAAGCCAAGCCCATGGGAAGTTCCAAGGGTGTCAGCTAGGTCTTCAGCTCTGTTATTGAATTGTTAGACAAAACTGCCTACATTTTTTATTTCAGAGCTCGTGAAATTATACAAAATCTACTTGCAGTTTCGTGTGGATAAAATATATAAGCCCAATGAGAAAAGTTTCTCTTTAAATCATAAGGAATTCATTGAAAAATAATTATTAAAAATAACATGTAGCATTTTGATATTAGGAATAAAAAGGACAACCCAACAATAGAAATATACCTTGTGTTCTACAGATTAGCCTCAAAGGATAAAATATGGCTACTATCTTGTGAAAATAAATCTAATTCTTGCCTTGGACAGAGCCTGGGTAGAATGCTGTATCTGATGGTATCATCTCCTAGGGTTTGAGATTTTTAACACTAAGAAAATGTTCTTGTTTTCTTGTATTTTCATGACAAAATAGCATTCTTATTAAAAGGATTAGATTACAAAAAAGGGAGAGAGAAGCAGGGAGAGGGGAGAAAAATCTCACCTAGAATGTCAGGTTTCAGGAAGATGTCCTAATGATGTGAATCTGTGTATTTTTCTGTGGAGGTGTGACTTCCACGGCGTGGCTGCAATTAGCTGTGGAATAATTATACAAATTGCACAGAGTCGTTTTACTCAGGTAAATTCAACCCTTAAAACTAGGAAGTGCTGCCAATTTGACCAGAAATCTGTGATTTTAAAGATTTTTGAGAAAATAATTTTTCTCTTCTTCAAGTTGTACTATGGGATCCATTAACAAACCAAACTCTTCCATCCATCCAGAAGAATGTTATCTCTGAGTGTTCTGATTTTCTGGTTTTGAATTATACATAACCATGAAACTCGGGGCTTGTCTTCCCTCCAAGCTCTTCCACTACAATAGCATGATTTACTAGAAAGTTACTTATCATACAACACAGCTTCAAAGACCAAATCCCCCTTATTTGCTCCTTAGAATTTTTCATTACAGCAATATGAATTAATGCCAGTTGTTACACCAGGAGAGATCAAACTGAAACTTCCACAGAAGTCAAGTAACAGGAATCTCAGAGGGAGTGATAGAAACTGTGATATGCTCTTCCGTGACTGATGGACTATGCTTTCGGTTTTAAAAAAAAAGAAAAAAGTAGCAAAACTGAACAAGCCCCCAGGGCATAAAACAAACTGCAAAAATAAATACAAGGAGAGTAATTCACAAATTTAAAAATACATAATCAATAAGGATGGGTGAATATGGCAGCATTTTGAGATAGAACTGCATTTTCAACTATTTTTAAAATGCTTCCCATTTGGCAGAACCCCAAATGGGCTTTGCCAAGCACTTTTTCTTCTTAATTTTTAAGTGCGTATGTATTTCAAGGAAAATTTAATCCATATGTTCCTCTCTCATTTACACAATTTATCAAAATGTTGCTTTGAATGAGCCATTTAATGTCTAAGAAAACTGAAATACTTCTCCACCCCCCCATAGTAGTTTTTAGCTTTTTTTCTTTGTGAATTAAATATGTGTTTGGTACTACATATGAAGCTAATTGAAAAATATTCAGTTCTGTTTTAATATTCAGAATCAAATAAAGTCCAATAACATTAAAAATAACAGAAGATACATTCCCCTACAGTACTATATTTTCAAGTTTCTAAAAGCCTTCTTTCATTCACATGGTTCCTATAAATCAAAGAAATGCTAGAATGAAAAGATACCTCAGAAATGTTAAAGTTTTTTCTCTCACTTTAAAAACTAGGAAACTGAGTCCCAGAGAAATGAAAGAATCTGCCAAAATCACAAAACTAATTAGTGGCAGAGCCAAGATTTATATCTTCCCATTACAGTGACTTCTTTGGTTTTTCTGATTTTAATTAGGATTTCATCTATATCTAAACACATAGAAGTATCAGTATAATACTAGATCATAAAAAAAAAGTGGAGCTCACTTCCACATGAAATGTATCTGCCTGCTTCCAAAAGATCAACACCTGGACAACGGATTGGCTGGACATGAAAAGTTCAATATCTGGTGTTGCCATCGAGAATTTCAATGGCTCAATGTACCATGTGATCCTAATTGCATCTACCCATTACATCTCCACAAGGGTAGGTGATAAATCCATTTAAAAGAAAAATTAAGTCCCATTATACTCTCAACCCTTACCAGTAAGATGCTACAGAAAAACAAGCTGATTAGGCTTTAAGGCTAAGGACATTTCTTCCTCCCCTCTTTCTCCTCCTCTTCCTTCTTCTTCCACTAAAAGGGATCATTCTAGGGGACACAAAAATCTGGTGATGGGCATTCCATGATGTCTGGAGGGTCTCAGTGAAGACATGAGTCCATGGGATAGGACCAAGGTACACCTTTGGTTCGTCCTCTATTACCAGTGTCTTCAGGCAAGAAAAAAAAGGCACAGATGAGTAAAAAACTGCTCTCCCCAGGGAAAGAAAAGAAAAGAACAGAAAACCATTGGAGCTTCCATTTGTTATGTTAGCAGGCAGTCATAAACTACAGACCACAAATCACAATCAAAAGAACTTTGTAAAATTCTGTAACCTTGTAACTTACCAGTGTTTATACTGTGTTACTCTCTGTTTTGTAGCAGTAATTTCCAGCAAAATCTTATTTTTTTAATATGATGGGAGGGGGCATATAATATGTGTATGTTTTTTGGGCCAAAGGAGAGAATTGGAGGACCCTTTTCTGGAGGGAGAAACCAAAATCATACGGTGCAGAGCATCTCAACCACTTACTAATTATTTAACCTTGGGTCTGTTACTTAACAATCTTTCTTTGTCTCAGTTTCCTATCTATAAAATGGAAATAATAACAGGGCCTACTTCATAAAAATTAGTGAAATAATACATGTAAAGCACTTAGGACAGTGTTTGCATATAATAAGACCTCAGTAAAGAGAACTGTTGCACTATCATTTTTTTCTTTACACTGAAATAGGAAAATAGGCTAAATTCCCAGGATTCATGACAAACAGAAAAAGAAAATACAGGAAGATCATTTAGGACTTATAAGGAGCTCTAAGTCTTAGCAATAAATTTATTGAACTGGAATTCTAAACTCAACTATACACTCAAGTGCAAAACAAGGACTCAACTGATGCTACTATAACAAGTGCCCATATCATTAGTACCTGTGGCATTTGAAACACTGTAACCCTACCGTCTTCCATCTTGATCTCCAGCTATTAAAAATAATAGTGTATTCAAAGACTGGACAGCCACTGTTACCCAATGCAAAACACTCAAGAGTCTTGTCAGAATTCCCGGTTTGAAAAATGGTTACTTTGGCAATAATGACCTTAGACATGATAACTTTGGAGTGGGAGTGAGATGATTTCTGAGTTTTTTTCCTTGGTGAAGTTTTTCTCTTTTGATTGTAATTTGATTGGTTTTACCAGATGATATATGGATTGAAGAGCACCCTAGCTTGAGAAGTGGGAAGTCCATGATGGCAGCCTTGGCCTTAGGTACCAATCTGAAGTCAACATTCTATTTCTAGGGGGTTCTGGGTTTTGTAAAAATGAGGTGAGATTTGGTGGTCATAAATGTCCCTACCACTCTAATATGTTGTGGACCTATAATGGTATACTTATAAAACAGTGAGATTAGTTTTCCTGGCCATCATTACTCTATCATCAGAACAGATTTATATAGCACCTTTCTTTGAAAGTTCCATGCATTCTATACACAATAATTGACAAAAGAGAGAGGAATGTGGTGAATACAATATGCTTTTGCACTGGATCTGAGTTCAAATTCAAAGTCTCCCACCTTATCAGTGGCTCAATATTGAGCAAATTACTTAATTTCTCTAAGTCTAAATTTGCTCAATCATTAACTATGGTTCACTTTACCTATTTCATAGGGTTGTTCAAGAATTAAACAAGAGAACATAACTCATGGGCTTACCTCCTAATAGGTGATCAAATAGAAGAGGGTTATTATTCTTGGTGTAGGAAAAGAAACAATGGATTCAAACCTGGAAAGTCTTTCATCAAAGGGAGTGTTTATATGCAGGTTGCATTGTGCACATGAATAATGCTTCCCAAATCTAAAAGACTGTTGTCATTTTTTGTCATGTGCTAAAATATTATCAGTAGAGACCCCGGAAGAAGCAACGTGACGGTTTTGGTTGAACGAATTAATAAAAGTGCTCCTTTCAGCCAGGACTCTTGGGCATTGCGGAATACTTTCACAATGTGTTAGAGTCTGATTATATCATACAACTGACCATTGTATCCATTGTACCAGATATTTTGAGCTTAATGGACACAAACATATATTGATGAATAAGTGAACTGTTTCATATTTAAATGATTTTTAAAAATTAAGTTTGTTCCTGATAGGTCTGAAATGGCTAAAAAAATTAATTTTTCATAAATGGGAAGAGGTACATGAGAATACACCCAAAGAGACTAATTCTAAGCTGTGCATAGCAATTGTGAACAAGTATCCTCTAATCAAAAGGGCTTTACAGATGGACAGTTCCTCCTTGATATAAGGAGACATTAATGATACAACCTATCTTCAGGCTTGACCCAGGGCCATCTTGAAAGGAAGGATACACGTGAACTTCAGAAGAGGGGGTCTGGTTGCTGAGATCAGGCAGGACTACAGCGTTTGAGCTCTCAGTTGACAGAGGAAGTCAGGAGCCAAGAGACCAGGGATTACTCTGTCCGCTCTGTGACCTCCCCTGGGTTATTATTTTTGTTGCCTGGGTCAGTTTCCTATGATGATTATCAATAAAAGCTCTAAAGTAATTTTAAAAAATAATGTGCATTCTGGAATCGTGGTGGGAAACTGCTCCACACTCTGCAGCCAGACTTGAATATGGGGAGGAAGATCACAAAGGATGGAGGAAGTAGGCTGAGTCCTAGAGGCCTCTGTGAGGAGGAACGGAGATGAGCAGGGCCAGAGAAGGGATTCTGAGAATCCCAGATACAGTGTAGGATCAAGCAAGGGAACTGCTTTCTCTCAGTTTCTAGCAATACAGGTTTTGGGGGTTATTTTCTCCAGGTTTGCAATCTATTTAATCTATCTGTACTCTAGTACATAATTCTTTCTTACAACTTTTTCACAGTGCTTTCTGAAAGTTTATTTTCTGGGTTTGGAAAATGCTGTGAAGTCCAGCTCACTAGGAAATAAATTCAACCTGATTACTTAACCAAACTTCCTGAATGGCCAATATATGAACTTATCTCCAACTCAAAAATGAACAGAGCATTGTCTTACCAAATATCATCATTTCCTGCCTTTGAGAAGAGACTAGAAAGACTTGTGCTGAACCATTTCAGAGCATTTTAGATATGTCTTCAGCTGAAACCTGGAAATCAAAGCAAAAGAGAAGAAAAATAAATATATAAAAACAAAATTTGTGAGCTTTGGGAAACAAGTGGTTTTGGGGAAAAGCTAATTTTCAAAGGTCTCCATCTGCCCCATGGCCACTCCCTTCTCTTTTAGGACCTTTCCGCCTCTCTTCATTTCAGTTTTGAGTTAGAAATACTGGAACTGATCACTTTTCAGCCTCAATAAGTCCTTGCTAATTATTTTAACATTTCAGGTTCAGGAAACCCAAACCCAGTGTTTGTTAAGTACTCTTTGCCTTGATTTGTATGCCCTCTTATATTTCAAGGGAAGTTGGGTCCATGTGTTTCTGATTCGTTCTTACTTAACTCATCAAGACATTGTTTCATAAAGGCCATTTGATGTCCAAAGATTCTGCTGAATCTTTTGTTCGTTAAGCCATATAGCCAGTGAAGCAATATGTAGTTTATAACAAAAGAACAGAATTAGGAGATCCAGGAACCAACTATCCTACCTCTGTCCCTCATGTGCTTTCATACAATGATGAATCACTTTTCTAGATATCTGTGTTATCTGTGGAGAAACAACAATGTTTTATGCAAGGTTTAGAGAATTTTATAATAAAATATAATTTTGGAAAGTCTTTGTTAAAAGTAGGTCATGTTATAAACCAATACCAAGTTGAAAGAATGAGTTTTTGCTTGGTGTTGAGGCTGTTATACTAATTTTCCTGGCCAAGTACCACAACTCAAAATTAAAATTTCAAATGGTGATTAGACAGAACATAATGTTTCACCTGAAAGCATAATTCTTATATGGCTTTACACACTGGGAGAGTTCTATATTTCCTACTGGTTTCCTTTTTGAGCCAACAATCACACCACTGATCTGTTTAACAATTTGGAGAAAGTTAAGAGGTAGATATTTGCCATAGAGAGACATTCCTGTTTTTGACTCAAAGGCAGAAATTCTCCCAATGTTTTATCTTGGAGTATAGAATATTGAAGTCAAAGTTCCTCTAAATGGAATGGCAACAAATTTAGCAGATATCAACAATAAAATAATTTATTTTTATTCATTCATTCCAGTTTTCCACTGCGTTCCTTATATTACAGTTAACTTGCTGGTCTCTGGGTTCTCAGGTGGCACTCTGATAGTTTACCAAGCCTCCAAAGGGCAAAACAGGATTCAAGAATCAGTTTTGACTAGGGTCAAAAGCAGAAATCAAGGGAGTTCTCAATCAAAATGACAAGGGAGTTGCAGGAAACATGTTCAGGCAAACTAACAGGATTTGCCTTTTTTGGCTTTTTGCTTCAGGAAGGCATCTAGAAAAGAAGAGAGTGATCACAGGGTTGATGAAGACATTTGAAAATTAGCTTTTTATCAAAAACGCTTGTTTCCCAAGCTCAGAAACTTTCTATCATCTATCTATCTATCTATCTATCTATCTATCTATCTATCTATCTATCATCTATCTATCTTCTCTGGATCACTTGATCTCCAAGCAGTGGCCTGGTATCAGGTATCAAACATGGCATAATCACCACCCAGAACAGACTGAGACACATAGGCAGAGGGTCAGTAGGCATGTACGTAGTCCTCTTTTCTCCAGCGTCCCAGTAGAGGAGTAGTTGGACTGGGAATGGCCAGATATACCATGGGTGTGCTGCAGGAGAGGCACCTAGCCCCTCTTCTGGTCTTTTTGTAGAGTTCTCATGAAAGCATATAAGGGAGGTAAAACAAGATAAGTTTTCTTACTAGCTGCTTAGGGGAAGTACATACGAGTGCTGGATATGCCAGTTGTCCAGCACCAATATCCCTTGGAGACCTTGTGGCAAGTTGAAACCAGCCATTGACCCTCCTGCTGAGGTGATAGGTATTAACTAATATCAGCTGGCTCCTGCCAGGCATACTAGAAAGATTCACTGGACAAACCTCTTTGTCTCTCCACAATTGGTAAGCTACTGAAACCTATTAGGAGAGTACCTACTACTTGCCCAGGGACTGGAATAAGGAAATCAAGAGAGGCATAGTAACATCCATATTTGATCCATGGTAGGGGGAGGTGGAACAACTAAAGGCTAGCCTTCCAGGAGTTCACAGTCTAGTGAATGATGACAGAACAAATACTGACCACATAACATGGACCATGACCTCATAGAGGTGTGAGCTACAAATGACGTGATAATATTACAGATGACACGGTGATCAACTCTGGGGGCAGAAGGGAGGGGTCTTAGAAGCCTTCCCAAGAAGTATATGCTCAGGGGGAGGCAGGCTATGGGTGCAGGTTGACGGAAGGGCATTCCAGACAGAGGGAACCATATGTAGGCAAGAGCGCTAATTATAGCCAAGCCAAACGAAGTTTGAAGAAATACCCCCCTCCCACAGTTTTATATATTCTGGAGGAGTCAAATCATAAGAAGCTAAAGTCCAACAGAATAACACAGTTTCCAAAAATTTCACAATTACAGAATGCCAGGTCCATTTCAAAAGCCAAGATTCTTTTAGAACCCTCTAGAGTAATGAATTGTCTCTCAAATGTTTTCTGTCCCCTTCTCCTACCTGAGTGGCCTGGTTGATATCTTCTTCCAATTGTTCATGGAGCTGGGGTGATATTAACTCAACTGCCCTTGCTAGTTGGCTTTCTTATCTTTTGGTCTGGGTGTTATTTTTGTCCCAGCTAGAGTACCCAACAACCAAAGTACCTTGTATACCCTAAAAGAAGCACAGAACTCCCTCTGGTCAGGTCAAAGAATATAGCTCCTCTAACAAAACTCAAAGTTCTGATAATAAGAGAATTCTTCTTTTTAAGGTTGACTCTATCTGTTTATAATTCTTCCTGCTTCCGAAGCTGAGAGGCTTTATCTGAGTGGAGTCACAGTGTCATCTCCCATGATCTGGGTCACCGGAAAGTTGATATACTAAATCCTTTAAAGGCTTACATGTCTTTGCCCTAAAAAAATGACATTCTGTCTATATCAGGGATACTGCTTCACTCCAATCACCTGCTAAAGACTTCCACAGTCCCTCGGTGGCCCCTGTCCCTCTCCACCTCCCTTCCTCCTCAGCCAGGCAGTGGATGAAGTGACATTCTCGGTAGCTCAGAAAAGGCTTCAGGGAGTTGTGAATTTTCATATTCATACCTCTCAAGCTGGCACGAGAGTCTTGGCTTTTGCTATTCAATAGGAGAAATGGGAATAAAATTTAGAAGCCCGTAAATAGATTTCTTACTTGTAAATCTTAACATGTTTTGAAAAGCTTGATGCACTGAAGTGGGTGAATCTGGCTGATGTTAATTTAGTGAGAGGGTGTATTTGTTATCGACTGCTGTACAGCAAATCCCCCCAAAATTTAGCAGCATAAAATAATAATAACCACTTACCTCTCATGCTTCTGTGATTCAAGAATTTGGGAGTGGCTCAGCTGGGTGGTTTGGGGTCTCATGAGGTTATAAGCAAATGGTGTCTCTGCCTGGGGTCATTTTGAAGGCTTTTTCACACACAAGCATGGTGCCCCAGCTAGGAAGACTCCAAAGCTAATGGCTCGAGCGAGTAGGGTTCCTCGAGGAGGTCTCTCTGCTTGTTTTCTGTATCATGGCAGCTTTAAGGCATCTGAACTTCTCATATGGCAGCTCAGGCCCTCAGGGGCATATCTGCTAAGAGTACAGAGTAGAGAGAGAAAGGTGGAAGCTGTGTCATTGTCCCCAGTCCACCTGCAGAAGTGTCAGAGGATTGCTGCCCCTCATTCTGTTTGGTAGAACTGACTCACTGAGTTTGGCCCAAGTTTACGGGAAGGGTAATTAGATTCCACCTTTGTATTGCAAAAGTGTCAAAGAATTTGCAGATTTGTTTTAAAACAATCACAAAGGAAGTCAGGAATAGGGGAGTATCAACTGAAAAGGGCATAAATAGAAAAATATAAAGCTCATTATCATAATTTCCACTGACATTTCTTTGAAATTTGACATGACTCAAATTCAGACTTCTAAAAATGTCTCGGGATCATTTTTGCCTTTTACCTAGTTTCTAATTTTCTGTTACATAATTCTATTTTTTCTTAATGACATCAATTTTCTTTTTAATTTAATTGATTAAATTTTGTTTTGTACCTACTGTATGCTAAGCATGTGCTAATTCAGATACAGATGCAAATTTGTGCAGTCCATGCTTTCAAGGAGTTCCCAGTCAAAATTACAATTCCTTCTGACACGTGCAACATTAGAAGCATAAACAAGGCATAGAGATGAAATAGATATGGGAAAGAAAAATCACCTGATAAATTTGTACCATATATTTTCATTCTACTTCACAGCCTTGCAAAATGAGACCTTCAATTGCACCTGTTTTAAATGGGCCATAAACCCTATTGTTAATATTAATTTGAAGTATTCCCGAAGGTAGTCTTTAGTGCTAAAGCCAGACAAAGATTTTCTGAGGTTAAAACACAAAGGTTTAAGCATGGGATTCTCATCTAGGTATAAATTATTGAGATGTCATTTGGTCCAGCCCCATGCATCCAAGCAGATCTCAGCCCAGTCCAAATCTATAGAAATCTATCCTACTGTTTTTAGGATGGTGCTACTAGGAATAGCTCTTGCATCTCATATGGTGAAAGATATTTACTATACTGCAGGAGGCCCTGATGTACCATCAGGTATGCAAGCCCTAAGAGGAAGCCCGTGCAGAAAGAGGAGGGCACGGGAGAGCACCTCGGGAAGGCCGCACTCAGAGGCTGGAAGAAGGAAGAAGTTCACTGAGGAGACAAGAGACTGGCAGTCAGGGTTAGGAAAGTAGAGAGGAAAAGAAGAACCAAGACAGTCCAATGTCATGACAGCTCAAGAGGGGAGACTTTTCATAAGGAGAGGGGCAACAACCCTGTGAATGAACCATGTAGGTCAAGAAGGATGAAGGCTAAGATGGGTGCTTCTCAAATCACAAAGCAGTTCAAGGAGGTCACTGGTGATCTTCACATCATAGCTTCTGTCGAGTGCTGGAAAGGAAAGCTACCGAGACTGCCCCAGATTACTCAGCACACAATTACCAGACAAGGGGTCCTGTAGTTCTACTGGGATTGTAGCAAATTCCTCGATGCAATTCAACAACTATGCATTTGGGCACCTACTGTGTTTCTAGCCACTTTTTAAGTGACTCCACACTCCCCACAAAGAGATTAAATTCCTTAGTCCAGTATTCATTGCTTTCCAATATCACTAAGTCTTGTTTATCAACTACTATGTCCTCACATGCACACTTTACTTTGTCCTAATATGATTATGCTTTAAAAAAAAAATCTCATGCCTAAGTTTTTATTTCTCTCTTGCTGCCAGGGAAGAAGTCCAAAGAGGCTAATTCAGAGATTCACCATGGTAGGGATGTGTTATAGGAAAAAGAGAATGTTTAGATAAAAATTTTAGGCAGAATTCAGGAAAAAAGTCATCTGGTTAAAGAACATCAGCTGAGAGGATAGGAGCTAATTTCCCAGAAGAGCTCTTAATTGCATTAAAGTTTATCAGAAAATTGCTTAAGCATTTATCAGGAATGCTAATTTCTTTCCAGAGGAATGTTGGTTGTGAACTGTCTTCCACACAAAATATTTTATCCCACACCAAGTATGGGACAAGCTTCTGTCCCATCTATTTACCCTTCCTTATGAACGCTTCATGATTTCTCAACATCAGAACATATTCTGTACCTGCATGAGCTTCCCCACTCCCCAGTCCCTGTCACTTCTTGTTGCTTCCGGCCAAATCACATGTTCTCTCCTCTTATCATGGACTATTCTAAACTACAGTTCTTTTTCTATTCTAAACTACAGTTCTTTTATTGCCACCCTTAATTTTTATTGTTGTTGACTGTATTTATATTTCTTATTTTAACTACAAGAAATTTTATCTGTTCCTCTGTATGTACTCATTAATGTTAAGTAAAGGTAGAATAAAACGTGTCTAATCCATAGTATATGAGATGTTTTATAATGCAATCTTCAATATGTTGTACTTCATGGAAATATTTCATAACCTAATTATCATTAGTCAGATTAGATTCAGTGGTGAATCCTCAGTACGTGTCTTCTCCCTCATGGTGTAAGATGGATGCTTCATCTTTAGCCATTGCATCCTTACTCTTGCCAGCAGGAAGGGGGAAGGGGAGAATGACATGCCCCTTCTTTGTAAGGACACATTTCAGAATTTGCACACAATACTGTCAGAATCATTAATGCACTGAAAAGCCAAAGCACATTCAATGACATCCCCTTAGTTATAACTTAGTTACATTACAGCACCAATAGCAAGGGAAACTCAGGAATGGACACAATTTAAAAAATCATGGGTTCCACTACTTAGGAGGAAAAAAGAACAAATGTTGAGAGAGAGCTAAAAGTCTTTCCTTCTATAGCTGGCTAATTCTAATATTTACCAAACCTCACTGGTCAGGAAATTCCTGTTTTAATTTAACTTGTTTTTCCACAATCCCAGCATATTTATTCCTCTTGGGTTCTCAGTAAATACTGAGACTCCATTTTTTTTTAGTGTAGCAAAATATCAGTTCCAAGCTTTGGGAGAATATATATATATATTATATATACAACAAAAAGTGTTGGGGACCACTTTTATGTAAAACATCATGGTTCCCAACTTTTTCTGATCATGAACCACAATCAATACATATTAACCCCCACAATATATTTACATTCATCTATTAACATATTTACAAATGTACAACTATATTATATAAATTATAAAATATGCACAAAAATTAAAATTGGAAAGATAAGGAATGAATACAAATAAAAGTTCAAATATTTCCTTCCCTCACACCAATGGACTTTCTGAGGCAAACACCAATCTAACAGATGTTAAATATCTTGATTTATGCTCTTCAGCTATCACGCACATCATCATTTCAACTGAGAATTCAACCAAAGCCTAACAGAGAAGACTAGGACAACATGCTAACAATATACGTTGTTATGTTGTTATGTCCCACATGGAAAAGAAATAACAATTGTTGAAACTCCCACATTTTGGGTCTGACAAACAAATTAAGTGTCTCGACAAAATGTCTGCATTGAAAAACCCATTTGGGCTTTTTCACAACATAGTTGACTTTGTTAAAGAGTTCAATGTCTTCTTGTTTATGAAGTTTTAATTTTACTACTATTGAGTTACTCAGATGGAATAAACAAGGAACACTGCTGTTCTGCTCATTGTGGTCATGAATTACAGGGCCCTGGAGAAGCATGTTGAGGTACTTTGGAGTCTCGATTTCAGTGTGCTGTGTGTATACTCTGTATGCTTCTATACAACGTGAATGTAGCCTTTAAAGTTTTTCAAACGAAGCTATAGTTGAATTTGCTGGACCAGTCATGTTGCATTTCCCTGAGGGCAAACCCCAAGATTGACAGCTCTCCCTTTGTGTTACAGAATAAAACTGAGCAATCAGGACCAAGCAGACCCCTGCCACATAGCTACTCACTGATATCAATTACTTAGCCTAATTATCTTGACAAAGTACACTGTTCATTTAAATCTTTCATTTTCTGGAACCACAAAAGCAACAGAGACTGCAGGAAAAATGATCACGCCATCTTGGAATTGCTAATATCTAATATGTAGGCTTTTGATCAAAGTCAAGCATGAGCCCAACGCCTTAAGAATAAAAAAAATTTAAAAAGCAATTTAGAGAAAGTTAAAATATGGCTTTATGAAGAGATACTTTAAAGGAGAACATGGCTTAAGAGAGATGGGGGCTCTAAAAATGAAATTCTGACACATTATGGTAAGTAAATGCAGAGATAAGGACATCCATAAGACTGCTCAGAGACTCTCTGATGAGTTTAGATTTTGAAAGAATACATAATAAAAATGCAAGGAAGGTCATATAACCAAGGACACAAATTGTGAAATGTATAAGAAAATTGTCAGAATCATTAATGTGCGGATAAGCCAAAGCTTACAAAAGTGACAGAGGCAATAAAACCTATTGTTTCAACTCTGTTTAGATCACAGATGTGACCAAGAAGTAAAATGTACAATACTGGAGATGACATTATAATGCTGGTACATGAGAGAAGCATTTCAATCAAGAAATATTATCTTCAAAACTTAGGAATTCCAACATGGGTTAAAAGGGTACACAAATTTTGAGAAAGAATGGGCTGCGTAAATGAATCCTATACTCCATCTTCAGAGGACTTGCACCTCAGGATTCTAAGGGAACTTCTAGGCATGATTGTGAGGTGACTTAGGGTTATCATTGAATCCAGGAGACCCTGAGATATATCAAGAGACTAGAACAGAACAGATTCACTTTGGATTTTTCAGAAGGTGGGCAATACAAGGGTTGGGAGCAGATTCTAGAAACTGTAAATAAGTAGACATGATGTGGTTATCTTGAAAAATCCTGGAGAGGACTATTAAACAGGTGGGCTGTTGACCTTACAAAACAAAATGCTGAACAGAAGGATCTGGCACATATTCAGTGAAAATCCACTCCAAATGGGCTTCATTCCCTTTTTAGTAAATAAAGTAAAAGATGGACAAGTAATGAACATGTACCACAAACATGGCACAGAGGAACTCTTATTAGACAGTCTCTTTAAATACCAACATGAGAAGCAACCTTTAAGCCACCTTTATGCCACAAAGGACTTTTTCTTTTTAAAAAATAATTTCTCCTCTAAATATATAAGCAATATTTTTTTAAAGCAGGTGGACATACAGTACTTTCTTGACTCCAAGATGCAATTCATCTTGAGATAATGCATCAATATAAAAACAGCTTTTGGGGTTGAAAAAGGAAATATATTAAATGTATAATTCATCCTAACCTATGAAGCACTAAAATATGAAAAATGCACTTAGCATTGAAGAAACACACACACACACACATATTTATAGGATTGAAATCATACATTTTATTCACTTGGCATCAGAGTATAATCTATGACTCTATGCCATTTAAAATTCTATTAACATAATTTCTAGTGAATCGGTAACACGTTGTAATTTATTCAGTTATTACTCTATTATTCTGAATTTTTTTGTTTTTATATAAATAATTTTGCAATTTATTATTCAGAAATATTTATCTGCATTTCTGATTATTTCCTTAGGATACACTTCTAGAAGTGAAATTACTGAGAAAAAGATGTTTTAAAGATTCTTGATACACGGTACCAAAGTAATTCTCTGAAAGCTTGCACCAATTTACATTATCACCAGCAGTGGTTTGAGAAAAAACCCATTTTCCCACGATTCAAAATGATCTTTACTTTTCAAATTCTTTGTTGATTTGGTAGGCAACAACATCATTTGACCAAGCAAATGATTTAATTTGGTTTGGATTTTATTGACTAGAGCGACATGGAGTATTTTCCCATACAAATATTATTTGTATTTCTTCTGTGAATTGTCCGTTATTGGCTTTTATTCATTTTTCTAATGGAAATTTATTATTTTCCTTCTCAATTATTATGTGGCCTTTGTATGTCAAAGATATTAACTGTTTTCTGTTTGATTTGTTGTAATTTTTTATGTTTTTATAATAAACATTTGTATCATTTTGTTTTAAATCTCCCTGTTCTTTATTTTAAACTCATCCTAAAGAATATATGCCTTTTCACTGGAAAGCTTACAAAGCTTACTTCAATTGTTATATCTGATATTTGACTTTACCTCTAGTATTTTGTTTATTCCTTTTGTTTCTGAGTAATGTCTTGCTGTTTATTTTGTGTGTGCCTGTGTTTTGGTCTATGATTGGTGTTTTGATTGCTTTTATCTTCCACAGTGATTTGGAGCACAGACATCTTATTTTTTTTTATCTTACTTGTGATTGCTGCTAAGTTTTTCAAATCATATGTGAACCTATATTTCACAAAATACCAAATTCAAACAAAACCTTTGATTCTCATTATGTGATATTAGGAATTTGGTATTTTTATATTCTCCCTATCCCTTACCTCCTTCACTTTCTGGCCTTTATGATATACTCTGGGATTTAGATCTAGATCATTACTACTAAATTATTAATTTTCCATTTTGTAACTTTTAAAGTATTTTTTGTATTTCCTTTCAAAGGAATCATTTTATTTTTGCATTCAATTTTGTACAAATGTAATACTGATTATTTTTACTTAAATGTATGTTTATTTGGTTTCATTGCTCACACTCAGCAGCAGTCATTTTATATTAGAACTTTAATGTTTCTGGGTCCTGGATATTTTATGTAATTATCAGACAGCTAGATTTTGAAAGACCAGAACAATAGACTGACCAGATAAAATTTAACAATGAAGATGGAAAAGTAAGAAAGGAGGGGTCCTTGACTGGTAATAATTGTAATGAAAAAGACCAGGAGATTTGAGTTGTTATAATCTCAATGTGAGCAAACCATGTAAATGATGGTTTAAAACGCAAATGCAAATACAATTGTCATGCTAATAAGCATAAGTCATAGGACAAAATGGTAGTAATTCCACTTGACTAGTTATAAGCCAGACAGTTTTTGGCTGCAGTACTCAGGTCAGTTCTGAGCCATATTAACATTTAAATCTAGCAAGCATCCAGAAGGGCAATCAAAAGAGAGAAGAGTCTGGAAATCACGGCGTATAAAGATTGATTGAGGGAACTTGGGGTTTTAAACTGGGAAATATGGGATTTAGGAGCCTGTAGTACTCGTGTATTTAAAGGGCCATGATAGGTATCAAAGACTCATTGATCCTGGAGGCAGACGTAGGAGAATGAGTCAAGTTTTAGAGGAGAAGATTTTGACACAATAGGAGGAAATTTCCCAACAGTACGAGCTGTCCAAAATTGGCACGTGCCGCCTGACACACTACCATGCTTCCCAGCCCTTTACAGGATGGAGGGCATCTGTTGAAGATGGTATATAACTTTTTTGATATTGGCAAAGAAATGATTGGTTAGAAATGTTCTTGGGACAAATCTATGATTGTGTGTGATCTCCCAGCTTTCTCCTCCCTGCTACACAACCTTCCCCCTCCCCCACTCCCAAACTTGCTTTCACCTGCTCCTTCTCTCCCTTCCTTCATCTGTTTTTGCAGGGTAAGCCCCTGGGCTTGCTGTCCAGAGATACAAGGTCTGGAGAAAGGGAAGGAAAGTAGGAAACACTCTTGCTTGCCAGCTTAGTTTCTAGAAGCACTTGGTTACTGAGAATATAGGAAAAGCGTGATTAATATTTTTAAAAGGGTTACTTGATACTTTTAAAAAGTTAAAGGGATGGAATGCTGTGAGATAAGAGAGAAAGGCTGAGCTTTCGCTCTGGATGTTTGCAGGTTTTGGAGTGTGAGAGGCTCTGAATGTCTGCATGATATTGCAGAGCAGGAGAGAAGAAGAAAGGCCATATGAACAAGTTCAGAAGGCTACTGTCCTGAAGTAAATAATATTCCCTGCCTGAACCGGCTTGAGACAAGAGTCTTATCGGACAAACAAAAGATGAGAAGAATCTAGAAGAGTTTCTGGATCCTATTTACATAAGCAAGTCACAGACTCTCAGTGAGAGGGAACAGGATTTTAAATAAGATCCCTTCTCCCACTTGAAATATTATGCAGATGGTTATATATGGTGGCTAGTATTAATCGTGGTAAAATGTGTAGGGTTGGCATTTCATAATGTGAATTCACTCATTCTCTATTAACTATTCCCTGCTTTCATAAAATCTAAGTATGAACTCCTCGTGTGTGTGTGTGTGTGTGTGTGTGTGTATGTGTGCATGTGTGTATTACTCCCCAATCACAATCAAAATTATGTTGCCCAAATTGGGCAAAAAGAGAAAAGCAACTTTCTTCTTCAAATACTGCTGATGGCTGTCATAATGTTTAGTTTTATGTGTCAACTTGGTTGGGACATAGTGCCCAGATATGTGTCCAAACATTATTCTGGGTTTTTCTGTGAGGGTATTCTTGGATGAGATGAACATTTAAATCTGTGGGCTTTGAGTACAGCAGATTGCTCTCCATAATGTGGGTGGCCTCATCTAATCAGTTGAAGGCCTGAATAGAACAATAAATGGACCCCTTCCCCGCCAAGCAGGAAAGAATTCTACCAACAGACAACCTTCGAACTTGAACTGCAGCATCAGCTCTTCCCCGGTCTCCAGACCCCCAGCCCACCCTGCAGATTTTGGACTTGCCAGCCTCCATAATTATGCAAGCCAATTCTTTAAACATTTTTCTCTATACACACACACATCCTATTGGTTCTATTTCTGTGGAGAACCTTGGCTAATATAGGTATGTTATACATTGTGGCTATAAAAAGACACTCTGCTTTGAAAGATCAGATTACATGAACCCACAACTCTGGTTCCGCTCTGAGATTTGACTTTCTAACAAACTCCAGATTCCACATAAAATTGTACTGCATCATTTACCAGACACAGTTTTGTATGGACAGGGTTGTAGCTCACCAAAACTTTGAAAATATCTTAATCTATTTACAAATAGATTAGGCAAAAATATTCAGGAAGGCATTGTTTAATTGAGTGATGATAATCAAGGCATATGTATATTATGTATATTGGCAGAAAATGTGAGTAAATTCTTGGGTTAAAACAAAACTGGCAGCATATAATAGACTTCTCATCGTCCTGTGCAGACCTTTCAGTAAGAGAACATCTACCTAAAATGGATTACTTATCATCAAATGCTACAGTGAGAATTCTTCTGTAGGAAGTATATTGTAGGTTCTTTTCAGAACATGGAGAAGATAATCTGTCCTACAGGAATTCATATTCAAGACAGATTATTCAATCAATGACATCATTTAGGTACTCCATTCTGCAACCATGAGGAAAAGACACATTTTTTTTCAAAGACCAAAGACCCTTTCATCTTTCCTCCCACTATACAACTCCATTTAGGTCTGAAGTTTTGAATCCAAAACTACATGAGCTTTTAAGACTTAGATCTGATTCATCACAATCCTTTCCAAGAAGAATTATCTTTCAGTTTCTTCCAAATTAAAATAGCAATAGAATGCCATTCCATAAAAAGCACAATGATATTATATAAATTGGGAATAATGTACTAAAATAGAGTTTGTATTTGGATGAAGTTGCTAAAATAAAGAGCAAATGAAAGGCCTTGGCTCACTGCTTATACAAGCTAGAAGGACAATAAATGGTAGAGTCCTTTCTTGCTACTCAAATATTCCTATTTCCAATTAAATTGAAGTTCAAATCCAGTGTATCACTCTGGGGTATATTAAAATTTAAATTTCCTACAGCTTTAATAGGCTTGTTTTGAACACCCCAGTGACAATCTCATGTGACTGAGACTTCCATGTAAGTGAGAAGTTAGTTAAGTGTCCTGAAAGACCCTACCTGAATCTGATACTCTTGAGCTTTCTTCTGGGAGGTCTGCAATTGGCTGGTGGAAGGATGGAGTGGCCCATTCACATTCTCAACAGTATTTCCCTTTGATCCTCAATGTATTTCTGTATGCATAGACCCTTACAGTAATACCTGACTGAAGCATTAAGACTTTCAATTCCCTGTGGAAATCATAATCTTCCGTCTTTTGTCTTAGAGCTCACATTGTCTACAGCAGTTTGCCCAGGGATATATGGCAGCCAGCAGTCACAATGTTTGAAAAGCAAGAGGATTGAGAAGTATTCAGTTTGTGCATCTGATGATCTGGTATCTGTTCTCTCTTGTAGGTGCCCAGAGGGCAAAGGTCTATGCCCACTTTAATAGTTAGTATAATCCATAGTATAGGGGCAGTGGCCTATGAATGATGCTTCATAAACACTGTCAGGTAAAGTGATGATGGGTAACTGTCGCTGATGTTATCACTTGCCAAAGAATGAGACTACATTTATACTTTCAGTAATTACCTCCTATGCCAAATTGCTCCCATATGGACCCAAACATTGCCACATTAGGCTGGATTCACATGATAGCAGTGATTACCTAATTATTCTACTGTGAGCAGAGGCCAGTTTGCAAAAGAGGCAACTTTCACAACTCATTAGACAAACCTTTGGTCTGCTCAGGGCATGATCATCACCCAGTAAGTTGAGAATGAGGTGGGAGTGGGACGCAGCAATTTTACTGCAGACAGATGGCCCTGCTTTCCAGAGCTATGGCGCCTAAAGTCCCACATCTTTTTGATAAAGCAGTTATCACGCTAACCACCTCCAGTATGTAACTTTAAATAAGGTCTACACAAACATGCACCACGTCAATGGCACTTTTTACTGAATTCTGCGCAACTTCACAGAAAGACTCTGAATGTATGGATGGGGATAAGGCAGATACTGCCACAGACTCAGGGACACCCAGCAGGCCAGAGCCCTACCCTCCTTTCCTCAGTTAATACTGGCGATTTCCAAATTCTCTGGATTAGTTACCCACAATGTGGAATAAGAACATTTTTACTGAGTCTCAGGTTAGGTGTCGATTTAGTTGACAGGGGGAAGGAGGGGTTAGGAGGAGGGCAGATTTGGGAGAATATCAAAGTCACTTTAATCTTTAAGGAATATTTCACTTCTAAGCATGAGGATACATATAATTTCTTTCTAAAAGTTATTAATTCAGTAAAGAACAACTTTTGAGAAAATGTATATACTTTCTAAAAATGTGGCAATAAGACAGGTGGCATGTCTAGGAATAGATTTAAACTCTAAAAGATGGTTGTACTTAAGCTTCTCCACAAACAGACAAAGGTTCCTGTGGTTTTCTTTTTTCCATTGAGTCTGTAATCTTTTATGATGATCACCTCATTAAAATTTACCACATGCTGACTTGTGTTTCCTCTCTGGAGTTGGTGCTTCTTCCATATTGATATTGCATTCCCTTTCTCTAGACGATCCTGATTTGACTAAAATAATGTGCAGCTGAAATAATGTGCAGTCAAAATAATAACCTAAAAATGGAAAACCTTTTATTCCAGAATGTGACATAATCAGCTTCAGTAATCTATAATGGAAACACTAATACAAAGAGAAACACCAACCTAAAGGCCGGTAAGCATAGGAAATATTCAGCCAACAGTGACCACCATTTTTGTAACTTGGCAAGAATATGACTCAGGTGACAGGATTTTGAAATAGAGCCTTACACAAAGATAATACTATCTTTGTCCAGATACTGTGCTACCTCAAGAACCCCCCTAGGACACCCTCCTCCCCAATATACACATACTTCAGCTTTCTATCTTTACTTCAGGCTGCCTATCCATTCTACATTATATTCATTTGATGCACAGATTTTTCTGAGCCTAAAGTCCCCCAGAATTTATAGGTAGCTCCATTCTTACTATGTGGCTGATCAGGGTTCGAGTCTTCTATAACTCCAATGTGCTTATGCATGCATATATAAGGGGAAAATTAAAGCAAATCTCTAAGTAATCCAGTTAAGTTGCAATCAATTAATATAAATTCAGTCAATAAGTGTTTTTAAAATACTATATTCCTAATCCAATTTTGCAGGAATACAGAACCCAATTTCTGGACCTAAGAGCTTTTAATATTAGCCAGGTGCACAATGCAACCTCACAAACACAAAAGTGACAATAAAACAACTTTTATTAAAATATAGTGTAGTAGAAGTTCAAAGAAAGAAGAGCTACTACATGAAAGATAAACCAACTGGAGCAATCAAAAGCTCTCCTTGACCTGGCGGGTTTGTGAAAAGCTCTAGGCTCCTAGTCACTTCATATGTGAGAAAGATCTGACTGAAGTCTTAGTTTGCAGCATAAACAGTTATGAAACATAAATTCTACATTTTGCTTAGTAGATCATTGGGAAATTTTCAGTTAATAACTGAAAACTAATGTGGGGCATGACAGAATAGCTGGAGAAGTACCCCAAACTCACTGCCAACCCCAGAAGGAAGCCAGTGGACTATCTCCACCATTCATCGTGAGTGTGAACAGAGATTTGATCACGTTGGTAAAAACCAATTGGTTTTCTAGAAGGAAACCTCTGGTAGTCAAATTTATTTTTCTTTGTCATGCACTATGAATAAAATGATACTCATATCACTGCATGGTTCAAATTATTTCCTGGAGTGCCGTTGAGCTTGGGAACTCAGTGATCCCAATTTTAAAGTAATTCTTGGGGGTGAGAGGCGAAAGGATTGGCACTGCACAGTGAAGCATTTCATCACCTAAGCTCCCTTACCTCTCACCCCCCCAAAAACAAAACAAAACAAAACAAAAACTTTATATTTTAGATACAGAAATTCTATTACTTTAGCCTGAGATTGAGTTTCATCATTCCATAGGTTCAGTTAACACACTCCAAATAAAAGAATACAAACAGACATTTGATAAGCTATCTACCATGTATGGAGTTCATGCCAGTTGATTAGAATAATATAATCTGAAATGATTGACACTTCTTTGACAATACTAATTTATTACCCGCCAAGCTGCAAGGTATGCTTTTGATATACAGAGGTGAAATAACATTGGAATAAAACTAACTCTAAGTTAAAACAGGAGTCATGCTATTCCAAATAGATCCCAGATGACTATGAAAAAGTTATTTGTCTGGAGAATAATAATTAGATAAGTAATACATGTTATTATATAGACGACAAACTTCAATGCAGTATACCATGTAAGTGCTCCTACCCTCTTAAAATAAAAAAAACAACACTGAACCCAAGAACTCAAATGGAATACAAATTTGGAATTATAAATTTGGAGAGCATAGATGGCAAAAGTTTGGTAAGTACTATTAAGGATATGACTTATTTCCTATAAGTCAGTGTGTTTACCTCTGAGTTTCAGACCCATACATTAGAGGAAATGTGTTATAATTGGTTCACTTTGGGTTAAATGGCTGATATTTTCAACATATGAAACCTGTTATTTTGTAGCTGAGGTTTATCCTGCTTTACTATAGCTTCACAAACTTTCCATTTTAAATTATAGAACTTCCATGCTAATTATAAACTTTTATCTTTAAAAGTGGTGTTGCCTTTTAATCATTTGCTATAGTTGAACCCTATAGAAGATGGTACTGTTCTTCATTTTGACCAAGAAAGATTTTATTCGTCTAGCAGAAGCTCAAGGTCTTAATATTCTAGGAAGTCTTGGTCAAACGCAGAATTTAATACAAAGCAAAATGTTTAAACACAAGAAGGTAGACTTACAACATACAAATGTTTGTCTATGTTAGCAAAATAAATAAAAGTTCTTATTTTTTTTAACCGGTGGAATATATTGAGTGCTATTTCTCCCTATATCAAAATTAGTCACAGCTGGGTTGGCTCAGGTAATGACTAAAGCTGTAGTCAGCTCGTGGTGAGCCAGTTAGCATGATTCTCTTCTTTGTGGTCTCCAGCTGTGCTCTAAGCTTGAAAATCTGTGCCCCTGGAGACGGAGGGTAGAGTGGTAAGTGCAGATCCATCTCCAGAGGGGCCTAGACTACTCAATATATACGGCCCAGGGATAGTTGTTCAGTGGACTGAACCTCAAGTGATAAAGAGATACAGGAGTGGATGGGCTGTGGCAGACTACATTAACGCTGGTCATTAAGTACCAGCCAGTGTAAACAGCAACAATAATAATAACTATGACTTATTTAGTGCTGCTTAGGACCAGGCATTTTGCCCTGTACTTCCTCCTTCTGCATGATGTGTTTTTGTCTACATTTTACAGAGGCTCAAAGAGTCTATATAATTTATGCAGCAACAGTGATGGACCCATGATTTAGAGCAGGCATGTCTCATCCCAAAGCCCAAGCTTAAAATCCAGAGGTTTTCAAACATTGATCTGTAGACCAAGAAGATCAGAGTCACCTAAGAAGTTTCTTATAAGCATATTACCTGGCCACAAAAGCCAAAGAATTTGATTCTGTGAATCTAGGGGCAGCCCGGGAGTTTGGTGTCTCTTTTTTTTTTTTAACTATTCTCTAAGGGATCCTGACCCTGATCCACACTTGAAAACCATTGCTCTAACCAGTGCCTCCCAATCTTATTCATATCAAGTCACATTAATAACAATACTACCTGTATGGTTTACAGGGAGTAGTGGACAAAACTGCTCTCAGACAGAAGTGATGGGTGTGGATCTAGTCAGTGCTGATCCTACCCAGGCCTGAGGAGTCAAAATTCCAGCACACAGGTAAGCCAGTCCCAGAACACTAGTGGGATTGGTGGTGCCTCAGTTAGGATTCCCCCATCTAAAACCCAAAGCCAGGCTGTGAGAGTCCTGCACTGCTCAGTGGTTTGATACCATTATCTGGAGAAACACTTGTATGAGAAACCAAAAGAACCAAACTCCTGAAATGGCTTCACAGTTTCCAAGTCTCCGACCTACTCTCCAGGAAAGGCCGTTGTACTGAGAGATATATTACTCATTGGTCCCAGTCTTGACTGAGAAACGAATTACCTTTTGGGCAAAACATAAGGAGATCAGCTTAGAAGTGGGAAGTTGGAGAAGAGAAGGGAGAGAATTTTTCTTCACTTGTTCCATGAAGGTGATTTTTCTAATTTGATAATAAAAATAATTAGCCCATAAGCTAGCAAACACTCAACAGATGGATGGGTTTATTTAACTTGTCTCTAATGTTTAGGCAGGATGGTGCAAGAGTCTACCTAAAGGCACTCTCATACAACTTTACTCAGAGATTTTAAATCTGGGTTTGCATTCTGACACCAGCTTTATGACCTTGAGCAAAAGATGTAACCTCTCTAACCTAATCATATGCATCTCCTGTGATGACTAAATGAGATAGTATGTGGCACAGCGAGCATCCTTTAAATACTGATTATCCCCAACCACATTCATTGTGAATGCGTGGTAACCTGCATAATGACACGGGCACGGAGGATCCCCCCACCTCTCTGTATTCTAGGATCATGCTGGGAGCAATTAGCTGTGGCTGGTTTCTTCTGTTCTGAAGAATGAGGGGCCACCCTGGTGCGAGCCATACCACCATACCACCATCCATGAAGTGCCCAAGCTGGAAATCTGAGAGTCACCATGATTCCTACTGCCTAGACATGCTAGAAGTCTTTCAGTTCCACTATTGCAGCATTATGTTCAATAGCCAAGCTATGGAAGCAACCTAAGTACCCACTGATAGATGAATGTGATAGATGAATGGATAAAGAAGATACTACACACACACACACACACACACACACACACATATACCTACAATGGATGGTGGGTGAAATAGATAAAGGGGATTATGAGGCACAAATTTACAGTTAAATAAATAGGTCACAGGGATAAAAAAATAAAGCATGGGCAATATAGTCAATAATACTGTAATAATATTGTATAGGGACTACACTTATACTGATGAACATTTCGCAATGCATATAACTGTCATATCACTATGCTGTATACCTGAAACTAATATAACATTTTATGTCAACTATTCTTCAATAAAAACAGATGGGAAAAAACCACTAATACTTCTTAGTTATCTCTCTCCATGTTCCTTCAGTCTAGAGCACTTGACTTTCCATCTCCTTCTACTCTACTGGTTACCTTTCTCTCAAAGAGGCTAATTCCTTTGTAAAGACTTCCCTGATGCCAACGTGTGGCTCAGGTGTCCTCTTGCAGCTTTCACGAAACCCTGTATTTCTGGTATCTTAACACCCACTGCCCTGCATCATAATCGCTTGCTTCTCGGTCTAGATGAAGCTGCTGGTACTGTACGTGCTGTGAAGCAAGGATCTTGTCTTTATGTTTGTTATCTCCCCAACACAGAACACAGTGGCTGGCATGTGGCAGTGACTGGGAATTATCTGTTGAGTGAGAGATTTAACTATGGCAACTTTCCCTGCTCGAAACAAGAAATGTCATAAGTAATTAGAGCTCCCTTCGTCTTTAATCAAGACCTATGCAAGTGCTCTCAAGTCAAGCCTCTGAGTTCACCTTAAGAAAGAGATGTTGCCTTCAAACTGCTGGCTCCTGGCTCAGGACTGCACAGGGTGGGAGAGGCAGCATGGTGGAAGGGAAAGGATGTGAGGTGAGAACCACAAGACCCGAGTTCTATTCGCTGGTAGCACTCTGAAAACTTCATTTTAGGCCTTCAAGCTCAATTTTTCATCTATAAAAGGAGAAAAGCTAGACAAAAAGACCTTTCCTAGCTCTAAAATTCTGTATCAGAAAAAGCACATGGCAGGCTTGGAAGCAACATCAGTGCTGATCTGCCTTTGGTTGATACTGAATTCCTTCATTTAGGGCCATGAGGATAAAGCACCTGCCCCAGGCCTTTGCAAGTACACATCTTCAAGCTTTTCTGTAGCCCCCTTCCTGCCCTCTCTATAAGCACCATATAAAGAGCTTTGCATAAAGAAACGACTCAGTAAATGTGCACTTCAATAAAGTGGGGCCACTTTATTTACCTTGATTAATAGAGAATAAAATACAAGGATTTTTTTAAAAGATTTTATTTATTTATTTGACAGAGAGAGACACAGCAAGAGAGGGAACACAAGCAGGGGAGTGGGAGAGGGAGAAGCAGGCTTCCCGCTGAGCAGGGAGCCCGATGAGGGGCTCGATCCCAGGACCCTGGGATCATGACCTGAGCCGAAGGCAGACGCTTAAGGACTGAGCCACCCAGGCGCCCCTAAAATAAAAGGATTTTTAATAAAAGAGAATTTTTCTAATGGTTTGAGTCTCAGCATTTGGATCAAAAGAAGTTAAAAAGTTGGTGATACAAGGAATAATGAGTAAGGCAGAATATTCATTCCTAAGAAAACTTAGAGTACATAATACAGGACTTCAAAGGAATCAAGTTATTCTTCCTGCACAATGTTTTTTCATTTGGGTATTTCCATGTTTCCTGCCAACCAAGATAGGAAGCTGGAGGTCAACCCAGATGTCTTCCTTCTTCTTTGTTTTTTTAAATCATCCATATATCAAATATTTATTTAGCACATATTATGTGCCAGGTAGTATGTTTGGACTACAGGAAAAAAAAAGAACAAAGACATAGCTTCTGACTTCAAGGTTGTCTTAGCCAGTTTGGGTTGACAGAAAAGTCAAGATAATTACAAGATATTTTGCAGATGCCTTCCTTTTTTGATCTATCACAGTCAATAAGTCACTGATCATTCTTACTTGATTACTAGCAACAGTCTCCTAATACGTCACCTGGCTTACAACCTCACCCCTCTCCAGGACAATTTTCTTTCTTCCTTTTTTTTTTTTAAGATTTGTTTATTTATGAGAGAGAGAGAGCACAAGGTAGGGGGCCGAGGGAGAAGGACAGAGAATCTCAAGCAGACTCCACGCTGAGCGCGGAGCCGGACATGGGGTTCGATCTCATGACCATGAGATCACCACCCGATCTGAAACCAAGCGTCAGGCACAAACCGACTGTGCCACAGAGGTACCCCACCTCCAAGACAGTTTTCGTGTTTTCTGGAGGGCAATCTGGCAATATGTATCAAAGTCATTGTAATTGCTCCTAATCCTTCAACCAGCAATTAAACTTTTAGGAATATATCTTAAGAACTTAATAAGATATGGGCACAAAGATACATATACACAATGATGTTTTGTGGGCTATTGTTTTTGATAGCAAAACACATGGAAATAATACATATGTCTAATAATTATTTCTCAATTGGAATACTTCTACATGATGGAATGCTATGCACTTGTTAAAAATCATTTTGTAGAAGAAAAGTGATAGGGGAAATGTTCAAAATATACTCACTGTTATGTAAAAAAAATAGGTTATTAAACAGTATGAAGCCATTTAAAATATATATGCGTATGTATATATGTATATGTGCACACACACACATACTATGTTATACACATATATAGAAGAGTGATCAGAAAAATCAATACAAAAAACGTTAACAATAGTTATCTCTGAATTGTTGGAGTACTCGTATTTTGAGGTTTTCATTATATGCATTTAATGTGTTTTATTTATATAATAGAAAAAATATTATTAAAATGCAACCACACAAATCCAATTATGTCAACTCTTCAAGTTATCCATCACTTCAAAAAGCAAAGTCCTAACATGGCGCCTGAAAGTCGTCCCAACCTAACTCCTGTCCAACCTCTGCATCTTCAGGTCCTCACGCTCCCTGCCATTCACCTCACTCTCCAGTGCTCTCAGACCTGTTTCCTCTTTCACCCACTGTGACTTTGCACACATTGGGCCCTCTCCCTGGAATGCCCTCTGCCTTTCTGTGACTGGCCAACTCCAAATGACTCTGCGGAGACCACTTCAGAGAGCCTCCCCTCAGAGACGCTTCCCCTACCTCTCCTGCCGCAGGCCTCTGAGGTCACCACTTCCTTTGGGCTACCTCCAAGGATCTCCATGGTTGCAGGCACCCCCTTCCACTACAGTTATACGTTAACTTGTCTGTTTTCCCTACAACACTGTGAGCTCTGTGAAAGTAGGGACCAAGTCTTGGTCTCACCAGACTCAAGCACTGAGGTGGAAACATTACAGAGTTTCAAAAAATACATGTTAGATTGAAACAAGTGACAGAGACTGAAGGAGGAATTTCTGCTTCCTATGCATTTTTGGTAGTGAAGCTTCAAGTTCACAGCCCACTTCCTCTACGTTAATTTACTTCAGGTTCTGAACATTTGGACCCAATGAAATTTGCATGCCCTAGACTGCACAAGCTTAAGCATCTTCCAAAGTACCTAATTTCCATCAGATAAGCTTATTTGTAAAATGACCCACATATACAAATACAGCTCTAAAGTCAATAAATAAAAAATGAAGAACAGTTTCATTGCTATGAGTAAAATGGTTTTGAGGTCTAAGTAAAAGAAGAAAAGTGTGGTATTTGTTATGGTGCATTGGTTTTGGTTAAATGTTTTGGTGAGAATAAATATGGCCAATTTTTATCAACACTAAATAATTACAGTTGACATAATAGCCACACTTTTGAGGATTATATTTTTCTATGTAAATATTTTTCTCCAAAAAAAAACCCAAAATTACTTTAGTCATGCCAATGTTACAAATGGTAAAGTGTAAGTCCAATAACATCATAAAACTGGAAATAAAAATTATTTTTAGTTTGGTCCCTTTATCAGAATTTCTCAACTTTGGGAGTAAAACAGCATTAGCATTTTTAAAACTGTTTTACACTGTTCTTTTGTCACATCATCATAATACAGATGATTCTGGCTTGAATGCAAATCATATTGAAGGTCACTCATGATTCATTTTAGCAAGCATTACAGCTTTGTGTGTTCTCAAGTCTCTCTTCCTCTATACGACACATGTACATAACTTTATGAGTTTGGTATTTAATGTGCAATTGTCCTCTAACTTTAAAAGAACAAATGATTAACCAATAACAGCAGAACAAAAGACACAAAAGGATTCACGGAAATGGCCCCGGGCTGACTCAAAAATTTCTCCACTCATGCATCTGTATTTTTGAAATAGCTTCTATTAAAATATAGCAACACTCATAAGGTACATTCTATGCTATTAACTCAAAATTTAGAGCAAACTAGCAGAGGCAGCAGAAGAAAATGTGTAAGACCAAGAATGGCAAAAAATGACATTATCCAGATTTTTTTTTTTTTTTTTTGGTGTCACATAGATCAGACTAGCTTCATTCTTCTAAGGCCTCAATAATACTCTACCAGGCATTAATTTTAAAGCCTCAAGCCACCTTGAGTCACTCAATAGAAACAAAAATCTAAGCAGGGGGCAGAGAAGACTAGCAATTTTTTTTTTAAAAGAAATGCAACTAGAGAAAATAAGATGTGTTTTGTTCCACTAGAAATATGACTCTTCACTTTCCCAATCTAAGCAGGGCTTATTCTTGTAATATGAATAATATAGCTGTAACTCATCAGAATTGTCTACATTCTAATTTGAAAAATAGTTCCTATGTTAATCTTTAATAGCCTGTCTTCTGGACCAACAGAAAGAGTTACAAAAGAAGTCATTTACAGTGGCTTAATTAAGGCCTATGAGAAGCATATTTAGTAATGTGGTGCTGTTCTCCTTTTCATCCAATGGCCTCGCCGGTATATAGATCCACCATTTGATCAGTGCATCTGGCCCCAGGGGCTTCATGGTCTGCAAGCCACAACCTACTAATAAGCACCCTCCAGCTTGTTTGCTAAACAGATCAGTCCTGGCAGGCACCCAAAAACTCCAGTCCTTGAAACTTGGAGCTCTTTAACTTGCAGGGCCTATTGTGTGGCAAGCAAGAGAATAAACTATGTACCTCATAAATGCAGAGCAATTATGGATCAGTTAGTAATACAGCTGTGGCTCAAAAGATTGCTTACCTAAACCAAATCGAGGCCTAATTTATTTTTGTATTGTCTTTGTTAAAAACCAAATAAACAGCTCTACAGAGCTTATATACACAGTAAAGAAAATGGCTGCATTTTCCTTATAAACAAGATGGCAACTACTAGCTAAAAGAAATTACACTCACTAGCTGAGGGTTTTCACTATGAACCGAGCCATTGCTTGTTGTAGCTTTATTAGGTTGGTTAAGGAGACATATAGAATGTTTTATTTGATGGAAGTTCAATGTGTTGGAGGCTAGGGGACTATATGATGCTATTTCTAGTTATTTCTACCAGGTAAGGTACCATCAACTTCAATCACAAGGATATACAAACAAAGTAACCTTCATTTACAAAGAAATGGTAATGGAAATCCTCAGCGTACTCAATAAATATTTCCCAAATGTTTATCGCAGTTTTTGGTAAATGAATATTGTTAGCAAATCACCCCCGACATGGATTCTGAAATGTTCCCAAATCAGTCCTTATTTCATACGACTCTTTTTCTAATGGCCCCTCAGAGGTCAACTGAATCATGCCTCTAGCAGAATATAGCTCTGATTGCAAAGAACCTTTAATATACGGTGTTACCCAAATGCTAAAAGGTGAGGAGCTAAGGAATTCTATAACCAAGTTAAGAGTTACTATGTCAATTCATATCTCTCAACACATTCCTCAAAAAAGAAAGAAAAGCAGTAACAAAGAAAACTACATAAAAACACGTCCTCAATGTGAATAAAACTCAGAATATCCAAACTTCAAATTATTGCAGGTAAAAAAGTATATATCAAATCCCAGCAAGCTACCTTCATGCTCCCGTTGCCCCAGGCCTCCAAGAGAGAAGAGGGCAAAAACCATAGACTGATCTAAAATCACAGGAAGAGAAAGTCCATCCTACATCTGAAAATGCTGGGAAGGAGTCCTGGTCAATCAGAGCAGAACCAGGGAAGATATTTAGTGTGTGCAAGACAAGAGGTGGCATTTTGGAAAAGCAACTTTTCCAGGAAAGGGAGAAGGGGGAGCAGTAAGTGGGAAGGGAGAGGTAAGTGCCTTACAAAACTGCACAGTGCTGGGGGGAAAAGCAAGAGTGGGAAAGTTGGGATCCCAAACATCAAAGAATGTACAACTCTTCCTCCCATCAATGCCCTCCACACACACACACACACTCACACTCACACACACACTCACAGAGGCAACCAGTAAAAAAAAACAACCAACCAACCAACAACAACAACAAAAAAAACTGCATCCATACTTTGCCACACTGACAGCAGAGGGAACTCTTGAACTAGGAATCTGCAAACCATCTCAAATCACTACCTCATTTACAGAAATGCAGAGATGTAAGGAATATTTATTTAAGAAAAAAATACCATATAATGAAGATTAAAACAATTCTGCTGATGAAAATTACTGCCTCCCCCCTACACACACACACACACACACACACACACAACCCCTCGCCCTCCAGCAAGTCGGAGAACTGAGGTTCCTTGGAGGCCTGCACTCAGGAGTCAGGACTGTTCTGCTAGGACACTGGCCCAGATAAATGTTTGCCTGTGAGGCCATGGCCACTGAAACAGCAAATGAAAGCACAGAGGCCAGTCAGGAGATCATGAAGGGGGGACAATGTTGGGATTGCTCTGGAAAAGGTGGTGAAAGTAGTAGGATTCAAGATATATTTTAAAAATCAACACCACAATTGTTGATGGAATGGATAGGAGATGTAGAGGGGGGAAAATAAAGAATATAGCCTAGGGCTTTTGCCTGGACAGCTGACAGAATGTAGGTACTATGTGCTGAGATAGAACTGGGGGAAGTGAGTGAGAGAACCAAGAATTCGGGCATCTTAAGTTTCAAGTGGCTTCTAATACACGTTTGTGAATTTCATGGTTTTTAATGTTATTATAAATTATATTATTCTTTTAATTTGAATTTCTAATTGTTTAGTTCCAGAATATAAAATCATACCTCATTTTTATACATTGATCTCGTGTCCTGCTACCTTGCTAAACTCACTTATTAGTTCTACTAAGTTTTTTATAGATCCCTTAGGATTTTTAATATAGATCATCATGTCATCAATAAGTAAGAGCAGTTTTATTTCGTCTAGTCTGGTATGTATGCTTTTTATTTCTTTTTCCTGCCTTATTGCTCTGGTTAGGACCTCCAATACAATGTTGAACTGGAGGACTGTGAGTGTACATATTTGCCCTGTTCTCTATTTTAAAGGGAGAGCACTCAGCATGATGTTTAGAGTCTGCATAGATGCCCTTTATCAGGTTGATCAATTTCCCTCCTGTGTCATTTGCTTCCTCAAAGGAGTAGATGCCAAGATGGGATTAGATGTGCAAGAGATTTGCTGGGAGGAATGCCTGTGGAAGATTCAGGAGAGACTTCATATCTGCTGTAGGTCCGACACCTGTGGAAGGAGAGAGGAGTACTGGTGGCTAACCTAGTGATACCAACCAAACCACACCTTCGCGCTTGACAGCTCTGAGCCCTTGGTAATAATACCTTTCTCAGGTGGGGAGTGCTGCACGTGTCCTTTCACAGTTACAACAGCATAAAGGGGTGCCTAAGTGGATCACCTGTTAGGCATGTTAGGCAGCTGAATATTTGAGTCTGACTCTGGAGCTCAGAGGAGAATCCTAGTCTGAAACTATAAATCTGGGAGTCATGTGGTATAAATGTTTCTCCAGAACTGATTGCACTGTATGGAGATGGTGTTCCTTTCACACCTCAAGGCAGCTGGGAGAGAATTGTGGGCTGGACCCAGACAGTAGCTCCAATAGGAAAAAATTTTAAATATATATTATTTTTACCTATATATTAGAGAGTGATATGAAGAATAGAGCAAAATGTTAAGGCCTGGGCATTCTAATATTTAGAGACTGGGAGAAAAGGGAAAATCTATCAGGGGAACTAAGAAGCAGCACTCATGTAGTAGGAGGAAACCAGGAGAGCATGGTATATTGAAAGCCAAGTGAGTAAGATGTTTTAAGAAGGCTACAGTGATAAGATGGTCTTAGAGGTTAAGTAAGACGAAGGGTGAGAACTGAACACTGGATTTGGCAAAATGGAGAGTTGGTAATCCAGCAACAGCATTTTCAGTGAAATGGTAAGAGAAGTGAGGGAAGGAAGCAGACAGGTTGTCATGAAGAGGAGCAGAGAAGGCACCTAGAAAAGAGGGGAGGTGCATGGGGGATGGGTGAAATAGAGGATGGGGATTAAGGAGCACACTTGTCGTGATGAGCACCGGGTGATGTATGGAACTGTTGAGTTACTCTATCATACACCCAAAACTAATAGACCACTGTATGTTAACTAACTGGAATTAAAATAAAAACTTAAAAAAAAGAATAAAGGAAATAGGATGAATTTTTTTTTAAGACAAGTGTTCTTTTGCGGTCATTCACAGACATGTGCAGAATGGTGAAAGTTTGGTGGCCCAACGGGTACGTTGCTGGTTGAGGTGAACAAGGCAACACACTGTCTCTCGTTTCAGCTCTGACTCTGTAAATAAGTGTCCTACGTAGTGCCAGCGTTTTCACATTTTTGTGCCTTTTGTTGGTGATTTCATTGTTTAAAATGCCCCTCAAGTGTAGTGCTAAAGTGCTGTCTACTGTTCCTAAGAGAAAGAAGGCTGTTATGTACCTTATGGAGAAAGTGTATGTGCTAGATAAGCTTCATTCAGGCCTGAGTTACAGTTCTGTTGGCCATGAGTTCATAGTTAATGAACCAACAACGTATTTCACATAAAATGTCTTTAAAGAGGAACACACCATACAACAAAGTCATGTGTTGACCAGTTGACAACAGTGTTGTAACCAGAAATTCACAGGACTCTAACCCTGTATTCCCCCTAAGAGCAGTGATTTGGTGCTTGCTAAGTAGAAACAACTCCGGAGAACGTAACTGTTGCAAATTAATGAGAATTGACTGTATTTCTTTAAAAGAAAGTATGGTACAGTACAAAAGGCACTAGACCAAGAATTCTGACACTGATTCTAGTTCTAATTCTTCCAAAAACTAGGGAGCCTTCAGACAATACTCTGGCCTCACTTGGTTTCTTCATCTATGAATGGAACTCTTTAAATTAAATTTTGTTAAGGCCCCTGAAGCCCTAGCATTCTATGACCTTGACTCATCAGGAAGGGAAAATCCCAACGGTAGTCACTTCCCAAGAAAGTCTCTTCTGCTTTAGTTCAAACCTCCTCACTCTGTAAGAGGGGTGAGAGAGGGAATAATGTACTTATAATAAGACAAATGAGCACCATGTTCTAGAGAGTGCCACAGAGATAAAATAAAATACACTGATTTTTAAAAACTGGGAAGTTTTCCCAGGAAAAGAGTTGCTTATGTCTTTGGAAGTCATATCAAAATAACCCCCACATGTTAACAGTACATGTCACATTAAGAAATAGATATTAATGAGGGATTTTAAAAGAAAACAGTCACAGTAGGTTTAAATAGGGTGCAGCCTTCTGATGACAGCTTTGAATACAGAGTGCCAAAATGCAGCCAGACTGAGTGAGGTATGGGCACATTACTAAAAATACAAGGAATACAAAGAGTACGGTAAGGTGGCAACCTGAATTCACACTCAGGGTTTTTAATATCAGAAGCAAGAAAGTCATTTGCAACTCTTTGCTAAAGGATGAGGTTCTGCTAAGTGTTAAGAATACAGGCCCATATGTGTAATGACAGAAGGTGAATATCTTACGGGGGGTGTGAGGGGGCAGGGAGGGGATTGAAAAATGAAACAAATTCTCTGCATAATTTGGCTTTTTTCTCTTTATTAGAAAAACATTTATAACAGTAACTTGAAAATCAGGAATAGAATTTTTTTTAAATAGTTTTTCCCTGCGTAGCCTTGGGTGCTTCGTGTGGACTTCAATACTGGGTTGTAGGGGATCTACATCCTATCGAGGATTATAAAGGACTGGTTGTACAAGACTATGCCATTTTGCAGCACCTGAAGTGAGGTTTACCAGCTGGTCTGTGTGGGTCAGAATGCTAGCAGGAAATTGATGGCAAAAATCAAACTGGGATTGTCTCAGGATGGCTTTTAAAGGGACCGTTTAAAAAATGGTGTGGGGGAAACCACAAAGAAGAAGGCAGTCCTCCCTAGGACTACTAGCAGTGAAGCTGTTGCCACCCCTCTCTGGAAAGGACCAGGGGAAAGATGGGCTTCCAGCTCCTGGGTTTCCAGACATTGAAATTAAAGAGTCACTTTGGAAGGAGTGGTGATAACTGGTCAATCATCAGCCAGCCCCAGACAAGTCAAGACAGGAAGGGAACTAAAGAATATACATCTCAATAGTACCTGTCTCCCCCCTCCTGATGGCCCAACTGTTGCTCACTGCACAACCAGAAGCCACAGAGTAAGAGGCCCTCATGATGTGGCCAAGACAGGAGGATCCAAAAAAAACTCCAGGCAGAATTAGCAGATTACTTTCAAGGCAGAGGTGGTCTGAATACACATTTTGGTCAAAAAAAAATGACCAAGAATGAAAATCTATATCCAACCAAAGCTAAAAATCACCATCCCTGAAAGAACCTTAGAGATGCAAGAGTAAATCTGAAATTTTTTCAAAATTGTTTAATTTTCAAAAAAATTTTAGTCAAATTTTAACAGGGCAAGAGAAACAATTATTCAGAACTGTCAGCTACTAACTTGCTCCTGCTGTCACTGCAGCATTTGGGATATTAAATTGGCATTCACTTCAACTGGCACTTTTAATAATGTCACTAATCTTTTATATGCAAAAATATATAGTTTAGAAAAATATTTTGAGTAGTGTGTTTTCTAGAAGAAACCTGATATCTGCATTGTACCATTATCCTTCATCTTCAAAAACTTAACAATGTTTAGCAAACTATAGAAATCATTTCGGTAACTTTTAAAACAATTTACAGTCCCTATATTAGGTTTCCAGGGCTGCCATAGCAAAGTTCCACAGACCAGGTGGCTTAAAACAACACTGATTTCTTGTCTCACACTTCTGGGGGCTCAAAGTTGGAAATCAAAGTGTTGGCAGGGTCACTCTGAGACTCTGGGTAGATTCCTTCCTTGCCTCTTCCTCGCTTGGCAGTCAATCCATGGTGTTCTTGGCTTGCAGGTGCATCTCTCCAATCTCTGCCTCTGTTGTCAGATGGCCTTCTTCCCTCCCGTGACTCTGTTTTCATATGCTCTTCTTATAAGGACACCAGTCCTACTGGATTAAGGGCCCACCCTATTGCAGTATGACAGCATCTTAACTAATTACATCTGCAATGATTCGATTTCCAAACCAGGTCATATTCTGAGGCACTGGGAGTTAGGATTTCAAAATATCTTTTTTTTTTTTTTCAACTGGAAGTTTGCACCTCTTAATCTCTTTCACCTATTTCACCCATCCCCCATCCCCTCCCCTCTAGCCACCACCAATTTGTTCTCTGTATTTATGAATGTATTTCTGTTTTTGTTTGTTCACTTGTTTCGTTTTTTAAATTCATCATATATGTGAAATCACATGATATGTGTCTTTCTCTGTCTGACTTATTTCACTTAATATAATATCCTCTTAGTCCACCCATGTTGCAAATGGCAATATTTCTTTCTCAAAATATCTTTTTGGGAGACACAATTCAGCCCATAAAAGTGCCATCAACTCAAAATAATAGGGAATTGCTTCTTAAAGCACTCTTTAATGAAGTTTTGTAGCACAGGAGAACAAACGTGTTTAGAGTTCCCCATTTTTCACTCATTTCTCTTCTTTTTGTCATATCTTAAAAATTCTTTATTGTGTCTGGATCTTGGATTTAAATTATCATGGGCACTATTCTACTTGATTTAGATTTTTCTTCATGTAAAAATTTAAGTTTACAGTACTTTCAACTCTAGTCAAGGAGGAATACAGGGACCATAATTATCCTTCTACTTAAAACACTCTTTGAGACACTGGGTATCAGGCAACAAAGGACAATGATCCTTAATATATGGGAAACACACACAGGGAGCCCTACAATTGACCTAGCTTACAGTTTACATAGCACAGGGAAAGAGAAGCCAGGCAGTGCCCAGAGATCTGCCAGGGGAGAGGAGATGGGGCTGGAAGTTCTCTACCACACACCCTCTCCTAATGGTACTATTAACTCTCAATCTCTTTGCCTCCTTGTTTAAATATTCGAAAGTTCTTGGTAATCGTTTTTAACGTTTTAACATTTATTCTTACTATCACTACTAATCATTAGTGTGACATTTTAGCCTTGTAGTAATTATTGCACATTTATACTTTGATAGAATTTCAAAATAGAAAATGTTTTTCTCACTAAAAGTTATACCTAAAAAAAACCCAAAAACTTATACCCAAAATGCTTACCTGTATTTGAAAGGACTGCGATATTAGCAATAATCTGAATGACATGCCTTGTTTGTGATACCATTATTAGCTGATTAAAGAGACTTACCCAAGCACATGATTATTGATCACGCAAAGTTCAGGTATGATAGAAATGACATTGAAATCTCATTTATTTTGACTTTCTGTGGCTGAAACCAAAACCTCACAGTGGAGTTGGGCCAAATACCAAGACTAAAGCAAAGTATGGTATATCCTAACCAAGGAATGAGAATCATATGGACTTTGGACATCAAAATAATTGAATGCTTGAAGTCAATGGAACCATATTTTAAGAAGTCTGAAGGAAAACTATTTTTGAATTTAGAATTCTACAAAACCCAGGCTAATAATTTTAAGAATAAAAATGAAGACATGTTCATGTATGCAATGATTCAAATGGTTCACCTCTCATGTCCACTTCCTGAAAACATTAAGGATATGCTCCAGCAATGCAAAGAAAAAGTCCAAAAAAGGTAAAGCCATAGGAGTCAAGAAACAATAAAACAACTCAGGGGTTCAAGGAAAAATAATCCTAAAATGAGCTGTGTATCTGGCTCCAAAAACAATATTTCCAAAATTAACCATCAACAGTATTTGTCTTCTGTTAATACCAGACATGAATAAAATATTAAGTACAATTAGGATAATAAAATAAAGTGTAAATGTTACCATTTATGGCAGGGCAAAAGTAATGGTATAACTAAGAGAAGTTGGAGGAAGAAAGCAGAGGGGACAGAGGA